>NC_092279.1:9414727-9497227 GCF_036320965.1 Panulirus ornatus
AACCACATCGTCTTCCCAACACACGAGAAGACAACTACAACGTCATCCTGAGCGTATGAGTCTATTTAGGGTGATACCTGTAAAACGGTTAGGTCTGAGCTGCTCATGGTGTTTAAAGCAATAACCTTATTAACTTCCAGCAAAAGAGACAGCCCTTGGTCCAGGTCTACTCACAACGAACTTTATAGACTGGCTGCGCTACTTCCAGTTGCAGGAAAATGATGGAATTCTTTGGAGTGAGAAGTTCTTTGACGAGACTGTACTTATGATACTTGCCTCACCTTACGTGATTTTTCACTTGCTGCAACTCAATGCAGGCGAAATCCGCTAACACACATACACACACACACACACACACACACACACACACACACACATTATATATATATATATATATATATATATATATATATTTTTTTTTTTTTTTTTTTTCATTTATTTACTTTGTCGCTGTCTCCCGCGTTAGCGCAAGGAAACACGAAAGAATGGCCCAACCCACCCACATACACATGTATATACATACGCGTCCACACACGCAAATATACATACCTATACATCTCAACGTATACATATATATACGCACACAGACATATACATATACACATGTACATAATTCATACTGTCTGCATTTATTCATTCCCATCGCCACACATGAAATAACCCCCCCTCCCCCAATGTGTGCGAGGTAGCACTAGGAAAGGACAACAAAGGCCCCATTCGTTCACACTCAGTCTCTAGCTGTCATGTAATAATGCACCGAAACCATATTCTATCATACTATTCGCCATTTCCCCACATTAACGAGGTAGCGTTAAGAACAGAGGACTGGGCCTTAGAGGGAATATCCTCACCTGACCCCCTTCTCTGTTCCTTCTTTTGGAAAATTAAAAAAAAAAAAAAACGAGAGGGAAGGATTTCCAGCCCCTCGCTCCCTTCCCTTTTATTCGTCTTCTACGACACGCAGGGAATACGTGGGAAGTATTCTTTCTCCCCCATCCCCAGGGATAATATATATATATATATATATATATATATATATATATATATATATATATATATATATATATATATTTATTTATTTATTCATTTTGCTTTGTCGCTGTCTCCCGCGTTAGCGAGGTAGCACAAGGAAACAGACCAAAGAAAGGCCCAATCCACCCACATACACATGTATATACATACACGTCCACACACGCAAATATACATACCTATACATCTCAATGTACACATATATATACACACACAGACATATACATATATACACATGTACATAATTCATACTGTCTGCCTTTATTCCCATCGCTACCTCGCCACACATGGAATAACAACCCCCTCCCCCCTCATGTGTGCGAGGTAGCGCTACGAAAAGACATCAAAGGCCCCATTCGTTCACACTCAGTCTATAGCTGTCATATAATAATGCACCGAAACAACAGCTCCCTTTCCACAACCAGGCCCCACAGAACTTTCCATGGTTTACCCCAGACGCTTCACATGCCCTGGTTCAATCCATTGACAGCACGTCGACCCCGGTATACCACATCGTTCCAATTCACTCTATTCCTTGCACGCCTTTCACCCTCCTGCATGTTCAGGCCCCGATCACTCAAAATCTCTTTCACTCCATCTTTCCACCTTGAATTTGGTTTCCCACTTCCCCTTGTTCCCTCCACCTCTGACACAAATATCCTCTTGGTCAATCTTTCCTCACTCATTCTCTCCATGTGACCGAATCATTTCAAAATACCCTCTTCTGCTCTCTCAACCACATTCTTTTTATTTCCACACATCTCTCTTACCCTTACATTTCTTACTCGATCAAACCACCTCACACCACTTATTGTCCTCAAACATCTCATTTCCAGCACATCCACCCTCCTGCGCACAACTCTATCCATAGCCCACGCCTCACAGCCATACAACATTGTTGGAACCACTATTCCTTTAAACATACCCATTTTTGCTTTCCGAGATAATGTTCTCGATTTCCAAACGTTCTTCAAGGCTCCCAGAATTTTCGCCCCCTCCCTCACCCTATGATTCACTTCTACTTCCATGGTTCCATCCGCTGCCAGATCCACTCCCAGATATCTAAAACACTTTACTTCCTCCAGTTTTTCTCCATTCAAACTTACCTCCCAATTGACTTGATCCTCAACCCGACTGTACCTAATAACCTTGCTCTTATTCACATTTACTCTTAACTTTCTTCTTTCACACACTTTACCAAACTCACTCACCAGCTTCTGCATTTTCTCACATGAATCAGCCACCAGCGTTGTATCATCAGCGAACAACAACTGACTCACTTCCCAAGCCCTCTCATCCATAACAGACTGCATACTTGCCCCTCTTTCCAAAACTCTTGCATTCACCTCCCTAACAACCCCATCCATAAACAAATTAAACAACCATGGAGACATCACACACCCCTGCCGCAAACCTACATTCACTGAGAACCAATCACTTTCCTCTCTTCCTACACATACACATGCCTTACATCCTCGATAAAAACTTTTCACTGCTTCTAACAACTTGCCTCCCACACCATATATTCTTAATACCTTCCACAGAGCATCTCTATCAACTCTATCATATGCCTTCTCCAGATCCATAAATGCTACATACAAATCCATTTGCTTTTCTAAGTATTTCTCACATACATTCTTCAAAGCAAACACCTGATCCACACATCCTCTACCACTTCTGAAACCACACTGCTCTTCCCCAATCTGATGCTCTGTACATGCCTTCACCTTCTCAATCAATACCCTCCCATATAATTTACCAGGAATACTCAACAAACTTATACCTCTGTAATTTGAGCAATCACTCTCATCCCCTTTGCCTTTGTACAATGGCACTATGCAAGCATTCCGCCAATCCTCAGGCACCTCACCATGAATCTTACATACATTAAATAATCTTACCAACCAGTCAACAATACAGTCATCCCCTTTTTCAATAAATTCCACTGCAATACCATCCAAACCTTCTGCCTTGCCGGCTTTCATCTTCCGCAAAGCTTTTACTACCTCTTCTCTGTTTACCAAATCATTTTCCATAATCCTCTCACTTTGCACACCACCTTGACCAAAACACCCTATATCTGCCCAACTGTGGCAGTTGAGGGAATAATTGGTGTACATGGGGTGTTCAGTGTTGTAAATGGAAATGGTGAAGAGCTTGTAGATTTATGTGCTGAAAAAGGACTGGTGATTGGGAATAACTGGTTTAAAAAGCGAGATATACATAAGTATACGTATGTGAGTAGGAGAGATGGCCAGAGAGCGTTATTGGATTACGTGTTAATTGATAGGCACACGAAAGAGAGACTTTTGGATGTTAATGTGCTGAAAGGTGCAACTGGAGGGATGTCTGATCATTATCTTGTGGAGGCAAAGGTGAAAATTTGTAGAGGTTTTCAGAAAAGAAGAGGGAATGTTGGGGTGAAGAGAGTGGTGAGAGTAAGTGACCTTGGGAAGGAGACTTGTGTGAGGAAGTACCAGGAGGGACTGAGTACAGAATGGAAAAAGGTGAGAACAAAGGAGGTAAGGGGAGTGGGGGAGGAATGGGATGTATTTAGGGAAGCAGTGATGGCTTGCGCAAAAGATGCTTGTGGTATGAGAAGCGTGGGAGGTGGGTTGATTAGAAAGGGTAGTGAGTGGTCGGATGAAGAAGTAAGATTATTAGTGAAAGAGAAGAGAGAGGCATTTGGACAATTTTTGCAGGGAAAAAATGTAAATGAGTGGGAGATGTATAAAAGAAAGAGGCAGGAGGTCAAGAGAAAGGTGCAAGAGGTGAAAAAGAGGGCAAATGAGAGTTGGGGTGAGAGAGTATCATTAATTTTTAGGGAGGATAAAAAGATGTTTTGGAAGGAGGTAAATAAAGTGCGTAAGACGAGGGAGCAAATGGGAACTTCAGTGAAGGGGGCTAATGGGGAGGTGATAACAAGTAGTGGTGATGTGAGAAGGAGATGGAGTGAGTATTTTGAAGGTTTGTTGAATGAATGTGTTTGATATATATATATATATATATATATATATATATATATATATATATATATATATATATATATCTATATCTATATAAGGCGACTAAAAGGGGAGGGAGCGGGGGGCTGGAAATCCTCCCCTCTCATTTTTTTTTTAATTTTCCAAAAGAAGGAACAGAGTGGGGCCAGGTGAGGATATTCCAAAAAAGGCCCAGTCCTCTGTTTTTAACGCTACCTCGCTAACGCGGGAAATGGCAAATAGTTTAAAAGAAAAGAAAGAAAAAGATATATATATATATATATATATATATATATATATATATATATATATATATATATATATATTTTTTTTTTTTCTTTGTCGCTGTCTCCCGCGTTTGCGAGGTAGCGCAAGGAAACAGACGAAAGAAATGGCCCAACCCACCCCCATACACATGTATATACATACACGTCCACACACGCAAATATACATACCTACACAGCTTTCCATGGTTTACCCCAGACGCTTCACATGCCCTGATTCAATCCACTGACAGCACGTCAACCCCGGTATACGACATCAATCCAATTCACTCTATTCCTTGCCCTCCTTTCACCCTCCTGCGTGTTCAGGCCCCGATCACACAAAATCTTTTTCACTCCATCTTTCCACCTCCAATTTGGTCTCCCACTTCTCCTCGTTCCCTCCACCTCCGACACATATATCCTCTTGGTCAATCTTTCCTCACTCATTCTCTCCATGTGCCCAAACCATTTCAAAATACCCTTTCTGCTCTCTCAACCACGCTCTTTTTATTTCCACACATCTCTCCTACCCTTATGTTACTTACTCGATCAAACCACTCCCACCACACATTGTCCTCAAACATCTCATTTCCAGCACATCCACCCTCCTGTGCACAACTCTATCCATAGCCCACGCCTCGCAACCATACAACATTGTTGGAACCACTATTCCTTCAAACATACCCATTTTTGCTTTCCGAGATAATGTTCTCGACTTCCACACATTCTTCAAGGCTCCCAGGATTTTCGCCCCCTCCCCCACCCTATGATTCACTTCCGCTTCCATGGTTCCATCTGCTGCCAGATCCACTCCCAGATATCTAAAACACTTTACTTCCTCCAGTTTTTCTCCATTCAAACTTACCTCCCAGTTGACTTGACCCTCAACCCTACTGTACCTAATAACCTTGCTCTTATTCACATTTACTCTTAACTTTCTTCTTTCACACACTTTACCAAACTCAGTCACCAGCTTCTGCAGTTTCTCACATGAATCAGCCACCAGCGCTGTATCATCAGCGAACAACAACTGACTCATTTCCCAAGCTCTCTCATCCACAACAGACTTCATACTTGCCCCTCTTTCCAAAACTCTTGCATTCACCTCCCTAACAACCCCATCCATAAACAAATTAAACAACCATGGAGACATCACACACCCCTGCCGCAAACCTACATTCACTGAGAACCAATCACTTTCCTCTCTTCCTACACGTACACGTGCCTTACATCCTCAGTAAAAACTTTTCACTGCTTCTAACAACTTGCCTCCCACACCATATATTCTTAATACCTTCCACAGAGCATCTCTATCAACTCTATCATATGCCTTCTCCAGATCCATAAATGCTACATACAAATCCATTTGCTTTTCTAAGTTTGAATAGAGAAAAACTGGAGGAGGTGAAGTGTTTTAGATATCTGGGAGTGGATATGGCAGCAGATGGAACCATGGAAGCGGAAGTGGATCATAGGGTGGGGGAGGGGGCGAAAATTCTGGGAGCCTTGAAGAATGTATGGAAGTCGAGGCCATTATCTCGGAAAGCAAAAATGGGTATGTTTGAAGGAATAGTGGTTCCAACAATGATGTATGGTTACGAGGCGTGGGCTATGGATAGAGTTGTGCGCAGGAGGATGGATGTGCTGGAAATGAGATGTTTGAGGACAATGTGTGGTGTGAGGTGGTTTGATCGAGTAAGTAACGTAAGGGTAAGAGAGATGTGTGGAAATATAAAGAGCGTGGTTGAGAGAGCAGAAGAGGGTGTTTTGAAGTGGTTTGGGCACATGGAGAGAATGAGTGAGGAAAGATTGACCAAGAGGATATATGTGTCGGAGGTGGAGGGAGCGAGGAGAAGTGAGAGACCAAATTGGAGGTGGAAAGATGGAGTGAAAAAGATTTTGTGTGATCGGGGCCTGAACATGCAGGAGGGTGAAAGGAGGGCAAGGAATAGAGTGAATTGGATCGATGTGGTATACCGGGGTTGACGTGCTGTCAGTAGATTGAATCAGGGCATGTGAAGCGTCTGGGGTAAACCATGGAAAGCTGTGTAGGTATGTATATTTTGCGTGTGTGGACGTATGTATATACATGTGTATGGGGGTGGGTTGGGCCATTTCTTTCGTCTATTTCTTTGCGCTACCTCGCAAACGCGGGAGACAGCGACAAAGCAAAAAAAAAAATATATATATATATATATATATATATATATATATATATATAATGTGTGTGTGTTAGAGGATTTCGTCGGCATTAAGTTGCAGCAAAATCACGTATGGTGAGGCAGTATCATATGGAATACAGTCTCGTCAAAGAACTTCTCACACCAAAGAAGTCCATAATTTTCCTGCAACTGGAAGTAGTGCAGCAAAGGAGACTTGTGTGAGAAACTACCAGGAGAGATAGAGTGTAGAATGGCAAAAGGTGAGAACAAATTACGTGAGGGGAGTGGATGAGGAATGGGATATATTTAGGGAAGCAGTGATGGCTTGTGCAAAAGATGCATGTGGCATGAGAAAGGTGGGAGGTGGGTAGATTAGAAAAGGGTGGTGGAGTGAAGAAGTAAAGTTTTTAGTGAATGAGAAAAGAGGAGTATGGACGATACTTGCAAGCAAGGAGTGCAAATGACTGGGAGATGTATGAAAGAAAGTGGCAGGAGGTCAAGAGAAGGGTGCAAGGTTTGAAAAAGATGGCAAATGAGAGTTGGGGTGAGAGAGTATCATTAAACTTTAGGGAGAATAAAAAAATGTTTTGGAAGAAGGTGAATAACATGCATAAGACAAGATAACAAATGGGAACATCGGTGAAGGGGCAAGGGGGAAAGCAATAACAGGTAATACAGAAATGAGGAGATGGAGTGAGTATTTTGAAGGTATGTTGATTGTGTTTGATGACAGAGTGGCAGATATAGGGTGTTTTGGTTGGGGTGGTGTGCAAAGTGATAGGATTAGGGAGAATGGTAGTGAAAGCTTTGCGGAAGATGAAATCTGGCAAGGCGGCAGGTCTGGATGGTATTGCAGTAGAATTTATTAAGAAAGGGGGTGACTGTGCAGTTGATATTCATGATATTCAATGTATGTATGGATCATGGTGAAGTGCCTGAGGATTGGCGGAATGCATGCATAGTACCACTGTACATAGGCAAAGGGGATAAAGGTGTGTGTTCAAACTACATAGGCATAAGTTTGTTAGTATTCCTGGAAAATTATATGAGAGGGTGAAGGCAAGTACGGTGCATCAGATTGGGAAGAAGCAGTGTGGTTTCAAAAGTGGTTGGGGATGTGTGGATCAGGTGTTTGTTTTGAAGAATGTGCATGACAAATACTTAGAAAAACAGATGGATTTATATGTAGCATTTGTCAATCTAGAGAAGGCAATTGATAGGGGTGATAGAGATGCTTTGTGGAAGGCCTTAAGAGTATATGGTGTGGGAGGTAAGTTACTAGAAGCAATGAAAATTTTTTACCAAGGATGTAAAGCATGTGTATGAGTGGGAAGAGAGGAGAGTGATTTGTTCCCAATGAATGTCGGTCTGCGGCAGAGGTGTGTGATATCCACATGGTTGTTTGATTTGTTTATGGATGGGGTGCTTAGGGAGATAAAAAAAAAGAGTTTTTGGAGAGAAGGGTGAGTATGCAGTCGTTGGGGATGTGAGGGCCAAAACAGCAAAGGAAATGGCAGCACTTGACTGGAAAATTACAGAAGAGATGACAGCAGCAGCAGACTAATCAGGGGACCTGACATATCTCTGCCTCAATCCTTCCATTGTGAGATTTGTTCAATCAACATGTAGTCTAACTATGGCATTTATGCTTCAGAGAAAGACTGTAAGGTTGAAACATGTGTCAAGAGTAAAATTTCCAACTCCTGCTGCTGTTTCCTTTGCAGCGATACTCCCATCAGTCCAGTGAGTCATATTCAAACCTAAATGTCTCTCTTAAAAAAGATAAAATGAACTATGCCTTCTCCCAAGCCTATTCACACTTGCAATCTCATATATCTATCTCTCAAACTGTTACTTAGACTGTAAGCCATCTTACATTTCATCACCTTCCTACATTTCAGCACCTATTTTTCAATCTTGATTAAGAAAACTCCAAAAGTACCTGAAGCTTCTGCCCCTTCCAATTTTCTAATATGTATCTGTACCAAGAATTCTCTTTACTAATCATTATCGCCTTTGTCTTGTCAGCATTTGCTTACAACTCTTCTCTTACACACCATCAGTATTTCATTATCCATTCTCTTATCACAAAGTATATTTCAGGTGCATACATCAAAACAGAAATACTCATACTGAATTCTTTTTTCAAAGTAATCTTTTGCCTAAAGACACCACTCAATGTACCATTTTCTCTGTAAAACATAGTCCCCATAAAGCAACACTTTTGAACTTTTAATATAATATTCATACAACTAAGTTTTATATACTGAATTTCCATTTGGGTATACAACAATTTTGCCTATATGGGCAAAATAATTAATCTTTTTTTTCTTTCGTTTATCATCCTTTAATACTGCTCTTATTCACATGTATTTATATCTACAGTTAGCAAACTGAAGACTATGAGAATATGAAGCATGTGTAACTCACTCCAGTAAGTAGAAATTCAAACCAAGTGTCATTAAATTTTTCTTATGTATTTTATTACAGATATGTACATACCATTCCCCTAAATATATAGCTAAAGCGACTTACACACAGCCATTAGGGTAAACGGATTATAGCCACTAAGAGCAGCTAATTCACGTCGTCCTACATTTGAAGCTCCCCCTGGTGTCTGCAGCCAGTTACGATCAACATAATAATCTACAACACTCAGCATCTCCAACTCGTTGTAGTTAGACACGAGAATGGGAACAAAAGGATCCAATGCCTCCCATCCCTGCGAAGTATGAAAAAAAAGTTACAACCTCAGCAAATTGCAGAACTTCTTTTCTCAGACAATAGCATCTGGAGGAGATTTTTTCTTTCATTTCAGGGAGTGCTGGGAAAAAAATAGACAATTATACAAATCATAAAGCTTTCCAAAGATGCTGCAGGGATGGTGTACAATACCTGTAACTTGTAGAGAACATGGAAAATGTTGCACAAGGAAAATATTAGAGGATACATGTTCAGCAGGAAGGGTGGAGGTGGAAAAACTAGATGTGTAGTGATCGAAAATGAAGTCAGAAGAATGTAAGGTGTCAAGTATGCAGTTTTATCTGTTATAGACAAAGCTATAGATGAATCAGGTTGAATTCTTTTTTTAGAAAGGTTGAATTACAGAAGTTCCTGAAGATGTGTTCCATTAAGAGCCTGGAAGATTTTTCTGTCAAAGAAGTAGTTAATATACTTTCTTTTTCTGTAAGCATGTTTGACTTTACAAATGCCAGTTTTGCAATGATTAGAAGTGGAAATGAAGATGGGATGAGCTTCAGGAGAGGGTGAAAGTTTCCATACCCAATATGCTCTGTCTCTGATTCTATAAACATCAGAGAAAAAGTAACAAACTATGACTTAGGAGATAAAGGCTTGGTAGAAGACCCCATTTCAACTAAGAGGGCCTCCACTATGCAGTCACCACAACTGGAGGCATCCCATTGGCAACACAGTGCAGGTCCTACAGAGAGACAGCTGTGCAAGAAAGACCACTGATCACTCTCAAAGTGCAAAGGCTGACATTTCAAGGAGGAAAAGAGGGAGTGTATGCACCCATTTGGAAATGACAAGAATAAGATTATAATCTGAAGATCTTAAGGTGGCTGAATTTTATGATATACGGGAAACCAAAGCCTAATATCCACTTGTCAAGTACCAAGCACCACTCTGTGGTTAACACTAACTGCAATGTATGGCTGCAACACATGGCATGGTCTCCCCCTCCCTCTTGTTCCCTCCACTTCTGAAATGTATAACCTCTTAGTTAACCTTTTTTTTAGCTCATCCTCTCAAATATGGTCAAACTATTGTAGCACAACCAAGTCTGGCCTCTCAGATCTGACTTTTTTTTATGTTGAAGGCTCCAGTCACAGACAAAAATCCACATCCAGGCAGGGCTTTAAATGAAATAAAGAGAGAATTATGAAGCAGAAAAAAAAATGACAATGGAAAGTATTATGAATTTTTGAGGATGTGAAAGACCTGTCTATTGAAATGAGCCAGGTCATAGGTATTGGAAAAGACATGAGAAGGTAGGGAGTTCTAAAGCTTTGACATGTATGGAAAGAAGCAGGTATCAAAACGGACCACTCTTGCATTGACGATGGCCACAAAATAATCATGTGACGCAGCAGCTTGCTGAGTATTGCATGGTTGAGCCAGTGGTGGGGGCACACACGCAGCCAGCTCCCAGGAACAAAAACTGAAGAGGGAAAGTGAACCAACACTGCAGTGTAGGGCAAGTTTGGAAGTTAGCCTGGGACAGTTTATAAGTCAGATGGCTTTCGACTTGACTCTGTCAAGTAACGATACAGAGCTAGAACCACCCTAAATGCGAGAGCAGAACTTCATACAAGGGCAAATCAATCCCTTGAATAAACACAGCAATTGTTCAGAAGAGAAGTTTCGACATCTAAACAGGTCACCCAGTTTCTTAGAAGCAGACTTAGCTATTCCTGTAATGTGGGGTTTCCAAAAAAGAGTGGATGCTAAAACCCCAAAAAAGAGTGGATGCTACAATAATACCAAGTATGTTCATTGAGTCTAGAGGTAGAATTACAGGAACCATCAAAGAATAGAAAAAAGTTGTAAAGAGTTTTCAATAGAGAGATGGGTAGGAACTGGGTCTTAGAGGCATTAAACTTAACAAGATTTTGTCTATCCCACTGACATATCCTGTCCAAGTCTGAGTTTATTGAGGAAACGGTGTCAAGATGAGATGCAGACTGAGGGAGAGAAGAGGGGGCAGAATCGCTCACTTCCACTTTATTCCATATGTATATGGAATGCATAGTGCCGCTGCACAAAGGCAAAGGGGATAAAGGTGGGTGTTCAAATTACAGAGGTATAAGTTTGTTGAGTATTCCTGGGAAATTATATGGGAGGGTATTGATTGAGAGGGCCATGGCATGTACAGAGTATCAGATTGGGGAAGAGCAGTGTGGTTTCAGAAGTGGTAGATGTGTGGAACAGGTGTTTGCTTTAAAGAATGTATAAGAGAAATACTTGGAAAAACAGATGGATTTATAAGTAGCATTTATGGATCTGGAGAAGGCATATAATAGAGTTGATAGAGATGCTCTGTGAAAGGTATTAAGAGAATATGATATGGGAGGTAAGTTGCTAGAAGTGAAAAGTTTTTATCGAGGATGTAAGGCATGTGTATGAGTAGGAAGTGAAGAAAGTGATTGGTTCCCAATGAATGTTGGTTTGCAGCAGGGATGCGTGATGTCTCCATGGTTGTTTGATTTATTTAAGGATGGGGTTGTTAGGGAGGTGAATGCAAGAATTTTGGAGAGAGGGGCAAGTATGCACTCTGTTGTAGATGAAAGGGCTTGGGAAGTGAGTCGGTTGTTATTTCCTGATGATATAGCGCTGATGGCTGATTCAGGTGAGAAACTGCAGAAGTTGGTAACTTAGCTTGGTAAAGTGTGTGAGAGAAGAAAGCTGAGAGTAAATGGGAATAAGAGCAAGGTTATTAGGTTCAGTAGGGTTGAGGGACAAGCAAATTGGGAAGTGAGTTTGAATGGAGAAAAACTGAAGGAAGTGATGTGTTTTAGATATCTGGGAGTGGATTTGGCAGCGGATGGAACCATGGAAGTAGAAGTGAGTCACAGGGTGGAGGAGGAGGTGAAGGTTCTGGGATCATTGAAGAATGTGTGGAAGATGAGAACGTTATCTCGGAGAGCAAAAATGGGTATGTTTGAAGGAATAGTGGTTCCAAAAATGTAATATGGATGTGAGGCCTGGGCTATAGATAGGGTTGTACGGAGGAGGGTGGATGTGTTGGAAATGACATGTTTGAGGACAATATGTGGTGTGAGGTGGTTTGATCAAGTAAGTAATGAAAGGGTAAGAGAGAGGTGTGGTAATAGAAAGAGTGTGGTTGAGAGAGCAGAAGAGGGTGTATTGAAATGGTTTGGTCGCATGGAGAGAATGAGTGAGGAAAGATTGACCAAGAGGATATATGTGTCAGAGGTGGAGGAAATGAGGAGAAGCGGAAGACCAAATTGGAGGTGGAAGGATGGAGTGAGAAAGATTTTGAGCAATTGGAGCCTAAACATTCAGGAGGGTGAAAGGCGTGCAAGGAATAGAGTGAATTGGAACAATGTGGTATACTGGGGTCAACGTGCTGTCAAAGGATTGAACCAGGGCATGTGAAGCATCTGGGGTAAACCATGGAAAGTTTAGTGGTGCCTGGATGTGGAAAGGGAGCTGTAGTTTCGGTGCAATATACATGACAGCTAGAGACTGAGTGTGAACGAATGTGACCTTTGTTGTCTTTTCCTAGCGCTACCTCGCGCGCATGCGGGGGGAGGGGGTTGTCATTTCATGTGTGGCAGGGTGGCGATGGGAAATGAATAAGGGCAGACAGTATGAATCATGTACATGTGTATATATGTATATGTCTGTGTGTGTATCTATATGTATACATTGAGATGTATAGGTATGTATATGTGCTGTGTGTGGACGTGCATGTATATACATGTGTATGTGGGTGGGTTGGGCCATTCTTTCGTCTGTTTCCTTGCGCTACCTCGCTAACGCAGGAAACAGCGACAAAGCAAAATAATAACAACAGGAGTGGTGGGAGTATGTGATAGAGTGTAAGAAAGTAAACTCTAGATTGATATGGGTAAGACTGAAAGTGGATGGAGAGAGATGGGTCATTATTGGTGCATATGCACCTGGGCAAGAGAAGAAAGATCATGAGAGGCAAGTGCTTTGGGAGCAGCTGAGTGAGTGTGTTAGTAGTTTTGATCCACGAGACCAGGTTATAGTGATGGGTGATTTGAATGCAAAGGTGAGTAATGTGGAAGTTGAGGGAATAATTGGTGTACATGGGGTGTTCAGTGTTGTAAATGGAAATGGTGAAGAGCCTGTAGATTTATGTGCTGAAAAAGGACTGGTGATTGGGAATACCTGGTTTAAAAAGAGAGATATATATAAGTATACGTATGTAAGTAGGAGAGATGGCCAGAGAGTGTTATTGGATTATGTGTTAATTGACAGGCATGCGAAAGAGACTTTTGGATGTTAATGTGCTGAGGGGTGCAACTGGAGGGATGTCTGATCATTATCTTGTGGAGGTGAAGGTGAAGATTTGTAGAGGTTTTCAGAAAAGAAGAGAGAATGTTGGTGTGAAGAGAGTGGTGAGAGTAAGCGAGCTTGGGAAGGAGACTTGTGTGAGGAAGTACCAGGAGAGAATGAGTACAGAATGGAAAAGGGTGAGAACAAAGGACATAAGGGGAGTGGGGGAGGAATGAAATGTATTTAGGGAAGCAGTGATGGCTTCTGCAAAAAGGAATGAGATGTATTTAGGGAAGCAGTGATGGCTTCCGCAAAAAGGAATGAGATGTATCTAGGGAAGCAGTGATGGCTTCCGCAAAAAGGAATGAGATGTATTTAGGGAAGCAGTGATGGCTTCCGCAAAAGATGCTTGTAGCATGAAAAGCATGGGAGGTGGGCAGATTAGAAAGGGTAGTGAGTGATGGGATGAACAAGCAAGATTGTTAGTGAAAGAGAAGAGAGAGGCATTTGGACGATTTTTGCAGGGAAATAATGCAAATGAGTGGGAGATGTATAAAAGAAAGAGGCAGGAGGTCAAGAGAAAGGTGCAAGAGGTGAAAAAGAGGGCAAATGAGAGTTGGGGTGAGAGAGTATCATTAAATTTTAGGGGGAATAAAAAGATGTGTTGGAAGGAGGTAAATAATGTGCATAAGACAAGGGAATCAATGGGAACTTCAGTGAAGGGGGCTAATGGGGAGGTGATAACAAGTAGTGGTGATGTGAGGAGATGGAGTGAGTATTTTGAAGGTTTGTTGAATGTGTTTGATGATAGAGTGGCAGATATAGGGTGTTTTGGTCGAGGTGGTGTGCAAAGTGAGAGGGTTAGGGAAAAGGATTTGGTAAACAGAGAAGAGGTAGTAAAAGCTTTGCAGAAGAAGAAAGCTGGCAAGGCAGCGAGTTTGGATGGTATTGCAGTGGAATTTACTAAAAAAGGGGGTGACTGTATTGTTGACTGGTTGGTAAGGTTATCTACTGTATGTATGACTCATGGTGAGGTGCCTAAGGATTGGGGGAATGCTTGCATAGTGCCATTGTACAAAGGCAAAGGGGATAAAAGTGAGTGCTCAAATTACAGAGGTATAAGTTTGTTGAGGTGTGTGGAAGAAGAAAGTTAAGAGTAAATGTGAATAAGAGCAAGGTTATTAGGTACAGTAGGGTTGAGGGTCAAGTCAATTGGGAGGTGAGTTTGAATGGAGAAAAACTGGAGGAAGTGAAGTGTTTTAGATATCTGGGAGTGGATCTGTCAGCGGATGGAACCATGGAAGCGGAAGTGGATCATAGGGTGGGGGAGGGGGCGAAAATTTTGGGAGCCTTGAAAAATGTGTGGAAGTCGAGAACATTATCTCGGAAAGCAAAAATGGGTATGTTTGAAGGAATAGTGGTTCCAACAATGTTGTATGGTTGCGAGGCGTGGGCTATGGATAGAGTTGTGCGCAGGAGGATGGATGTGCTGGAAATGAGATGTTTGAGGACAATGTGTGGTGTGAGGTGGTTTGATCGAGTAAGTAACGTAAGGGTAAGAGAGATGTGTGGAAATAAAAAGAGCGTGGTTGAGAGAGCAGAAGAGGGTGTTTTGAAATGGTTTGGGCACATGGAGAGAATGAGTGAGGAAAGATTGACCAAGAGGATATATGTGTCGGAGGTGGAGGGAACGAGGAGAAGAGGGAGACCAAATTGGAGGTGGAAAGATGGAGTGAAAAAGATTTTGTGTGATCGGGGCCTGAACATGCAGGAGGGTGAAAGGAGGGCAAGGAATAGAGTGAATTGGAGCGATGTGGTATACAGGGGTTGACGTGCTGTCAGTGGAGTGAATCAAGGAATGTGAAGCGTCTGGGGTAAACCATGGAAAGCTGTGTAGGTATGTATATTTGCGTGTGTGGACGTGTGTATGTACATGTGTATGGGGGGGGGGGTTGGGCCATTTCTTTCGTCTGTTTCCTTGCGCTACCTCGCAAACGCGGGAGACAGCGACAAAGTATAAAAAAAAAAAAAAAAAAAAAAAAAGTTTGTTGAGTATTCCTGGGAAATTATATGGGAGGGTATTGATTGAGAGGGTGAAGGTATGTACAGAGCATCAGATTGGGGAAGAGCAGTGTGGTTTCAGAAGTGGTAGAGGATGTGTGGATCAGGTGTTTGTTTTGAAGAATGTATGTGAGAAATACTTAGAAAAGCAAATGGATTTGTATGTACCATTTATGGATCTGGAGAAGGCATATGATAGAGTTGATAGAGATGCTCTGTGGAAGGTATTAAGAATATATGGTGTGGGAGGCAAGTTGTTAGAAGCAGTGAAAAGTTTTTATCGAGGATGTAAGGCATGTGTACGTGTAGGAAGAGAGGAAAGTGATTGGTTCTCAGTGAACGTAGGTTTGCGGCAGTGGTGTGTGATGTCTCCAAGGTTGTTTAATTTGTTTATGGATGGGGTTGTTATGGAGGTGAATGCAAGAGTTTTAGAAAGAGGGGCAAGTATGCAGTCTGTTGTGGATGAGAGAGCTTGGGAAGTGAGTCAGTTGTTTGCTGATGATACAGCGCTGGTGGCTGATTCATGTGAGAAACTGCAGAAGCTGGTGACTGAGTTTTGAGTTTGGTAAAGTGTGTGAAAGAAGAAAGCTGAGAGTAAATGTGAATAAGAGCAAGGTTATTAGGTACAGTACGGTTGAGGGACAAGTCAATTGGGAGGGAAGTTTGAATGGAGAAAAACTGGAGGAAGTGAAGTGCTTTAGATATCTGGGAGTGGATCTGCCAGCAGATGGAACCATGGAAGCGGAAGTGGATCATAGGGTGGGGGAGGGGGCGAAAGTTCTGGGAGCATTGAAAAATGTGTGGAAATTGACAACATTATCTCGGAAAGCAAAAATGGGTATGTCTGAAGGAATTGTGGTTCCAACAATGTTATATAGTTGCGAGGCGTGGGCTATAGATAGAGTTGTGCGGAGGAGGGTGGATGTGTTGGAAATGAGATGTCTGAGGACAATATGTGGTGTGAGGTGGTTTGATCGAGTAAGTAATTAGGGGAAGAGAGATATATTAATTTATTTATCTATTTTGCTTTGTCGCTGTCTCCCGTGTTAGTGAGGTAGCGCAAGGAAACAGACGAAAGAATGGCCCAACCCACCCACATACACATGTATATACACACATATCCACACACGCAAATATACATACCTATACATCTCAACGTCTACATATATATACACACACAGACATATACATATATACACATGTACAAAATTCATACTGTCTGCCTTTATTCATTCCAATCGTCACCTCGCCACACATGAAATAACAACACCCTCCCCCCCCTCATGTGTGTGAGGTAGCGCTAGGAAAAGACAACAAAGGCCACATTCGTTCACACTCAGTCTCTAGCTCTCATGTAATAATGCACCAAAACCACAGCTCCCTTTCCCCATCCAGGCCCCACAGAACTTTCCATGGTTTATCCCAGACGCTTCACATGCCCTGGTTCAATCCACTGACAGCACGTCGACCCCGGTATACCACATCGTTCCAATTCACTCTATTCCTTGCATGCCTTTCACCCTCCTCCATGTTCAGGCCCCTGATCACTCAAAATCTTTTTCACTCCATCTTTCCACCTCCAATTTGGTCTCCCACTTCTCCTTGTTCCTTCCACCTCTGACACATATATCCTCTTGGTCAATCTTTCCTCACTCATTCTCTCCATGTGACCAAACCACTTGAAAACACCCTCTTCTGCTCTCTCAACCACACTTTTATTGACATTGATGTGGAATTTTGTTAGCAAATGGAGCCTCCAATATAAAAAATAATGCTAAACTATACACCATTTACCCAGTCCCTTCATCACATAATAAATGCAGGGTGGGCTGTTAACATTTAGTGGTTGTTGTTGAAGGAAGAGGAGTGAGGTAACTTTTTCAGGCAAAAACCTCATATCTTTACATGTTTAAAAGAAAAAACAGCATAAACTGATGTTACCAACTATATCAAGCAAATCTGACTACTGATTCTAATATCATTCCGGGAAACATTTCTGTAAGCAAATTCCTCTTCCTAATATACACTATCAACCTATAAATGTTTGGTGAAGTGTGCAAAATTCATGCTATTAAAATTTCAAATCTAATATAAGATGAATCTGAACTAACCTTCAATCGCAGCAAGTATCGTGGTAAGTACGACTCACGCCTCTGGCTTTCATTAGCACCTCCATCAACAGATCCAACTATAACACCATTTTTCTGTTGGCAAAAGTAAATGTTACTTGAAATTATTTTTACTTACACATGAATGGTATGTAAAGTTTCAAGACAATATAATGGTGCGTGATGTCTTCATGGCAGTTTCATATGTTTATGGATGGGACTGGTAAGGGAGGTAAATGCAAAAGTCTTGGAGAGTGGGCAAGTATGCAGTCTTTATGGGAAGAGGAAGGCCTGGGAAGTGAGTCAGTTGTTGTTTGTTGGTGACAGCACTAGGGGCAGATTTGAATAAGGAACTTTAGAAGTTGGTGACTGAGTTTGAAAGAGTGTAGGAAAGGAGGGCGTTTGAGAGTAAATAATAATAAAAGAAAGGTTGTTAAGTTTAACACAGAAGAGGGATAGATGTGAGTTCCAATGGAGAATATTTGAAGGAAGTGGAGTGTTTTAGATACCTAGGAGTGGACAAGGCAGCATATGGAACCATGGACATGGAAGTGAGTCATAGGGGTCGATGTGGGTGCCAATATGTAGAAAAAGGTCAGTACCTGGGAGGGCAAAAAGATGTCAAAATGGCTGTTTAATTTGAATATGGACGGGGTAGTGAGGAAGTTAAATGCAAGGGTCTTGGAAAGGAAGTCATGCATACAGTCTATAGGGGGTAAGAGGGGTAGTGGGAAGTGAGCCACTTGTTGTTTGATTTGAGTGACAAACTGCATATGTTGGTGTCTGGGTTTGGAAGAGTGTGTGAAAGAAGAAAGTTCAGAGTAAATGTGAACAATAGCTAGGTCATAAGGATTAATAGTTTAAAGGTAAAAGTTAGTTGGGGGTGTATGTATAAATGAGGAAAACCTGGAGGAAGCAAGGTGTTTCAGATACCTGAGGGTGGACATGGCAGCAAATGGCACCATAGAAACAGAGGTATCATTAAGTAGTTAAGGGGTGAAGGTTCTGGTAAGACTGAGGAATGCATGGGAAGAGAGGTTGCTGTCTTGGAGGGGCAAAAATGGGTATGTTTGATGGTATAACAGTCCCAACAATGTTGTATGGATGCAAGGCATGGGCTATGCATGAGAATGTAAGGAAGAGGGTGGAGGTGTTGAAATGGAAATATCTGAGGGCAACATGTGATGTGAGGAGGGTTGATCAAGTAAGTAATAACTGGGTAAGGGAGAGACGTGGTAATAGGGAGAGTATGGCTGAGATGAAGAGGGTATGCCAAAATGATCTGGAGATATGGAAAGAATGAGTGGAGAGGTACAAAAAAAGGACATATGTCTTAGAAGTTGAGGAGACAGGGATAATAGGGAGATCAAATTAGAGATGGGAGGACGGAGTGAAAAAGATTTTGAGCACTTGGGGCCTGAACATGCGGGAAGTTGAAAGGCATACATGGGAAAGAGTGAAATAAAGTGATATGGTATACATGTGACAATTTTTTTTTTTTATCTATGGAACCCTAAGACCCCTTTTAAAGGGCTTCTGCAGCTCTGAGGATGCATTCTACATGTGAGCAAGGTAAGCTGGACTCCTGTGGAGGAGGAAGGTCCCCAGTGAGCCTATGATCCTTCCTTACACTGTCAGTTGTACAGCCTTGTCACAAATAACTTCTTACCTGTGATATAACTGCTTTCAAGAAGGGGCTAAGAACACCTTTCTGTTCAAGTGTTTACTGCTTATGGTGTTTCAATTTTCACACACCTTATCACTACTTAAATAGCACAGTCTGAGATTTGTGAAAAGTAAAGAGGTATCAGATATGATCATGACGGCCATGGCAGATGAAAAGGACTATCTTACCCAATCACTCTTAAAAAGGTGCTTGAATGCTTGAAAGATGGTAAAGTTTTCTGTCTCTACAAAACTACGATCCTCGCGGCGAAACCGAGATGTTGGGCAAAAGAATGTGTTGATACCATCAACCACAACTGCAATCTTGCACCTGGAAGAAATATAAAAATAACCACCCACATTTCAATAAACCTTACATATGGAAGATGTATTTCTATCTAGCTACCAATATGCCACTTATGGCTATACAAAAATAGGGTTTATGGGAAATGAAGCCAGAAACAGCAAGCTACTCTACAGCATCACTTACTGGTCAATCACATCCACAATCCTATAAAATTTGCTGTTTTCTGTCCTGCCTCTACATTTATTCTTCCCCTTAAGAAAACTGGTTTCAATCTTAATTTTTGCAGCAATCCAATTCGTTTCAGAAATAAAAAGTATACAAATTCATTTATTAACTTAATTGTTTCTCCCGCCTTAACAAGGCAACATCAAGAACAAATAAGCAAGGGATTCATTTGTACACATCCCTTTCTCATTTGTCATGTGTAGTGTATTAAAACCATAGCATTCCAACCAAAGTCAAGCCACACAGACCATCCTATGGTTTACCCTGACTACATATGCAGTTGCAATCCAGTGACATCAGTTTGTCCCCCATAAACTACATCAAGCTAATTCATTCTAGTCCATGCATAATTCTAAACCTTACTAAATGTTCAGGACTTGATACCCCTAAATCTGAGGGATACAAATGCGAGAGTCTTGGGAAGAGTGGCAGTATGCCATCTGTAAAGGTGTGAGTTACCTGGGAAGTAAGTCATATATTATTTGTTGATCACATAGCTATGGTGGTAGATTCAAGAGACATTGCAAAAATTGGTATCTGAATTTGGGGGTGTGTGTGTGAAATGAGAAAGCTAAGAGAAAAAATGAATATCAGCAAGGTTATTAAGCTTAGCAGGGTAGAGGGACAGAATAGCTGAAGTGTGACTTTGAATGTAGAAAACTTGTGGGACATGAAGAGTTTTAGATACCTGGAAGTGGACATGGCAGCAAATGGAACCATGGAAGTGAGTCATGGAGTAGGTGAGGGGGGGGGGGGGGGGTTAAGTGTTATGAGAGCATTAAAGAATCAGCAGAAAGAAAGGTCACTATCTGGGCAGGTGAATATGGGTGTTCCTGAAGGTACAGTAGTTCCAGTGATGTTGTGTGGATGTGAGGCATGGGGTATAAATAAGAATATATGGAAGATTGTGAATATGTTCGAAATTAAATTTCTGATGACAATATGTGATGTGAGGAGGTTTGCTTGTGTAAGTAATGGAAGGGCTGGAGAGAGTTATGGTAATATGGAAGACTTTAGTTGAGAGAGCTGAAAAGGGTGTGCTGAAATGGTCTGGACATATAAAGGGAATGAGTGAGGAGAGGTTGAAAAGAGGATATACAACAAGAATAAGGGGGAGACTAAACTGGAGATGGAAACAAGGAATAAAAAAGATTGAATGGTCAGGGGCAGAACATGCAGCAGGGTGAAAGACACGCACAGAATAGAGTGATCTGGAGTGATATGGAGAATAGGGGGCACTGTGCCTTTAATGGAATGAACCAGGGTGTATGAGGCTGCTGGAGGAACCCACAGAAAGGTCTGCAGGGCCTGGCAGTGGATAAAGGGCTGTGGTTTCAATAGTGAACATGACATCTAGAAAATACATGTGAAGCAAATGAAGACTTCTCTTTGTCTTCTCCTAATGCTACCTTGCTTATGCAAGAAATGGCAAATAAGTATGAATGAAAAAAAGAATGAGAAAACACCAAATACCTTCCCTCTGTAGCATGCTTTTTCAACTCAGACGTGAGACCCATTATACAATCTGAGGCAAAACGAGCCCGAGATATTCCTAGATCCACCAATGCTGTTAAAGGAACCCCAACCTCTGTTACTTCACGGCGAGACCAGAAGTACCTCTCGGTTGTCTCAAGCTACAATGAAAAGAAGAAAGGATCAAAGTTATGCGTGATTTTTAGCACCTTAGAATATTTTATTTAAGGAAAAATGCTTAAAACATAAAAAAGCCAGTTTTATGAGAATCTCTTTTATTTCAGGAGATTAAGAACAAGACAGCCAAAATCTAAAAGAGGTACATCTAATTAGGAAACCTTATATATTTATTGGAATTATCACAGTGTTCACAAAGAAATTTTCAATAAAGTAAATCTCCACTACATTACATTCAGAGTTCAAAAAATTTCCAATAAAGTAAATCATTATCACAAAAACTTAATTTTTTTTAAACATATTCACCATTTTCCTGATCAGTGAGGTAGCGTTAAGAACAGAGGACTGAGCCTTACAGGTAATATCCTCACTTGGTCCCCTTTGTTCCTTCTTTTGAAAAATTAAAAACAGGAGGGGTGGATACTTTAATAATTATTCTCTAAATCACATTTCCTCGTCCATCTACTGACAGTGTCAACTGCATAAATATTTAACAATGGGAGTTATGTACATCTCATCTCCTTGGTCTTCCCCTCTCTCTTACTTTCTCCACTTTGTGTCAGAAGTGAGGAGAGCATGAGGGAGGGGGAGACCAAGAAAAATGGGCAGGATGGAATGAAAGAAGATATGAAGTACCATAGGTATAACATTCAGATGGGTGAGAGGCATACATGGAGAGAAAGAAACAGAACAAAGCAGTAAGCAAGGGTTTATGTGCTGTCAATGGTCAGAATTAGGACATGTGAAGCAGTCAAGGGGATACCATGTCCACTGGGCTTGGCTGTGGATGGTAAGCTCTGATATCAATGCACTGTACCCAACAGTCCCAGTGAATGTGTGCATATGAGGTTATCTCACTAGCGTAGGAGAAAGAAAACAGTAATAAAAAAAATTGTATGCACAATGTTAGTCAAAACCTAACCATGTCTATAGACAGTGTCATGTTTAAATTGTCTTTCCCTTTCATAAAGTTCATCATTCTTTCCATTCACGACATATTGTAGAGGATTTATTAACCACTGATTGTATACTGTTCCAGTAATATAATGTAATGAATTCATTATAGTGTAAATAGTTCACTGAAATATCATGATACAATCTTTATCTCATATGTTCATTTACCAGTAGAAGAATACCTCAGTAATACACAGTACCATTAAAGCATACTCAAAGTCTGAAGTAGTCAAAACATGATGCAGTAAAAGGCATGAAATGTCAGTGTTTACAGTAAGGCTTCTCAAAGGCTTCAGCCAGGGTGACTGAGTGTGCATCAATATAACAGGGATGGAAAGAAGGAAGAGAAAAGTGCCATGCTGATGAGACGAACCTGAATGTTCTGACTTTAAGAGAAACATAGTGATGAAGAAGACAGAGTGATGTGAAAATATTTGGGAGGTTAAGTCTAAGGGAGCTACAGAACTGTTCAAAGATAATGTGGATTAAATGAAAGTAGAATAAGACAAGTGACAGTGCTTATGCACCTGGTAGTGAAATTAAAAAAAAAAAAGGGCTTTTAGAGTGGAGATTAGTAACTGCCTCAACAATTTCAATACAAAGGATCAAATATAAGTGCTATGGGATCTGAATGCTCCCGACATAGAGCTTTTGTTCCCTATCACTGGAATAATCATCGATCCATTGAAGGGCTTTCCACATTTTTCCTGTCAAGTGATCCATCTTAATCAGCCTCTCATGTAGTACAGTTTCAAATGCTTTGTGGCAGTCCAGATACAAACAATCCATCCAGCCTTTCCTTTAGTCTAAGACATAGCTTACTCTCTTATAAAAATCTATGAGGTTTGTTACACATTAACTTATTTCCCAGGAACAATACTGTCTCTCAAGTAGGTAATTTCTCCTCTGTAAAAAGTAACTGATTGTTTTTTAATAATTTTTCTAGAACCTTACACACCACACTCATTGGTGAGATCTGTCTATAGTTCAGTGCCTGTTCCTTGTCTCCTTTCTTAAAAGTAGGTATGACATTTACTTTTTTCCTTTCCCATGGCATTCTGCCTCTCTCAAGGGATATCTTAAAATAGTTCAGCATTTCAAGTGGTTTTTATGGACACATCTTCAGCACATATAATAAAATTTCATTACGAGCCTTGCAAAGATAAAGACCTTTTAGTTTTCTGTTAATGTCGTTTCTAGATACCTCCATGTTTTCTAACACCTACTCTCCATTCCATTCCACTGGTGCTGAAGGTCTTCCACAGTGAAAACACTTGTCAACTTTTTATTCACTTCATCACACATCCTTACATTACCCTCTAGAGTCCTTTCTGAATCTCTTAACAAACAATCTATTCCTAATGAAATTATGAAAAATTTTGGATTGTCTCCAGCTGTGTGCCGACTATTCTTTTCAAAATTTCTTTGTTCCTCCTCCCTTACCCTGCCATACTCATTCCTTGATCTCTTACACCTTGCAAATGCTGGCTAGCTGGCTGGAAGGCCAATGAACATCTCAAGCTCCTTTACTTTTTGTCATCTTTCATAAAACCCTATATATATTTCTTTATAATACTTAATCACAGTTTCCTGCATCAGCGAGGTAGTGCAAGGAAAGAGATGAAGAATGGTCCAACCACTCATATACACACATATATATACATAAATGCCCATACATGCACATACATTTCAACACATACATACATATACATACACAGACATATACATATATACACATGTACTTATTCATACTTAGAGTTGATAAAGATGCTCTGTGGAAGGTATTAAGAATATATGGTGTGGGAGGCAAGTCGTTATAAGCAGTGAAAAGTTTTTATCGAGGATGTATGGCATGTGTACGTGTAGGAAGAGAGGAAAGTGATTGGTTCTCAGTGAATGTAGGTTTGCGGCAGGGGTGTGTGATGTCTCCATGGTTGTTTAATTTGTTTATGGATGGGGTTGTTAGGGAGGTAAATGCAAGAGTTTTGGAAAGAGGGGCAAGTATGAAGTCTGTTGGGGATGAGAGCTTGGGAAGTGAGTCAGTTGTTGTTCGCTGATGATACAGCGCTGGTGGCTGATTCATGTGAGAAACTGCAGAAGCTGGTGACTGAGTTTGGTAAAGTGTGTGAAAGAAGAAAGTTAAGAGTAAATGTGAATAAGAGCAAGGTTATTAGGTACAGTAGGGTTGAGGGTCAAGTCAATTGGGAGGTAAGTTTGAATGGAGAAAAACTGGAGGAAGTAAAGTGTTTTAGATATCTGGGAGTGGATCTGGCAGCGGATGGAACCATGGAAGCGGAAGTGGATAATAGGGTGGGGGAGGGGGCGAAAATCCTGGGAGCCTTGAAGAATGTGTGGAAGTCGAGAACGTTATCTCGGAAAGCAAAAATGGGTATGTTTGAAGGAATAGTGGTTCCAACAATGTTGTATGGTTGCGAGGCGTGGGCTATGGATAGAGTTGTGCGCAGGAGGATGGATGTGCTGGAAATGAGATGTTTGAGGACAATGTGTGGTGTGAAGTGGTTTGATCGAGTAAGTAACGTAAGGGTAAGAGAGATGTGTGGAAATAAAAAGAGCGTGGTTGAGAGAGCAGAAGAGGGTGTTTTGAAATGGTTTGGGCACATGGAGAGAATGAGTGAGGAAAGATTGACCAAGAGGATATATGTGTCGGAGGTGGAAGGAACGAGGAGAAGTGGGAGACCAAATTGGAGGTGGAAAGATGGAGTGAAAAAGATTTTGTGTGATCGGGGCCTGAACATGCAGGAGGGTGAAAGGAGGGCAAGGAATAGAGTGAATTGGATCGATGTGGTATACCGGGGTTGACGTGCTGTCAGTGGACTGAATCAAGGCATGTAAAGCGTCTGGGGTAAACCATGGAAAGCTGTGTAGGTATGTATATTTGCGTGTGTGGATGTATGTATATACATGTGTATGGGGGTGGGTTGGGCCATTTCTTTCGTCTGTTTCCTTGCGCTACCTCGCAAATGCGGGAGACAGCGGGGAAAAAAAAAAAAAAGTCATACTTGCTGCCTTCATCCATTCCTGTCACCACCCTGCCACACAGGAAATAGCACCCCCCCCCCCCCCCCCCCCCCACCTCCAGTGAGGTAGCTCCAGGAAAAGACAAAAAGGCCACATTCATTCACACTCAGTCTCTAGCTGTCATGTGTAAAGCATCAAAAACACAGCTCCCTTTCCACATCCAGGCCCCACAAAACTTTCCATGGTTTACCCCTGATGCTTCACATGCCCTAGTTCAATCCAATGACAGCATGTTGACCCCAGTATACCACATCATTCCAATTCACACTATTCCTTGCATGCCTTTCACCCTCCTGTATGTTCAGGCCCTGATCTCTCAAAATCTTTTTCACTTCATCCTTCCACCTCCAATTGTGGTCTCCCGCTACTTGTTCCCTTCATCTCTGATACATTTATCCTCTTTGTCAATCTTTCCTAACTTTTTCTCTCGATGTGACCAAACCAATTCAACACACCCTCTTCTGCTTTCTCAACCACACTCTTTTTATTACCACACATCTCTCTTACCCTTACATTACTTACTCGATCAAACCACCTCACACCACATATTGTCCTCAAACACCTCATTTCCAACACATCGACCCTCCTCCAAACAACCCTATCTATAGCCCATGCCTTGCAACCATATAACATTGTTGGAACCACTATTCCTTCAAATATGCATATTTTTGCTCTCTGAGAAAACGTTCTCACCTTCCACACATTCTTCAATGCTCCCAGAACCTTTGTCCTCTCCCCCACCCTGTGATTCACTTCCGCTTCCATGGTTCCATCCGCTGCTAAGTCCACTCCAAGATTTCTAAAACACTTCACCTCCTCCAGTTTTTCTACATTCAAACTTACCTACCAATTAACTTGCCCCTCATTCCTACTGAACCTAATAACCTTGCTCTTATTCACATTCACTTTCAGCTTTCTCCGTTCACACACTTTACCAAACTCAGTCACCAACCTCTGCAGTTTCTCCCCAAATCAGCCACCAGCACTGTATCATCAGCGAACAATTGACTAACTTCCCAAGCCCTCTCATCCACAATTGACTGCATACTTGCCCCTCTCTCCAAAACTCTTGCATTCACTTCCCTAAACACCCAATCCATAAACAAATTACACAGCCATGGAGACATCACGCACCCCTGCCACAAACCGACATTCACTGGAAACCAATCATTCTCCTCTCTTCTTACTCATACACATGCCTTAGATCCTTGGTAAGAACTTACCTCCCACACCATATACTCTTAAAACCTTCCACAAAGCATCTCTATCAACCCTGTTATATGCCTTCTCCAGATCCATAAATGCTACATACAAATCCATCTGTTTTTCTAAGAATTTCTCATACATTCTTCAAAGCAAACACCTGACCCACACACCCTCTACCACTTCTGAAACCACACTGCTCTTCCCCATTCTGATGCTCTGAACATGCCTTTACCCAATCAATCAATACCCTCCTATATAATATCCCAGGAATACTCAATAAACTTAAACCTCTGTAATTTGAACACTCACCTTTATCCTCTTTGCCTTTATACAATGGCATTATGCATGCATTCTGCCAATCCTCAGGCGCTTCACCATGATCCATACATACCAACCAATCAAAAACACAGTCACCCCTTTTTTTTACTAAATTCCTCTGCAGTACCATCCAAAGCCTTGTCAGCTTTCATCTTATGCATAGCTTTCATTATCTCTTCTCTGTTCACCAAACCATTCTTCCTAATCCTCTCACTTCACACACCACCCTGACCAAAACACCCTATATCTGCCACTCTTATCATCAAACACATTCAACAAACCTTCAAAATACTCACTCCATGTCCTTCTCACTTCATCACTACTTGTTATTACCTCCCCATTTGCCCCCTTCACCGATGTTCCCATTTGTTCTCTTGTCTTATGCACGTTATTTACCTCCTTCCAAAACATCTTTTTATTCTCCCCAAAATCTAATGATACTCTCTCACCCCAACTCTCATTTGCCCTCTTTTTCAACCCTTGCACCTTCCTCTTAACCTCCTGCTGCTTTCTTTTATACATCTCCTAGTCATGTGCACTACTTTCCTTTAAAAATCATTCATAAAATGAATCTTTCCTATTTCTTACTATTCCCTCTATATTTGAGCCTGGACATACCCATGGTCCTACTCCAATGTAAATTTCACAAAACCTCTTATCACAAAGCTCTCATTCCTGGCTACTGAACTCCATTTCCAATCTATGTTGCCACAGAAATTGCTGTAGTTGTGTACTTTTCACAATCAAATCCAATTTCTTTTCTCGTCTCACCTCTGCTCTTCCTATGTCCACATTTATATGATCATTTCTTTCAATTGATGAATAATATATAATGTTCTCAATACCCATGTTAGTATGTGTAAAGATTAAAATCTAGCACAAAATATTTCTTTACTAATGACATTATTCATGTGTAGAATAAGCTCCCAGAACATGTTGTTCAGAAAAATGCTCTTAATATCTTCAAAATTAGGCTTGATCAACACTTGTCACTCTTCGGTACTAAATAATTCATTTAATCAATTATCATAAAGTAATGGTATATAATGCTACCTTCTCAACACCAATCTCTCCCTGGTCATGCTGCGGTAACATCCCAATATTGATTAACCAATGTCACCTGCTTTGAGAGAATAAGTGAAGGGATTCATATCACTGGTGATGGGATGCATAAAATAATCATGTTCATTCTACCTTATGACTTTCCAATAAAAATTTCCTTCAGGAACATTAATCCTGCAATGTATTTTCTTCTACCTGTTTTCCATCTTGTGTCTCCAGAGGGAGTGAATGGGAGAGAGCTTTTGCTTAGCTATTCTTTTCTTCTATTGCTTTTAAGGGGACTGCATTTCTTTTTAAGGCATGTTAAGAACAGACCACCTAACTTGGACCTTGGGTTTGAGTGGTCTCTGTATCCATGTACATCTAAGCAGTGGATGGTGTATCTGTCCCTCTTATCCAAATTTGCTCACAGATATGTTAGTATGATAAATTTTCCTGTATACACACTAAAAACTTTTGTACCTACCACTATAAGAATCTAAATTCCCCTTGCTTATATCTAATTGAAATCCCCAGTTATCAATACTTTACTATCACTAAAATGTGAATGTTTTACAGCTCCATGTACCATCCTGAGTGTTCCCTCTGTTATCATTCTACATTTTTTTATCTGGATCAATGCCATTCTTTTGGATTTTATAATATTAACACTATTATGCACTTCTTCCCCACAGTTACTCTTCCCAGTGTGTAATGTCTGAATTGCCATCCTTAACTATATTTAGAAATTTATGATTATCTTTCATAACGAGGACCAATTATCCCTCTCCTTTGCCTTCCATTTCTCTCCTTGCTATCATGTACCCTCTAGGAAGATAAGTTGAGATCTGATCTCTATAGTAAGCTTAGTTTCAACTACTCCAACATTATCAGGTGCACTCTCCTATATAAGATCCTTGAATTTCAAAATCCAACTCTCTACAATTAAGTACCACTTCATCAACATTTGAGTATATCATTTTCTATATCTATCTATACATATCTCTGATGCCCGTTCCGGTTGGAATTCCCTCAAAGTGGTGGCCACGGCAAGAGTCTCCATAACTTGTAAACTCCAGAGTCACTTTTTAACCTTTAGTTCCTCACCCTTAACAGGCCACTGACAGAAGGCAGCTCTGGTGCAGTGTTTGCTGAGGCTCCTACCTATGTTCCTAATGACAACTTTTGACTGCTCCCTCCAACTACTTCTACCTAAAATTTTTACCTAATGCTCCAGCCTAAATGTCCCTACCTACTACTTCTATCTACTGCTCCTACCATTTTGCCAAAAGGCAGGGCTAGCACATAGTGCTCACTGCAAGAAAATCTAGAGTTATGAAGAATGAGCTATGTGAGTTAAGTGTTGTAAAGTGTTATGTATGACAAGGACAGATTGTATGTGGGTGGACAGAATGCCAGTAGTCCACATGTTTGTGAGGCAGAAAAAAAGACAGCTACCTGGGTCAGAGGAGTGAAACTTGACAATCACTTAAGTGCTGGCTCACTAAGCAGATGTCACTAACCCTCCCGATACCCAGGTGGGTACTACTGGTAAAACACCTCCCTGATCGTTGGCTACCCACCAACTACTACAGAGATATCAGTTCACCTTTAATGTCTTGAGAAGTTCAGTATTTTGAGATCTGAAATGCTGGAGCCATAAAACTGCATCAAGTGGATGGTCGTAACGCCCAGGGACTGAAGCTGATGGCGACACTTCCTTGAAATCTCTTCTCCAACGGGGTGCTGTAATACAGGGTGATACATTTATTATTAATGCTGTCATATAATTGGAATAACAAAAACATAAAGTTAATATCATTAGCTCATCAATACATATTTCCTAAGAGATTATCTAACCTTATTAGTGCTACACATGTACTTAGTACTACTAGGCGAAATAGGCAGACACAATTTTGATGGAGAATAATGAGACAGAGAAATGATGATGATAATGATGATGGTGATGATTACAACTGTGAAGTTTTATGTGAACCTCCTGATGACATCCACATGGCAGAAACAAGATCATAAGCCATTGTACCACTAAAGAAACTTAAATGGATTACAGTTGTTAACAAAGGTTTGTTTTTATCTTTACTGACGTCACATGTAATTTAAGATTGTTGAATTAATTCATAAGTTCTAATTTATCTTATTTTCATTATTTTTTCATTTTCTTTTAAATCCTATGCTGGAAGGAATGCAAAAACAGACTGAACTTAAGGCTAATAATATATCCTAGGTATGAAGGAGCACAAAAACAGACTGAGCTAACAGCTGAAAGCATTAATAAATATCACACTCCTAATATAAATGTTGTATATGTCAATCAAAGAATGTGAGGAAACAGTAGCAACCTAATGGATTAATATAAGATGTAATCCCTAAAAAATAATTATCCTTTTTTTATATAGATAAAGAATTGTTACTTAGTTACTATCTTCATTCTATCCAATCATCCATATATATCGGTCTTTACCCGAAACAGCAATGAAACTTGGCTAAACTCACACAATCCTTCAAGTAGTTCTTTATTCTGGTCTTCTGCCTTACCTTTGAACTTACTCTTTACCATATCCATTCTACTTCAATTTTCCTGTGGCAACTAACATTGCCAAGGAAAACATGCCCCAATCATGGCCATCTCAGGTGAAAAGAAATAAGTGTATGAGAGAGAAATGTAGGTTTTGAAAGATGAAGAACCTTTTTTTCTCTTGAGAAAAAGATGAGAAGATAGGGCATAGAGATAAGGTCTTACTCTCAAAACCTACACTATTTACTTCTACTGTCTGTCCTGTGAGCATGAGAACAGATGAAAGAATGGCCCAACTCACCCACAAACACATACACACTCACACATATACATACCTATACATTTCAACGTATACATATCTATACATACACAGACATATACATACAAACACATGTAAATACTCATACTTGCTGCCTTTATTCATTCCCGTTGCCACTCCACATGAAATAGCATCCCCCTCCCCGCCCCCGCAAGGTAACACTAGGAAAAGACAAAAGGCCACATTCATTCATACTCAGTCTCTAGATGTCATGTGTAATGCACCAAAACCACAGCTCCCTTTCCGCATCAAGGCCCCACAAAACTTTTCATGGTTTACCCTAGATGCTTCACATGCCCTGGTTCAATCCACTGACAGCACGTCGACCCAGGTATACCACACTGTTCCAATTCAATCCATTTCTTGCATGCCCTTCACCCTCCTGTATGTTCAGGCCCCAAATGCTCAAAATCTTTTTCACTCCATCCTTCCACCTCCAATTTGGTCTCCCACTTCTCCTCGCACCCTCCACCTCTGACACATATATCCTCTGTGTCAATCTTTCCTCACTCATTCTCTCCATGTGACCAAACCATTCCAATACACCCTCTTCTGCTCTCTCAATCACACTCTTTTTATTACCACACATCTCTCTTACCCTTTCATTACATAATCGATCAAACCACCTCGCACCACATACTGTCCTCAAACATTACATTTCCAACACACCCATCTTCCTTTGCACAACCTTATCTATAATCCATGCCTTGCAACCATACAACATTGCTGGACCCACTATTCCTTCAAACATATCCAATTTTGCTCTCCAAGATAACGTTCTCACCTTCCATGCATGCTTCAATGCTCCCAGAACCTTTCCCCCCTCCCCCACCCTGTGACTCACTTCTGCTTCTATGGTTCCATCCACTGCCAAATCCACTCCCAGATATCTAAGACACTTCACTTCCTCCAGTTTTTCTACATTCAAACTTACCTCCAAATCAACTTGCCCCTCAACCCTACGGAACCTAATAACCTTGCTCCCATTCACATTTACTCTCACCTTTCTCCTTTCACATACTTTACCAAACTCAGGCACCAACCTCTGCACTTTCTCATTCGAATCAGCCACCAGTGCTGTATCATCAGCATACAACAACTGACTCATTTCCCAAGCCCTCTCATCCACAACAGACTGTATACTTGCTCCTCTCTCCAAAACTCTTACATTCACTTCCCTTACTATCCCAACCATGAACAAATTAAGCAACCATGGAGACATCACACACCCCTGCCGCAAACTGACATTCACTGAGAACCAATCACTTTCCTCTCTTCCAACATATACACATGCCTTACATCCTTGGTAAAAACTTTTCACTGCTTCTATCAACTTACCTCCCACACCATATACTCTTAAAGCCTTCCACAAAGCATCTCGTATCAACTCTATCATATGCCTTCTGCATATCCATAAATGCTACATACAAATCCATCTGTTTTTCTAAGAATTTCTCACATACATTCTTCAAAGCAAACAACTGATCCACACATCCTCTACCACTTCTGACACCACACTGCTCTTCCCCAATCTGATGCTCTGTACATGCCTTTACCCTCTTAATCAATATCCTCCCATATAAATTCCCAGGAATACTCAATAAATCTAAGCCTCTGTTGTTTGAACACTCACCTTTATCCCCTTTGCCTTTGTACAATGGCACTATGCATGCATCTCGCCAATCCTCAGGCACTTCACCATAATCCATACATCCACTGAATATCCTTACCAACCAATCAACAACAGTCACCCCTTTTTTTTAATAAATTCCACTGCAATACCATCCAACCTGCTGCCTTGCTGGATTTCATCTTCTGCAAAACTTTCACTACCTCTTCTTATTTTACCAAACTAATCTCCCTGATCTTCTCACTTTGCACACCACCCCGAACAAAACACCCTATATCTGCCACTCTATCATCATACACATTCAACAAACCTTCAAAATACTCACGCCATCTCCTCTCTTCATCACAACTTGTTATTACCTCACCATTTGCCCCCTTCACCGATGTTCCCATTTGTTCTCATGTCTTACGCACGTTATTATCCCCTTCCAAAATATCTTTTTATTCTCCCTAAAATCTAATGACACTCACCCCAACTCTCATTTGCCCTCTTTTTCACCTCTTGCACCTTTCTCTTGACCTCATGCCACTTTCTTTTATACATCTCCCTGTCATTGGTACTACTTCTCTGCAAAAATCGTCCAAATGCCTCTCTTTTCTCTTTCAGAACAATTACATCCAAAAGTCTCTCTTTTACATGCCTATTAATTAACATGTAATCCAGTAATGCCCTTTGAGAGGATAGGGAGTTCCAAAACTCTGAGGTGTAAGGAAATAGTTATCAAAATGACCCACCCTTGAGTTGCCAATGGCCAGACAGTAATCATGCAACACAGCAGTTTTCCAAGTATTGTGTGGTTTAGCTAGTGGTGGGGACACACAAGCAGCAATTTTGGGAGCAAAAACCAAAGTAATAACTACAGAAGATGGAAAGCAGTGTAGGTCAAGCAGGTGAAGTTTTGAAGTCAGCCTGGAAGAATTTATAAGTTGAACTGTTTTTGACTAAACTCTGTCAAGTAAGGATGCAGAGCTAGAACCACCCTAGATGTGAGAGCAGTACTCCATACAAGGACGAATCAATCCTTTGTATAATCATAGTAACTGTTCAGAAGAAAAGAAATTTCAACATCTAAGTATGACTCCAAGTTCCTTAAAAGACAGACATAACTATTTCCACAAAGTGGGATTTCTTATAGGGGGAATGCTACAGTAATATCAAGTATATTAAATGAGTCAAAGGATAAAAGAGAGCTGTGTGGAGTTTCCAGTGGCATTAAACTCAACAAAGTTTGGTCTAGCCCAATGAGATATCCTGACCAAATCTGACTTTATTAAGGAAGTTGCATCAGGACAAGATGCAGATCATGCGAGAGAAGGAGCAGAATTGAAGGATGTGAAGGCTGCATCACAATAGTTTAAGTCACAGTCATATACAAGTAATAGATAGTTTGCATCACAACAGTTCAAGTCACTGCTGTTTACAAGATGCAGAGGTTAGGCTGTATCACAACAACTAAAGTCACAGCTATGTACAGAAAATAGTGGTTATGATGTATCAAAACCATCTAGGTCACTGCTGTATACAAGTGGCAGTTGTTTGATGGCAAGACAACAGTCTAATAAACAGCTATATACAAGAAGTAGTTGTATGGCTGTATGACAAAAGTTTAAGACACAGCTATATACAAGAAGTAGTGGTTAGGTTGGATCACATCTTAAGTCACAGCTTCATACAAGAAATAGCAGTTAGGCCACACCATAAATAATCTAAGTCTGCTATATACAAGAAGTGGTTAGACTGCATCACAACAGTGAAAGTCTGAGCTATATACAAGCAGTAGTGGTTAAGGCTGCAGCCCAAAAGATTATGTTACTGCTGTATATAAGAAATAGTGGTTAGGCTGCATCACAACAGTTTAAGTCAGTGTTATATATAAGTAGTAGTTAAGCATCACTGCAATTTAAGTCACTGCTATATGCAAGTAACTATTAGGCTGCATTATAACAGTCTGCTACATTGAGGCAGATGAGGCTGGTGTCATTTTCTGAAGATATAATACCATTTATTTATTTACTATACTTGATTGCCACTTCCCACATTAGTGAAGTAATGCCAGTAACAGAGAGAGAAAGGCAGCACCCAATCATATCCATTCTCTAGCTGCATGTGTAATGCACTGAAACCACAGTTCCTTACACACAACCAAACCCCACAAACCTTTCCATGGTTTACCATGGAAAGGTTTGTTGAGAAGGCAGTGACACCCATCCAATCTTTTATATGAAGGCAAGAAATGAGAATGAAGGCACCACAAGCTAATTTCAAAATACAATTAACAATTCTGAACAGCATAACAAGCAGGTATAAATAAACATGGGTGCAGGGGCAATGTGCACTACTTCACCACCACGCTATAACATTATATAGATCTGGATGGATTGCTGCATGGTTGTTGAGTCCAAGAAATTAGCATTATTGGCCATATATGTTTTACTGAGGTCAAAAGAAGTTTAGCCTAATGGATATACCTCATTTTGGGTGATAAAACAATGCTTTAAGCCCTCATTGACCAAATAATCTCTCAAATGCTCATGAGGCTCTATATGAAGGTAAAAAAGAAATTCTGCAGTAATATCATTGTGTAATGTCTACCTATTTCACAATGCACTGACCCCAAGGAACATGAAGAAGTAGCCACCCATCTTCTGACAAGAAGTGAGTGACATGCACCAATGAACAAGTTTTTCCAACTCCATTTTGACCATCTACATCAAAAGTTAAGGAAAATTTACCTTTTTTTCTCGCTTTCCACACACAAACACATATGCATGAATATAATGAAATAAGTGCTTACCCTCATAGAAAATATAATGCCCTCCAACAACAAGGATTCAAAACCCTTACCACTTTCGTGTTGGCTGGATACACTAACTACTATGCTGCAAATCCTAGTTTCGAGCGTACCCAGCTCCCACACAAATAGTATGGAGTTTGAATACTTTCTATTAGAGGGCATTAGGTATACATAAATATATCCTTGTGTTTGGGATTACCCTTGATAGATCTGACGTCCTGGGACTTTTTCCACTCATTGAAGAGTGAAGGTAGCGCTTCACCAAAATTTTCCTAATCAGTCTCAGATTCCCATATAACATCTTCAAATGAAATAAGATATATGTCTGCAGTACATAACCAACATACACTGTTTGCCTGTAAAGCACTTCTGACATTTTTTTTGATCAAGCTACAGTTTATGTCTGCACAGTTCACACAACAGGTTTTCTTAAATGCAAGCAATTTCTTGTTGACCATTCAGATTCTGGAATATGCTCTGTTTACACATTAATAACCATATATTTTTTTTCTATGTCAAGTGGGAGCTATGGCAGGCCAAAGTTGCCATCCAGAGATTTAATTTTTTTTTCATTTTTTCAAGCTTGATCACCATTAGTGAACTAGTACCAGGCACAGATGAAGAAAGGACACATTCATTCACATCTCTTTCCTAACTGTCATGTGCACTGCATTGAAACCACAACCCCCTGTCCACAACTATGTCCCACAAATCTTTCCATGGTTTTCCCCGGCCAACCATATGCCTTGGTTCAGTTGACTGACAACATGTTGATCCCTGTATACCACATCATTCCACTTCACTCTATCCTGTGCACACCTTGGGACAAAGTGAATTGGAATGATATGGTATACAGGAGTCGACATGGTGTAACTAGACTGAACTAGGGCATGTGAAACTGCTGGGGGAAACCATGGGAAGGCTTGAGGGATGTGGTTGTGTTTTTTTAATACTATCCCTTTAACAACATCATCACTACCACAATTGTTATCATTAGTCATGAATTCTCCCAGTAAGGCTTATTTGTGCATTAACGCTTATACATATTCTGTTTGTTAAAGAATAAGTTATCCTCCTCCTCCTCCTCAGAAACAAATAATATTCTTTTGCTGTCTAACAATAATCAGTTTGTCATTTACCCTTTGTAAATCCCTACCCTTATATTCTCTTTCTCTTCTTCTTCCTCCATTATCATCCATTTCATTCTCCTCTGCTTATTTACCTATGGCCCCAGGCTGCTAAGGGCCATTACACATGTTGCCTTCATTGACCAGTGCTTGTTCAATGGGGGGGGTTAAGATTACTCACTTCCTTCATTTTGCATTTATTCTTCCCATTTTTTTTTTCTTTTTCTTTTTTATACTTTGTCGCTGTCTCCCGCGTTTGCGAGGTAGCGCAAGGAAACAGACGAAAGAAATGGCCCAACCCCCCCCCCCCATACACATGTATATACATACATCCACACACGCAAATATACATACCTACACAGCTTTCCATGGTTTACCCCAGACGCTTCACATGCCTTGATTCAATCCACTGACAGCACGTCAACCCCGGTATACCACATCGCTCCAATTCACTCTATTCCTTGCCCTCCTTTCACCCTCCTGCATGTTCAGGCCCCGATCACACAAAATCTTTTTCACTCCATCTTTCCACCTCCAATTTGGTCTCCCTCTTCTCCTCGTTCCCTCCATCTCCGACACATATATCCTCTTGGTCAATCTTTCCTCACTCATTCTCTCCATGTGCCCAAACCACTTCAAAACACCCTCTTCTGCTCTCTCAACCACGCTCTTTTTATTTCCACACATCTCTCTTACCCTTACGTTACTCACTCGATCAAACCACCTCACACCACACATTGTCCTCAAACATCTCATTTCCAGCACATCCATCCTCCTGCGCACAACTCTATCCATAGCCCACGCCTCGCAACCATACAACATTGTTGGAACCACTATTCCTTCAAACATACCCATTTTTGCTTTCCGAGATAATGTTCTCGACTTCCACACATTCTTCAAGGCCCCCAGAATTTTCGCCCCCTCCCCCACCCTATGATCCACTTCCGCTTCCATGGTTCCATCCGCTGCCAGATCCACTCCCAGATTCTTCCCATATGTTATTTAAAACAAATTCATCATATCTGTTTTTCTGACTGGGCTTCACATGCTTAATAACTGAAAAATACCTGTTGTAAAACCCAGTGTATTGGTCTTGCATGAAGTGGGCATTTAAGTTTATGATTCCTCTGCAGTAGTGTTGCCAAAATATTTTCTTTACTCACTTTGTTCAATCCTGCAATAAAATAACTGGATGCTACTTCAAGCAATATTAACTTAAAAGATGCAATATCTAGCTGCAATTTTTCTTTTTCATTCATTTTACTTGAAAACCTAGGAGTAATCAACTATCTCCCAGTTGCATCACCTGCAAGAGTTGTTTAGAAGATTTTTACCAGTAAAGCTCAATAGTACTGTCCAGTGAATATATTTGTTTGGTTTCATTCATTTCTTCAATATCACTTGTTATTTCAAAGATTCAACAACAGTTTATGCTACAATGTGCCCTGGCCAACCTAGCCACAGCATAAATTTGGATATATGTCTCGAATATCAAGTGTCATTTAACATTTTTTGCACAGCACACTCCAACACACACAGAGCTTCAGACTGGGTAGGAGCAATTAGACTTCAGGAATGGTAGAGACTGTGCAGATCAGGCATCTGCTTTGAAGAATGAGTGAGTAATACTTAGAGAATCAGAAGCAATACACTTAGAAATCAGAAGCAATACAAATGAGCGCAACTGGGCATTTGTACTGACTGCAGTACAACAATGACTTGCTGTATCTATATTCACAAAATAGTCCCTTAAGTTAATTTAAAGACATTGGCAAAAATGACAAAGGATACATAGTATAAATTTGTTGGGTGGCAATGCCAGACTGGACCTCTTGATTCCATCAATCAAAGTCAGTGCTGGTTGTCGAATCATTAGACAGGTCTCAGCGAACGTTTCACAATGTATTACATACTGCTTAGTCATTCCACCCATTCCAAAAAGTCGATTCACTAAGTCTGGGTCTAAAGTGTACCACAAACCCAAATGATCTTGTGTGTGGAGTCCCTGCAAGAGAAATAATAATTACTTAGGAAATTATGATTACACTAGTTCAGAGGATACAGAGTTAATCATTATCCAGCGTGGCTTGAAGAATGAAAGATTTCAATATCACTGTAATATTCTGTTAAGTAAACTATGAATTAAGGATAGATTTTCTGAATTCCCTTACTAAGACTCAACCGCCACAACATTCAGTGCACAGCTTGTGCAAAAGACTAACAAAATTCCTTCTTGCTGGTTGGCTGACTGATGTTTAAAATGCAATCCCTATCTTCCTTAGTTAATTAGTCAATCTATCGGATGGTTGTTTAACCCTAAGACCTCTCATGGGGTTCCTGTAGCTTCAAAGTTGAATTCCAGGAAGAAAAAGGATAAGGTGGATTCTAGTAGGGCAGGAACATCATTAATGACATGGTACTCCCTTTCCTCCTCTGATTATGATACAGCCTCATCAAAGGTGATTTCTAACTCATGGTGTTATCACATGCAAATAAAGTATGAGAATACCCCTAAATACTTTCTAAGAAATATGCAAAGCAACATAAGACATCAAACTCACTGGTTGATTAACTGAGGTGCGAGGAGCCTTGATCTTAACTGATGTGCCTGCTTCACTACTCCAACATCTTGGTTCCTTCAACAGACCAGGAATCTTCTGGACTTGAAATAACCTAGATGGACCTATTAGAAATGCAATTAGTCATAAAATACAAATCATAAATAAATTCTTCAAAACTTATGAATGACTGCATTGTATCATTTCTAAAGGTGAAAACAAAAAAAATTTTTTTTTTTTTTTTTTTTTTGCTTTGTCGCTGTCTCCCGCGTTTGCGAGGTAGCGCAAGGAAACAGACGAAAGAAATGGCCCAACCCACCCCCATACACATGTATATACATATGTCCACACACGCAAATATACATACCTACACAGCTTTCCATGGTTTACCCCAGACGCTTCACATGCCTTGATTCAATCCACTGACAGCACGTCAACCCCGGTATACCACATCGCTCCAATTCACTCTATTCCTTGCCCTCCTTTCACCCTCCTGCATGTTCAGGCCCCGATCACACAAAATCTTTTTCACTCCATCTTTCCACCTCCAATTTGGTCTCCCTCTTCTCCTCGTTCCCTCCACCTCCGACACATATATCCTCTTGGTCAATCTTTCCTCACTCATTCTCTCCATGTGCCCAAACCATTTCAAAACACCCTCTTCTGCTCTCTCAACCACGCTCTTTTTATTTCCACACATATCTCTCTTACCCTTACGTTACTTACTCGATCAAACCACCTCACACCACACAGTGTCCTCAAACATCTCATTTCCAGCACATCCATCCTCCTGCGCACAACTCTATCCATAGCCCACGCCTCGCAACCATACAACATTGTTGGAACCACTATTCCTTCAAACATACCCATTTTTACTTTCCGAGATAATGTTCTCGACTTCCACACATTCTTCAAGGCTCCCAGAATTTTCGCCCCCTCCCCCACCCTATGATCCACTTCCGCTTCCATGGTTCCATCCGCTGCCAGATCCACTCCCAGATATCTAAAACACTTCACTTCCTCCAGTTTTTCTCCATTCAAACTCACCTCCCAATTGACTTGACCCTCAACCCTACTGTACCTAATAACCTTGCTCTTATTCACATTTACTCTTAACTTTCTTCTTTCACACACTTTACCAAACTCAGTCACCAGCTTCTGCAGTTTCTCACATGAATCAGCCACCAGCGCTGTATCATCAGCGAACCAACAACTGACTCACTTCCCAAGCTCTCTCATCCCCAACAGACTTCATACTTGCCCCTCTTTCCAAAACTCTTGCATTCACCTCCCTAACAACCCCATCCATAAACAAATTAAACAACCATGGAGACATCACACACCCCTGCCGCAAACCTACATTCACTGAGAACCAATCACTTTCCTCTCTTCCTACACGTACACATGCCTTACATCCTCGATAAAAACTTTTCACTGCTTATAACAACTTGCCTCCCACACCATATATTCTTAATACCTTCCACAGAGCATCTCTATCAACTCTATCATATGCCTTCTCCAGATCCATAAATGCTACATACAAATCCATTTGCTTTTCTAAGTATTTCTCACATACATTCTTCAAAGCAAACACCTGATCCACACATCCTCTACCACTTCTGAAACCACACTGCTCTTCCCCAATCTGATGCTCTGTACATGCCTTCACCCTCTCAATCAATACTCTCCCATATAATTTCCCAGGAATACTCAACAAACTTATACCTCCATAATTTGAGCACTCACTCTTATCCCCTTTGCCTTTGTACAATGGCACTATCCATGCATTCCGCCAATCCTCAGGCACCTCACCATGAGTCATACATACATTAAATAACCTTACCAACCAGTCAACAATACAGGGTAAAGGGGAAGAGTGGTTTGGGAATGTCTTGGGAGTAAAGTCAGGGGTTAGTGAGAGGACAAGAGCAAGGGAAGGAGTAGCAGTACTCCTGAAACAGGAGTTGTGGGAGTATGTGATAGAATGTAAGAAAGTAAATTCTCGATTAATATGGGTAAAACTGAAAGTTGATGGAGAGAGATGGGTGATTATTGGTGCATATGCACCTGGGCATGAGAAGAAAGATCATGAGAGGCAAGTGTTTTGGGAGCAGCTGAATGAGTGTGTTAGTGGTTTTGATGCACGAGACCGGGTTATAGTGATGGGTGATTTGAATGCAAAGGTGAGTAATGTGGCAGTTGAGGGAATAATTGGTATACATGGGGTGTTCAGTGTTGTAAATGGAAATGGTGAAGAGCTTGTAGATTTATGTGCTGAAAAAGGACTGATGATTGGGAATACCTGGTTTAAAAAGCGAGATATACATAAGTATACTATGGATCTGGAGAAGGCATATGATAGAGTTGATAGAGATGCTCTGTGGAAGGTATTAAGAATATATGGTGTGGGAGGCAAGTTGTTATAAGCAGTGAAAAGTTTTTATCGAGGATGTAAGGCATGTGTACGTGTAGGAAGAGAGGAAAGTGACTGGTTCTCAGTGAATGTAGGTTTGCGGCAGGGGTGTGTGAAGTCTCCATGGTTGTTTAATTTGTTTATGGATGGGGTTGTTAGGGAGGTGAATGCAAGAGTTTCGGAAAGAGGGGCAAGTATGAAGTCTGTTGGGGATGAGAGAGCTTGGGAAGTGAGTCAGTTGTTGTTCGCTGATGATACAGCGCTGGTGGCTGATTCATGTGAGAAACTGCAGAAGCTGGTGACTGAGTTTGGTAAAGTGTGTGAAAGAAGAAAGTTAAGAGTAAATGTGAATAAGAGCAAGGTTATTAGGTACAGTAGGGTTGCGGGTCAAGTCAATTGGGAGGTGAGTTTGAATGGAGAAAAACTGGAGGAAGTAAAGTGTTTTAGATATCTGGGAGTGGATCTGGCAGCGGATGGAACCATGGAAGCGGAAGTGGATCATAGGATGGGGGAGGGGGTGAAAATTCTGGGAGCCTTGAAGAATGTGTGGAAGTCGAGAACATTATCTCGGAAAGCAAAAATGGGTATGTTTGAAGGAATAGTGGTTCCAACAATGTTGTATGGTTGCGAGGCGTGGGCTATGGATAGAGTGGTGCGCAGGAGGATGGATGTGCTGGAAATGAGATGTTTGAGGACAATGTGTGGTGTGAGGTGGTTTGATCAAGTAAGTAACGTAAGGGTAAGAGAGATGTGTGGAAATAAAAAGAGCGTGGTTGAGAGAGCAGAAGAGGGTGTTTTGAAATGGTTTGGGCACATGGAGAGAATGAGTGAGGAAAGATTGACCAAGAGGATATATGTGTCGGAGGTGGAGGGAACGAGGAGAAGAGGGAGACCAAACTGGAGGTGGAAAGATGGAGTGAAAAAGATTTTGTGTGATCGGGGCCTGAACATGCAGGAGGGTGAAAGGAGGGCAAGGAATAGAGTGAATTGGAGCGATGTGGTGTACCGGGGTTGACGTGCTGTCAGTGGATTGAATCAGGGCATGTGAAGCGTCTGGGGTAAACCATGGAAAGCTGTGTAGGTATGTATATTTGTGTGTGTGGACGTATGTATATACATGTGTATGGGGGTGGGTTGGGCCATTTCTTTCGTCTGTTTCCTTGCGCTACCTCGGAAACGCGGGAGACAGCGGAAAAAAAAAAAAAAAAAAAAAAAAAAAAAAAAGTATACTTATGTAAGTAGGAGAGATGGCCAGAGAGCGTTATTGGATTACGTGTTAATTGACAGGCGCGCAAAAGAGAGACTTTTGGATGTTAATGTGCTGAGAGGTGCAACTGGAGGGATGTCTGATCATTATCTTGTGGAGGCTAAGGTGAAGATTTGTATGGGTTTTCAGAAAAGAAGAGTGAATGTTGGGGTGAAGAGGGTGGTGAGAGTAAGTGAGCTTGGGAAGGAGACTTGTGTGAGGAAGTACCAAGAGAGACTGAGTACAGAATGGAAAAAGGGTGAGAAAAATGGAAGTAAGGGGAGTGGGGGAGGAATGGGATGTATTTAGGGAATCAGTGATGGATTGCACAAAAGATGCTTGTGGCATGAGAAGAGTGGGAGGTGGGTTGATTAGAAAGGGTAGTGAGTGGTGGGATGAAGAAGTAAGAGTATTAGTGAAAGAGAAGAGAGAGGCATTTGGACGATTTTTGCAGGGAAAAAATGCAATTGAGTGGGAGATGTATAAAAGAAAGAGACAGGAGGTCAAGAGAAAGGTGCAAGAGGTGAAAAAAAGGGCAAATGAGAGTTGGGGTGAGAGAGTATCATTAAATTTTAGGGAGAATAAAAAGATGTTCTGGAAGGAGGTAAAGTGCGTAAGACAAGGGAGCAAATGGGAACTTCAGTGAAGGGTGCAAATGGGGAGGTGATAACAAGTAGTGGTGATGTGAGAAGGAGATGGAGTGAGTATTTTGAAGGTTTGTTGAATGTGTTTGATGATAGAGTGGCAGATATAGGGTGTTTTGGTCGAGGTGGTGTGCAAAGTGAGAGGGTTAGGGAAAATGATTTGGTAAACAGAGAAGAGGTAGTAAAAGCTTTGCGGAAGATGAAAGCCGGCAAGGCAGCAGGTTTGGATGGTTTTGCAGTGGAATTTATTAAAAGAAAAAATAGAAAAGTTAATATTATATCAAAAGTTGCCATCTATGGCAATCTTTGTTCATATATTGATTGTTTGAGGTCTTACTGTGTTGTGAACTCCCCCTCCATCCTAATGCCTTGTGCTTCAGTGGGTTCCTTGAAAGTTTGTTTTTATTATACTACTCTATCATCAAAACCATTAAACTTTCTTTTATATTTACTAATCCCTTCATGATGGCATGCAAAAAAAAAAAAATTAAGTAGACCCTCAAAAACAGCAAACTTATGAAAATTGTAAAGCATTTTTATTCAATCTCTTCAATCTAGTTATATTTCTGATGCTCTTCCCTCTGGGAACTCGCATCAAGGGAGTGGCCATGGCAAAAGAGTTTCCACTTATCCTTGTTCTTACATGCCTCCCTCACATACCATTCCATACATCATTCCACCATTTTTCTCCCTCCCGTACTCTTGCACTCTATTTCCCCAAGTCACAGGTGGTCTTTCTCTCCCATCAACCCCTTTAATCATAGTTTCATACACTCTCCCTGTAAATTCCCCATCTTTGATTCTTTCCACATACCCAAACCACCTCAAAGTATTATGTTTCAACCACTCTACCACTCCACACTTCATTCCCTGCCATATCAAACCTCTAATACACCCCCTTATTTCTTTCTTCATTCCATCTAGTCATACCTCATGCTCCTCTTAAAATTGCTCATTTCCACAGCCTGGATTCTTGACTTCTGTGACCTATTCCATGTCTATGACGCAGCTGCATAAATATGGGTTAGGAGGACTATGCAGTTCCTTTATCCTTTCTTAACTTCCATGCTTACACCTTTACCCTTCATATTCTATGCTGTACTGCTCTCCCTCTATTTCACCAAATTTACCTAAGATAGCTACCAAATAGATACTTAAATTCTGTCACCTCTTCCAGTTTTTCTTCTATCCATATCTATACATAGTTTAGTATACTTTCTTTTCTCACTCTATAGGGCTTTGCAAAAATCTCTACTTTCACTCTATTTCCTTCAAACACCATTGCTTTACTTTTACTCATATTTACCTTCAAGTACTTATGCTTACACACATCATAAAACACACTTAAAATCATCTATAACTCTTCTACACTCTTAGTAAATGACACAACAACATCCGCAAACAGGCTTGTCACTAGCCATCATACCTCACCCTCCATTTCAGCACCTCCTATCCCTAGTTTTGCTTTCATATCTCTTACCACTTCATCGACATATATGTTAAAAAGCCACGGTGACATCATACAGCCCTGTCTTATACACACATTTATACGAAAACTTTCCCTCGACTCTCCATTCAACTTTGCACATGCATGTGCTCCTCTATACAAGGCTTTCACACCATCTAACATTTGTCCCCCTAACCTATGTATCCTCAACACATCCTATAACGCATTTCACTTGACTGTCATACTCATTCTCCACATCCATAAAAGCAGCATACAGCATTTTACATTTTGCTAGATGCTTTACTACACTCACTTTCACCACAAAAATCTAATCCACATATCCCTAACCTTTCCTAAAATTCTCTTGCTCCTAACTTATACTGCATTCAGTCACTTCTGCCATTCTATCAATCAACACTCCTGTATACACTTTTCCTGATATACTTAACAGACATATTCCTCTACAACTCCTACATACACCCATAGTATCCTTTCCTCTGAATAAAGGAACAATACCAGCTTTCACGTAGACCTTAGGCACAACCTTCTGCTTCCAGGCTAGATTACATATCAAATGTATCTGCTATATCATACTTTCTCCTTAATACTTAAACACTTCAGCCATAAACCCATCCATTCAAGGTGGCGTCCACACATACAAATATACATACCTACACAGCTTTCCATGGTTTACCCCAGACGCTTCACATGCCCTGATTCAATCCACTGACAGCACGTCAACCCCGGTATACCACATCGATCCAATTCACTCTATTCCTTGCCCGCCTTTCACCCTCCTGCATGTTCAGGCCCTGATCACTCGAAATCTTTTTCACTCCATCTTTCCACCTCCAATTTGGTCTCCCACTTCTCCTCGTTCCCTCCACCTCCGACACATATATCCTCTTGGTCAATCTTTCCTCACTCATTCTCTCCATGTGCCCATACCATTTCAAAACACCCTCTTCTGCTCTCTCAACCATGCTCTTTTTATTTCCACATATCTCTCTTACCCTTACATTACTTACTCGATCAAACCACCTCACACCACACATTGTCCTCAAACATCTCATTTCCAGCACATCCACCCTCCTGCGCACAACTCTATCCATAGCCCACGCCTCGCAACCATACAACATTGTTGGAACCACTATTCCTTCAAACATACCCATTTTTGCTTTCCGAGATAATGTTCTCCACTTCCAAACATTCTTCAAGGCTCCCAGGATTTTCGCTCCCTCCCCCACCCTATGATTCACTTCCGCTTCCATGGTTCCATCCGCTGCCAGATCCACTTCCAGATATCTAAAGCACTTTACTTCCTCCAGTTTTTCTCCATTCAAACTTACCTCCCAATTGACTTGACCCTCAACCCTACTGTACCTAATAACCTTGCTCTTATTCACATTTACTCTTAACTTTCTTCTTTCACACACTTTACCAAACTCAGTCACCAGCTTCTGCAGTTTCTCATATGAATCAGCCACCAGTGCTGTATCATCAGTGAACAACAACTGACTCACTTCCCAAGCTCTCTCATCCACAACAGACTTCATACTTGCCCCTCTTTCCAAAACTCTTGTATTCACCTCCCTAACAACCCCATCCATAAACAAATTAAACAACCATGGAGACATCACACACCCCTGCCGCAAACCTACATTCACTGAGAACCAATCACTTTCCTTTCTTCCTACACGTACACATGCCTTACGTCCTCGATAAAAACTTTTCACTGCTTCTAACAACTTGCCTCCCACACCATATATTCTTAATACCTTCCACAGAGCATCTCTATCAACTCTATCATATGCCTTCTCTAGATCCATAAATGCTACATACAAATCCATTTGCTTTTCTAAGTATTTCTCACATACATTCTTCAAAGCAAACACCTGATCCACACATCCTCTACCACTTCTGAAACCACACTGCTCTTCCCCAATCTGATGCTCTGTACATGCCTTCACCCTCTCAATCAATACCCTCCCATATAATTTACCAGGAATACTCAACAAACTTATACCTCTGTAATTTGAGCACTCACTCTTATCCTCTTTGCCTTTGTACAATGGCAAAATGCACGCATTCCACCAATCCTCAGGCACCTCACCATGAGTCATATATACATTAAATAACCTTACCAACCAGTCAACAGTACAGGGTAAAGGGGAAGAGTGGTTTGGGAATGTCTTGGGAGTAAAGTCAGGGGTTAGTGAGAGGACAAGAGCAAGGGAAGGAGTAGCAGTACTCCTGAAACAGGAGTTGTGGGAGTATGTGATAGAATGTAAGAAAGTAAATTCTCGATTAATATGGGTAAAACTGAAAGTTGATGGAGAGAGATGGGTGATTATTGGTGCATATGCACCTGGGCATGAGAAGAAAGATCATGAGAGGCAAGTGTTTTGGGAGCAGCTGAATGAGTGTGTTAGTGGTTTTGATGCACGAGACCGGGTTATAGTGATGGGTGATTTGAATGCAAAGGTGAGTAATGTGGCAGTTGAGGGAATAATTGGTATACATGGGGTGTTCAGTGTTGTAAATGGAAATGGTGAAGAGCTTGTAGATTTATGTGCTGAAAAAGGACTGATGATTGGGAATACCTGGTTTAAAAAGCGAGATATACATAAGTATACTATGGATCTGGAGAAGGCATATGATAGAGTTGATAGAGATGCTCTGTGGAAGGTATTAAGAATATATGGTGTGGGAGGCAAGTTGTTATAAGCAGTGAAAAGTTTTTATCGAGGATGTAAGGCATGTGTACGTGTAGGAAGAGAGGAAAGTGATTGGTTCTCAGTGAATGTAGGTTTGCGGCAGGGGTGTGTGAAGTCTCCATGGTTGTTTAATTTGTTTATGGATGGGGTTGTTAGGGAGGTGAATGCAAGAGTTTTGGAAAGAGGGGCAAGTATGAAGTCTGTTGGGGATGAGAGAGCTTGGGAAGTGAGTCAGTTGTTGTTCGCTGATGATACAGCGCTGGTGGCTGATTCATGTGAGAAACTGCAGAAGCTGGTGACTGAGTTTGGTAAAGTGTGTGAAAGAAGAAAGTTAAGAGTAAATGTGAATAAGAGCAAGGTTATTAGGTACAGTAGGGTTGCGGGTCAAGTCAATTGGGAGGTGAGTTTGAATGGAGAAAAACTGGAGGAAGTAAAGTGTTTTAGATATCTGGGAGTGGATCTGGCAGCGGATGGAACCATGGAAGCGGAAGTGGATCATAGGATGGGGGAGGGGGTGAAAATTCTGGGAGCCTTGAAGAATGTGTGGAAGTCGAGAACATTATCTCGGAAAGCAAAAATGGGTATGTTTGAAGGAATAGTGGTTCCAACAATGTTGTATGGTTGCGAGGCGTGGGCTATGGATAGAGTGGTGCGCAGGAGGATGGATGTGCTGGAAATGAGATGTTTGAGGACAATGTGTGGTGTGAGGTGGTTTGATCAAGTAAGTAACGTAAGGGTAAGAGAGATGTGTGGAAATAAAAAGAGCGTGGTTGAGAGAGCAGAAGAGGGTGTTTTGAAATGGTTTGGGCACATGGAGAGAATGAGTGAGGAAAGATTGACCAAGAGGATATATGTGTCGGAGGTGGAGGGAACGAGGAGAAGAGGGAGACCAAACTGGAGGTGGAAAGATGGAGTGAAAAAGATTTTGTGTGATCGGGGCCTGAACATGCAGGAGGGTGAAAGGAGGGCAAGGAATAGAGTGAATTGGAGCGATGTGGTGTACCGGGGTTGACGTGCTGTCAGTGGATTAAATCAGGGCATGTGAAGCGTCTGGGGTAAACCATGGAAAGCTGTGTAGGTATGTATATTTGTGTGTGTGGACGTATGTATATACATGTGTATGGGGGTGGGTTGGGCCATTTCTTTCGTCTGTTTCCTTGCGCTACCTCGGAAACGCGGGAGACAGCGGAAAAAAAAACAAAAAAAAAAAACAAAAAAAAAAAAACATAAGTATACTTATGTAAGTAGGAGAGATGGCCAGAGAGCGTTATTGGATTACGTGTTAATTGACAGGCGCGCGAAAGAGAGACTTTTGGATGTTAATGTGCTGAGAGGTGCAACTGGAGGGATGTCTGATCATTATCTTGTGGAGGCTAAGGTGAAGATTTGTATGGGTTTTCAGAAAAGAAGAGTGAATGTTGGGGTGAAGAGGGTGGTGAGAGTAAGTGAGCTTGGGAAGGAGACTTGTGTGAGGAAGTACCAAGAGAGACTGAGTACAGAATGGAAAAAGGTGAGAAAAATGGAAGTAAGGGGAGTGGGGGAGGAATGGGATGTATTTAGGGAATCAGTGATGGATTGCACAAAAGATGCTTGTGGCATGAGAAGAGTGGGAGGTGGGTTGATTAGAAAGGGTAGTGAGTGGTGGGATGAAGAAGTAAGAGTATTAGTGAAAGAGAAGAGAGAGGCATTTGGACGATTTTTGCAGGGAAAAAATGCAATTGAGTGGGAGATGTATAAAAGAAAGAGACAGGAGGTCAAGAGAAAGGTGCAAGAGGTGAAAAAAAGGGCAAATGAGAGTTGGGGTGAGAGAGTATCATTAAATTTTAGGGAGAATAAAAAGATGTTCTGGAAGGAGGTAAAGTGCGTAAGACAAGGGAGCAAATGGGAACTTCAGTGAAGGGTGCAAATGGGGAGGTGATAACAAGTAGTGGTGATGTGAGAAGGAGATGGAGTGAGTATTTTGAAGGTTTGTTGAATGTGTTTGATGATAGAGTGGCAGATATAGGGTGTTTTGGTCGAGGTGGTGTGCAAAGTGAGAGGGTTAGGGAAAATGATTTGGTAAACAGAGAAGAGGTAGTAAAAGCTTTGCGGAAGATGAAAGCCGGCAAGGCAGCAGGTTTGGATGGTTTTGCAGTGGAATTTATTAAAAGAAAAAATAGAAAAGTTAATATTATATCAAAAGTTGCCATCTATGGCAATCTTTGTTCATATATTGATTGTTTGAGGTCTTACTGTGTTGTGAACTCCCCCTCCATCCTAATGCCTTGTGCTTCAGTGGGTTCCTTGAAAGTTTGTTTTTATTATACTACTCTATCATCAAAACCATTAAACTTTCTTTTATATTTACTAATCCCTTCATGATGGCATGCAAAAAAAAAAAAAATTAAGTAGACCCTCAAAAACAGCAAACTTATGAAAATTGTAAAGCATTTTTATTCAATCTCTTCAATCTAGTTATATTTCTGATGCTCTTCCCTCTGGGAACTCGCATCAAGGGAGTGGCCATGGCAAAAGAGTTTCCACTTATCCTTGTTCTTACATGCCTCCCTCACATACCATTCCATACATCATTCCACCATTTTTCTCCCTCCCGTACTCTTGCACTCTATTTCCCCAAGTCACAGGTGGTCTTTCTCTCCCATCAACCCCTTTAATCATAGTTTCATACACTCTCCCTGTAAATTCCCCATCTTTGATTCTTTCCACATACCCAAACCACCTCAAAGTATTATGTTTCAACCACTCTACCACTCCACACTTCATTCCCTGCCATATCAAACCTCTAATACACCCCCTTATTTCTTTCTTCATTCCATCTAGTCATACCTCATGCTCCTCTTAAAATTGCTCATTTCCACAGCCTGGATTCTTGACTTCTGTGACCTATTCCATGTCTATGACGCAGCTGCATAAATATGGGTTAGGAGGACTATGCAGTTCCTTTATCCTTTCTTAACTTCCATGCTTACACCTTTACCCTTCATATTCTATGCTGTACTGCTCTCCCTCTATTTCACCAAATTTACCTAAGATAGCTACCAAATAGATACTTAAATTCTGTCACCTCTTCCAGTTTTTCTTCTATCCATATCTATACATAGTTTAGTATACTTTCTTTTCTCACTCTATAGGGCTTTGCAAAAATCTCTACTTTCACTCTATTTCCTTCAAACACCATTGCTTTACTTTTACTCATATTTACCTTCAAGTACTTATGCTTACACACATCATAAAACACACTTAAAATCATCTATAACTCTTCTACACTCTTAGTAAATGACACAACAACATCCGCAAACAGGCTTGTCACTAGCCATCATACCTCACCCTCCATTTCAGCACCTCCTATCCCTAGTTTTGCTTTCATATCTCTTACCACTTCATCGACATATATGTTAAAAAGCCACGGTGACATCACACAGCCCTGTCTTATACACACATTTATACGAAAACTTTCCCTCGACTCTCCATTCAACTTTGCACATGCATGTGCTCCTCTATACAAGGCTTTCACACCATCTAACATTTGTCCCCCTAACCTATGTATCCTCAACACATCCTATAACGCATTTCACTTGACTGTTATACTCATTCTCCACATCCATAAAAGCAGCATACAGCATTTTACATTTTGCTAGATGCTTTACTACACTCACTTTCACCACAAAAATCTAATCCACATATCCCTAACCTTTCCTAAAATTCTCTTGCTCCTAACTTATACTGCATTCAGTCACTTCTGCCATTCTATCCCTGTATACACTTTTCCTGATATACTTAACAGACATATTCCTCTACAACTCCTACATACACCCATAGTATCCTTTCCTCTGAATAAAGGAACAATACCAGCTTTCACGTAGACCTTAGGCACAACCTTCTGCTTCCAGGCTAGATTACATATCAAATGTATCTGCTATATCATACTTTCTCCTTAATACTTAAACACTTCAGCCATAAACCCATCCATTCAAGGTGGCATCCACACACGCAAATATACATACCTACACAGCTTTCCACGGTTTACCCCAGACGCTTCACATGCCCTGATTCAATCCACTGACAGCACGTCAACCCCGGTATACCACATCGATCCAATTCACTCTATTCCTTGCCCGCCTTTCACCCTCCTGCATGTTCAGGCCCTGATCACTCAAAATCTTTTTCACTCCATCTTTCCACCTCCAATTTGGTCTCCCACTTCTCCTCGTTCCCTCCACCTCCGACACATATATCCTCTTGGTCAATCTTTCCTCACTCATTCTCTCCATGTGCCCATACCATTTCAAAACACCCTCTTCTGCTCTCTCAACCATGCTCTTTTTATTTCCACATATCTCTCTTACCCTTACATTACTTACTCGATCAAACCACCTCACACCACACATTGTCCTCAAACATCTCATTTCCAGCACATCCACCCTCCTGCGCACAACTCTATCCATAGCCCACGCCTCGCAACCATACAACATTGTTGGAACCACTATTCCTTCAAACATACCCATTTTTGCTTTCCGAGATAATGTTCTCCACTTCCAAACATTCTTCAAGGCTCCCAGGATTTTCGCGCCCTCCCCCACCCTATGATTCACTTCCGCTTCCATGGTTCCATCCGCTGCCAGATCCACTTCCAGATATCTAAAGCACTTTACTTCCTCCAGTTTTTCTCCATTCAAACTTACCTCCCAATTGACTTGACCCTCAACCCTACTGTACCTAATAACCTTGCTCTTATTCACATTTACTCTTAACTTTCTTCTTTCACACACTTTACCAAACTCAGTCACCAGCTTCTGCAGTTTCTCACATGAATCAGCCACCAGTGCTGTATCATCAGTGAACAACAACGGACTCACTTCCCAAGCTCTCTCATCCACAACAGACTTCATACTTGCCCCTCTTTCCAAAACTCTTGTATTCACCTCCCTAACAACCCCATCCATAAACAAATTAAACAACCATGGAGACATCACACACCCCTGCCGCAAACCTACATTCACTGAGAACCAATCACTTTCCTTTCTTCCTACATGTACACATGCCTTACGTCCTCGATAAAAACTTTTCACTGCTTCTAACAACTTGCCTCCCACACCATATATTCTTAATACCTTCCACAGAGCATCTCTATCAACTCTATCATATGCCTTCTCTAGATCCATAAATGCTACATACTAATCCATTTGCTTTTCTAAGTATTTCTCACATACATTCTTCAAAGCAAACACCTGATCCACACATCCTCTACCACTTCTGAAACCACACTGCTCTTCCCCAATCTGATGCTCTGTACATGCCTTCACCCTCTCAATCAATACCCTCCCATATAATTTACCAGGAATACTCAACAAACTTATACCTCTGTAATTTGAGCACTCACTCTTATCCTCTTTGCCTTTGTACAATGGCAAAATGCACGCATTCCACCAATCCTCAGGCACCTCACCATGAGTCATATATACATTAAATAACCTTACCAACCAGTCAACAGTACAGTCACCCCCATTTTTAATAGATTCCACAGCAATACCATCCAAACCTGCTGCCTTGCCGGCTTTCATCTTCCGCAAAGCTTTTACTACCTCTTCTCTGTTTACCAAATCATTTTCCCTAACCCTCTCACTTTGCACACCACCTCAAGATAATGTTCTCACCTTCCACACATTCTTCAACGCTCCCAGAACTTTCGCCCCCTCCCCCAACCTATGATTCACTTTCGCTTCCATAGTTCCATCCGCTGCCAAATCCACTCCCAGATATCTAAAACAATTAACTTCCTCCAGTTTTTCTCCATTCAAACTTACCTCCCAGTTGACTTGTCCCTTGACCCTACTGTACCTAATAACCTTGCTCTTATTCACATTTACTCTCAGCTTTCTTCTTTCACACACTTTACCAAACTCAGTCACCAGCTAGGTACCAATTCAATGATCAGCCCTGAAGGAAGATGGACATCTGGAATGAGTATAGGTTCATTGCCATACCCAGGGCTCTAACTTTTGTGGGCCCATGCTGATTAATGGCCAGTATTGATAACCACTACACTAAGAGAATGGTAAAATCAGAGATTAGGAAGGCTAAAAGAAATCACAAAATTAAGATAGCTAACAAAGCAAAAAACAATGCCAAAGGATTTTATCAAATGTGTAGAATGAAGGTTATGGAGAAAACTGGACCCATCAAATTGCATTCTGGTAGATTGGTTGATAGTGAAATTGAAATTGAAATCACTTCATATCAGTATTTACACAGGCGGAGAATACAATCATTCCAGTTCCAGAGCAAATTTACGGGAGGATGAAAGCAGGAAGCTAAGTGATATAAAAATAAATAAGTAAACAAGAGTCCTGGGCCAGATGGTATTTATGCAAGGGTATTGAAAAAATGTAAGGAGGAAGTAAGTGTTCCGCTTTTAAATGTTTAAACAATCTCTGGAATAAGGCATACTTCCTAAGCAATGGAGGACAGCAAATGTTGTTCCCATCTTTAAGAAAGAAGATAAATCCAATGCCTTTAATTATTTTCCTATCAGCTTGACATCCATTGTGGGGAATTTTCTCGAATCAACTACAGCAGACAAATTACGGGAACACTTGGAAAATCATGATCTCATTAGGAATTCTTAAAATGGATTTGCCAAAGGAAAGTCATGTCTCAGTTAACTTCTCTCCTTCTTTGATAAAGTATTTGAAGCTGTTGATCAGGGTAAGAGTTGATATTGTATACTTGAACTTAAGTAAGGCTTTTGATGGAGTAACTCATGAGCACCTGCTTAGAAAAATAGTGGCACACAGCAGCATCAGGGGTTGTGTATTTAAGTGGATTAGGGCATAGCTCTGACAACAAAACAATGGATATGCATCAATGGAGTTAAATCGGACTGGAGCAATGTAGCCAGAGGTGTTCCTCCGTGGTCAGTCTTGGGGCCTCTCTTGTTCATTGTATATATTAACAATTTGGACATGGGAATAACCAGCAACTTAAGTAAATTTGCCAATGATACAAAATTATGGGCTGTAATTGACTCAGATGAAAATTTAGTGAATTTCCAGAGGGACTTATAGATTATCAGAATGGGCAGGTACATGGAAAATGGAATTCAACATAGATAAATGCAGAACACTTAGTGTGGGTAAAGAAAGGAACACTGATTAAAAACTGGAAAATATTTACTGTTGATAAAACAGAATGCGAGAGAGATTTAGGGGTACTGGTGAGCAAAATCTTAAGCTGTGGCAACAATCTATTAGAGTGTGTAATAAGGCTAATATGATGTTAGAGTTCACTGATAGGACTCTTAGAAATAAAACTCTCAGAGTATTATTGCAAATTTATCTTTCGTTGGTCAGACCACATTTGCATTATTCAATAGTTTTAGGTTCCATACTATGCAGTTGATATATATTGTTTAGAGAGAATACAAAGGCGAATGACAAAAATGATCGCTGGAATTATAAACCTCACTTATGATGAAAGGTTAAAAAGACTGAATTTACACTTAATTATGAGGAGGGCTAGAGGGATATGATTGAAGTCTTTAAATGGGTGAAGAGCATTAATAAAGGTAACATGAGAAAAGTTTTTGGAATGACACCACCGGATAAGACTAGAAATAATGGGTTTAAATTAGAAAAAAATATATTCAGGTTGGATGTGGGTAAATATTTGGTTGGTGGATTTATGGAACAAGTGATCTGTACTGTATAGGAAAGGTTTTACACCTGTGGGGTGCCATCTCTTGAAATTTCTCTACAATAAACAACTCATAAACCTATGGATGCTGTTTACAGAAATTATGTCCTCAGTCAACTTATTCCAATTATCCACCATTTTTACATAAAAAGTACTTTCTTATTGCCATTGTATAGAGTGATTCAAGTGTCGGATTTACCTTTTTCACTCTTACAACTGATCTTTCAATAATATATAAACTGTTACTGGTAAGGTTATAAAGGAAAGGGAAAATGTGGGTTAAGATTATAAGTAATGTAAAATACCAATGAATAAAAAACATATGGATAATGTATCTATTTCAACATTTTCAATACCTCTGTGACCTCTAATTTCAGTGACATTTCCTCACCAAACATGTACTCCACTTACTTGCAACATGATTTGTTTGGAAGGTAAACAAATATCTAGGCATTAATCTGATGCCAAAATCTATGTAAGTATCTGTACTCACCCACCATATCTGCAAAGCTCAGTTTCAGTTGGATTCCAACATTATACAGCACAGTCGCAATCAGAGGAATACATAAATAGTACAGGAAATTAGGCATCTCTAGGCCCTACAGGCAACTCTGATTGTTGTATTACGGCTTCATTAGGTTTGTATGCTACTGTACGAGCTGAATAAAGTTCTATGTTAACATAAAAAACAAGCACCAGGTAAATGTTTTTTTATCAGCTGTCTGCAGGATGGTCACTTTTTTAATGTTCTTAAGCTATGCTCAAGGATGATGGAATCGTGCCATAGGTATCCATCCTGTTCATTTACTGTTTACTAGAATTTGACAAATGTGTGTTACAAAGGTATTACATACACTCTCTACTTTTCGTTTTAAGTGTTTTCACCCCACAATTTTCTTGTACACAAAAGTCCTGCCTACTTTATAGGAACTTTAAATTAATAAAGTTGGAAATGCTACTCCTAAAATCCCCATGACACGTGAACTCAATACATTCCTATGGTTTCCATGGGTACCAATTTCATTAAATTCTATCAAGATGAGCGTCCATTATCTAACTTTTAACGCTATATATTTCCTTAACCATAAACTTGAATGTATTCTAAAATTTGCTTACAGATAACTTGTTTCCTTAAATGTTCTCATATTGTGTGACTTGAAAGACAGGTTTGGGATGAGGTCGAGTCCCAAGTCCTGTTGTTGTTTGTTGGGTTTTACAGCCATCAACCTATGAGGAAGGTCATTAGGCCTGCAACCCTATTTAATGTATGACTGACGTCATCATTCATAAATACCTATTAGAACAAAAAAAAAAGTATATGTAATTTTGATGTAATAAAGATAAATGATAATAAATATAAGTAATGGAAATAAAAGATTTGTGGGTACTGAGCCGACATGGCGCAAATACCACCCAGTCGGCACAGTATCCACAGTTGCATTTTACCCAAGAATGCAAAAAAATGGGATAGGTTAGGGACAGGCTTCCACCATGACAGGCACACAGAATATATAGTTAATTGGAGGTCCGCCGACTCAACACCATGGCGCAGACGACCCAGAGGATGACCACCTCCCTCAGAGGCCAACCGCCTAATGAATGGACATGGCCACCCACCATGCGACCAACCCAAGTAGGAGGAGCTGCACACCAAGCCGACTTCGCCACCGAGGAGAATCCGCAAACCACCTTACATCATCTTGACTAATTCTGTTTCTCTGAGGAAGAACATCAATTTGTCAATAGTACTCGGGTTATCCCCGAGTACATTAATGACGTTGAAGGAAATGTTTTGGTTGACATGGTAGTTAAAAAATTTCCTTCTATGTCGTTCGTATCGCTTGCATTTTAGCAGTAGGTGTTCTATTGTGGAAGTTTGTTTACACTGTTGGCATACGGGTGGAAAACTTCTGGATGTGTATGGCTGCAAATGGGTGGTGTACGTACAGTTCATTCTGAGGCAGGCCAGCACGACCTCTTCTCTTCTGTTCTTTCGGTACGAGATCGGCCAGTCTGCCACTTCTTGCTTGTATTTTTTGTTGATGGTCAGGTTGGTCCACTGACTCTGCCACAGAAGATGGACTGATCTCTTTCCCAAGGAAAGGCAGGACCCCAGCTCCCGAGGGATTGGAACGATCTCGAGTTCTGAGGTCGACTTCGCCAAGCTGTCTGCCTGCTCATTGCCGTATATATTGCAATGACCAGGCACCCAGATCAAGATGATATCTTTTTTACATGAATTTAGTTTATTAATAATATTGCCCTGTAATTCACAGGACTCTGTATATTCTGAGCCTATTGCTTTAAGAGCGGAATCAGAAAAAATTACGGCTTTACTATGTTTTGAATTAATTATATAGTCTATGGCTCGATCGATGGCAAACAATTTAGCGCAAAATACAGATATATGGTTCGGCAAACGGTATCTGAGTGCACACTCCATCGATCATACACTTGCCATATCCGTCTTGGAGCCATCAGTGTAGAAGTGAACATACGATAAGTGATCAATGATGACCCAAGTCCTTTTCTTACATATCGTACATATATACAAGATTAAGAGACAGGGTAACAAGATGAAATTCTCTTCTCATAACAGACAAAGAAGTTATCAATGAACAAGCACTTGCTGATCAGAAGCTCTGAGGGAAACAAAACACTAGCATGTGTTACAGTCAAGCAACTTTTGATAATTCTGTTACATATCTCTGATAAAACTCAACACACCTGATGAATGTACATGTTACCTAAAAACAACATTAACGAGTACTTACCAAAGTTGGGAAGGAACGGTAAAACGATTCGATTCAGCAGTTTAGCCATGTTTAAGCTGTTTTGAAGCCAGCGAACAGTCAGTGCCAAGACTACATCCAGAGAACAAACAAGACAGCGACCACGCCATCTACGATACTTGCTATATGTGACTGATGCCATCTATAACTCTTGCTATATGGGACTGATGCCATTCACGTTGCTAAACAGAGGAGTTTGTTCATAAAAGTAGTAGTCTTAATGCGGAAGTGGAGGAGGAACCATGAAGGGAATATAAGATCGAAAAATGTTTCAAGACACGTTGTAGTGTATCAGAGTAGACCACTGTTACGAAGTATCAGCGGACATCTAATACATAACAAGATACAAGATACATATATGACTCAGTATTCTAAACGGGTGTTGTGTGCTAAGCACCAGCCAGACAAGCCGATAATGAAGACATTAGTAAATCTCGAGAAGCAATGGACATATTAACTGAGTAATGATGTGTCCAGTGTATGTGAATCAATCCCTCAGCCACCATGACTACTTCATGTCATTAGCGAGCTCTATCTGACCTGCAGTCTGGTAACAGGTTACCAACGACCTTTCCCTGACCTTTAATCTGGTAACCTCTCACTGGCTTGTAGTTTGGTACTATGTGTTACCAGCGACCTCCCTTTGGCCTGTAGTCAGGTACCGCCTCGGTTAGTGCACTATGCAGCCCCTGGTCTTCCAATCCATAACCTCACTCATGACCTTAGTGACGCAGCTCCACATCTATTCCTCTCAGGCGGAACCACACGTCATATACTAGCCTGGGTCAAGGGGAAACGATGGCCAGCAATGGCCTATGTGGCCTGGCATTGGGTGACCGAGGTGGCTTGGGGTGGATTACTTTCTCCTCTTCCTCCTGCGGTTAGTATAAACGGTGGTGTTCGGGACCAGCCACCCCCCGGACCAGAGAACCTGGCCAATGGCCTCTGCCCTCTGCAGGAGAGCCGGAAACTTTAACAACCTATCCTCCTTTCTACAGTAGCACCAGAAATTAAGCAACTTGTTTTTGCCATTCCTTACTACGGCTCCGGCTCCGGCAGCAACACCTCCATGCCTCACTTGCCTTACACCAACACCACAAGGCACCTGCTCTACCTTTTAATCCCTCCTCCCCCCCCTTTTGAGCAATGTTAGCCTCTCTCTCCTTCACCATGCAAAAATACATCAGACAACTTAGAACTCCGGAAGCCTTGAGAAAAATTGATGCGATATGTAAAAGTCTAGTTGGGTGTCACTAGACAGATGCCAGGCAGATGATGAAACAATGATCAAGAGGAGGTCTCAGAGTGAAGGCTTGAGGAAGGTCACATGATGCAACAACTTGCTTCCGAGTCAATAGGGTATGCCGGAGGCGGGAGTGACGACATAACTCACAAGTTATAAGAGGATGGGCTGACTACATAGCTCCCACAGAAGGTTGTAGAAGGAGTGACTGACTACATTACTCATACAGAAGGTTGTAGGACGAGTAACTGACTACATTATCCTACAAAAGGTTGTAGGAGGAGTGACTGACTACATTACTCCTACAGAAGATTGTAGCAGGGGCTGATTGCACAACTCCTACAGAAGATTGTAGGAGGAGGGACCACATATCTCCTACAGAAGGTTGTAGGAAGAGTGAATGACTACATAACTCCTAGAGAAGGTTGCAGGAGTGACTGACTACATAACTCGTACAGAAGATGCCCAATGACTTGGTACAGAGAAACAATATGATGCTTGAAATAAACACAATATTTATACTATCCCATCCGGTAACACCAAAATAACAATGATGTAGAATGTTACATCAGCAATAGAAGTATTGCTATATGATGATAATCCTAATTTTGTACTGATCAATAATACAAGATTTGTATAACCTACAGGCAATCTATAAAAGTTTCGTACGGTTATCTGTTTAGTCTAGTACCTGGAAAAGTTGGAAAAAGAAACTCTTTTGAAAATACTGTACCAGTTTATTAGGTAGGAAACATGGTTACTAGTTTTCTGCTGTGCCCTGAGCCACAGCCGTACAAAAGGCCACAGTAATAGAATTTGGGTGTGACAGCCTAAAATCTATGTTCAGCTGCCCAGTACTTTCTGCTTCGTCATATCCTCTGAGAAAGCAGTTGATTTGTTAACGTCATTATCTAGTAAAATTGATAGTAATATAAAAGAATTATTGGTAACGCAAATTACATTTGAATGTTTCTCTACACAAACCATGTAACAAAATATGCAAAACATCCAAACTTGTGGTTGTGACGTGGTGTCCGGCCTCACGGAACTGAAGATGGGCGAGTGGTTGTGTCCTGGTCTCCAGCACCACCAAACTTAAGATGGACCTTTGGTTGTGTTCTGGTCTCCAGCACCACCCAACTTAAGAAGGGCGAGTGATTGTCCTGGTCTCCGGCCTCATCCAACTTAAGATGAGCGAGTGGTTAACCTCACCTAACTTACAATGAGCTAGTCGTTGTGTCCTGGTCTACGGCCATATCTAACCTAAGATGGGCCAGTAGTTGTGTCCTGGTCATAGTATTCAAGGAAATTTAACATCTAACTGAATGGATGAATATAATGAATCACCTGGCATGAGAGTATATTTGAGACAATGTTTGCAATACTGAATGAATGAATTATGTAAAGGAACTCGGTATCAACATTTCTTTCATTAGACAACTGAATCTTATTAAAGACACGAATCTGTATGCCAGTCGAGTTTCTTAAAACAACTACTCATTACATTAGACAAAATATTGAAAATTCAGGGTGATTTTGGAACTCTGCCTTTTCTGGAGATGTTAGTTGACCTTTCTCCACTAGACCACAAGCTTCTTGAACACGACGGAACGACCCTTGAACACAACATCACGACCTTGTGTATGATGACTTGATCCTTAAGGGTTATGTCAAAAGCCGGGGTCGTGCCTTCGTGTTGCAAGAGCTCGTATGAAATATATTGTTATTATCAAATACTAAGTGGTCTCTCCTGCCTACCACGTCCTTTCCTGCCGCCCTGGAATATCTAATGTTCATAAGACAGATGGTTGGCCTCCAGGATTTTGGCAAAGAAAAAAATTCCTTCTTTCTTTCCCGCGTTAGGGAAGTAGCGCCAGGAACAAACGAAGAAAGGCCTCATCCGTTCGCATCCATTCTCTACGTGTCATGAGTAATGCACCGAAACCACAGCTCCCTATCCACATCCAGGCTCCACAGACCTTTTCATGGTTTCCTTATACTGCTTTATATGCCCTGGTTGCCCCGCGCATAACACAACGCTACAATTCACTCTATCCCGTGCACGCCTTTCATCCTCCTGCATGTTCAGGTTACGAGCACTCAAAATCTTTTTCACATCCTTCCATCTCAATTTAGTCCCCACTTTTCTTTGTTCCCTTCACTTCTAACGCATATATTCTCGTCATCAGCCTCTCACTAATTCTCACCATGTGTCTAATCCTTTTCAGCACATCCTATTCAGCTCTCTCAACCACAATCTAGTTATTACCACACATCTCTCCAACCCTTTTGTTACTTACTCCATCAAACCACCTCACACAACATATTGTCCTCAAACATTTCAGTTCCAACACATAAATCTTCCTCCGCACATTCTCATCCACAGTCTATGCAGCACATCTACAAGACATTGTTGAAACTCCTCTCCCTTCAAAAGTACCATTTTTGCGCTCCAAGATAACGACTTCTCTTCCCACAAATTCCTCAGTGCTTCCAGGACTCTCGCTCCCTTACCCACCCTATGACGCATTCACGCTTACATAGTTCCATTCGCTGTCGGTGGCATGTCCACTTCCAGGTACATAAAATATTCTAATTCCTCTAAATTTTCTTCACTCAAACTCACACCCAAAGTAACCTGTCCCTTTGCTTTTCTAAACCTAATAACCTTGCTTTTGTTCACACTTACTTTCAACTTTCTTCCTTCACACACTTTCCCAAACTTAAATACCAACCTCTGCAGTTTCTCAGTCGAACCTACCACCAGTGCTGTGTCATCAACAAACAACACCTGACTCCCTTCCCAGGCCCTCTCACTCCCTACAGACTGCATAATCCCCGCTATATCCAAAACCCTTGCATTTATCTCTCTCACCATCCCATCCATAACACACGTAACCCCTACCACAGACCCGCTCCACCTGGATCCACTAACTCTCTACCTACCAAACACACACCTTCTACTCTTGATGAAAACATCTCACTGTTTCTGGTAGCTTTCCTTCGACACTATGTATTCGCAAAACCTTCCGCGAATCATCTCTATCAACCTTATCATGTGCTTGTTCCATCCATGAATGTCACTTACAAAGCCATCTGTTTCTCAGACACATTATTAGAAACAAATACCTGACCCACACATTCTTTACCAATCCTGAAACTACATTGCCCCTCCCCAGTCTGGTGCTCTCTGCATGCCTTCACCCTCTCCCTCACCAATCTCCCACACAACTTATCAGGTACATCAACAAACTCATATATCACTAGTCTGAATCCTCACCTTTGTCCCCTTTGCCTTTTTAAAATGGCACATACATGTATCCCACAAATCCTCAGGGACTTCATTATGATCCATACACCAACTGAAAATCTAAACAAACTAACCAACCCAATTTCTTAAGAAATTCAATACAATACCATCCACATTTCATCTTACGGAAGCCTTTCATCTTCTCTTCTCTCATCACCAAACCACTTTCCATGTCTCCTCCATTCACCACCCCGACCCAAATATCCTACGTCTGCCACCCTCTCAATAAACAGATTCAACAGACCTTCAAAACACCTCATCTCCTCACCTCATCACTACCTTTTACCACCTGCCCCTTTACCCCAGTCACTTATGTTCTCTTGTTTTTCTAATACTATCAACCTTCTAAAACATCTTACTTTCTCTGCAGTTTACTTATACTCCCTCGTCCCAATTCTCATTAGCCCTCTTTTTCAACCTCTGCAACTTCCTCTCGACTTCTTGATGCTCTCTCTTGTACATCTCTCAATAAATCGCACTCTTTCCTTGTAAGTATCGCCCACACACCTCTCTTTTCTCTTTCACTAGCAACTTCACTTCATCATCCCAGCACTTACTTCTCTTTCTCACCTGTCCACCTCCTGCATGCCATCCACTTCTCTCGTACATGCCAGCATTGCTTCCCTATATATTTCACATTCCTCACCCACTCCCCTTGTTTCCTTTACTCTGATCTTCTACGTCTAATCTCTCCTGGTATTTCTTCACACGTTTCTTTTCTAGGCTCACTTTCACCATCTTCGTCTCTCTCATATAATTTTCTCTTCCGACATCCACAAATCTCCACTCTTGCCTCCACCACGTAATAATCATCTGCCCTTTTCAACATAATTTCGAAGAGATTGTTTTGCACACCTATCAATAATGCCCTCTTACCATCTTTCCTCCTCACCCACGTATACATGTCCCTTCTTTTACTCCAGGTATTCCTAGTGACCATTGCTTTTTCAGCACACAACTCCGCGAGCTATTCACCTTACTGATTATACAAAACTGCCACATTACTCAATCTCGTATCCAAATCATCCATCATTAATACTCGAAATCTTGAAGTAAAACTGGTAACACACTCTGCTGCTCCCAAAACACCTCTCGTCATGGTCATAAGCAATGATATTCACTCATCTCTGTCCAATATCATTTTTACCCACATCAGTCTGGAGCTCATCTCCTTACACTCACACATTCTCATAACTCCAGCCTCACACAGTGATTTTACCACGTAGACGTTACCAAACCATCCCTTCTCTTTAGTCCTGAGCTTTGATTTACTTACAGTTAGAACATCCAGGTTTCTTTCCTCAAACATACTCTCTCTCCTTTCTTCTCATCTTGGTTACATGTACATACATTTAGATACCTCAACGTAAGCCTGCGAGGAAGATAGGTCATAACTTGGCTCCTTTTGTTTCATCCTTTTAAAAGTGAACTACAAGAAAGGGGAGGGGAGGGGGGGGGGGAGCATATCTATGTCCTTTAAGATCATATAATATGACGCATGACTTACAATACCAGTTAACTTACGGCGACTTGTCAGGTTATCTTCAGTACTATCAGCCTCTAGAATTGATTCTCTTACATTACTTCAAGACTATGGTAAATCATTCAACTAAATGTTTTGTATAATATCATATATTTCCTGTTGTAATATTGGCATATGGTGAAATAGTTCAAATATGTTCACTGTTACTAATTTCATTTGTTCCTAAGAGTTGAACAAGATTCTGGAATATGAAATAGCGAGGATGCGGTTTGGAGAAACAAGATAACATGGCAGACCTCAAATCTTCAAATATGGTCTTCCATCGGCAATTAAAAGGTCGTATAAAAGTTGAAAGATTTTTTGCAATGTGGTGGAAAGAGGTTAGTAAACGTGGTTAAATTTTGGTCACATTAGCTTATGTAGCTCCGTTAAGTTAGATCAGATCAGATACTTTGGTTAAGTTACGTCAAATTAGGTAGTAAGGTTAAGCTGGGTCATATCAGATAGCTGAATTGTTTGCTCAGATTAAGTACTTAGGTTAAGTTTGCTTGAATTAGGTTGTTACGTTAAGTCTGGACAGATTAGTAAGTTTAGGTTAAGTTTAGTCAGATTAGGCAGTTTAGGTTAAGTTTGGTCCGATTAGGTAGTTAGGGTGAGTTTGGTCCGATTCGGTAGTTCAATAGGTAAGGTTCTCCATATATATATATATATATATATATATATATATATATATATATATATATATATATATATATATATATATATATATATATATATATATATTTGAAGGTGAAATCGCTCTCTGTTAGTTCATAAAATTTCATTCAACATGTAATTTTTCTATGCATGTGGCACGACATGTTTCGTGGAGACAATCCACCTTATCAGGTGCCAGTACATAATAAAGTTATTTAAATCCCAACAACGCACTTGGTTCCCGCCGTCCAACACCAATCTGTATAGACCACGCACTTTCTACTTTGTCTAGCAATAACTGTTGTAAGGGAGAGTGATTAAGAGGGGGGGGGGGGGGTCACGTGGAGGTGGTTGACCTGGGTAGCTGAGTGTGTCGAAATTTTTTTTTCCTGTTTTCGTGTTTTGTCATTTTGAGAGAATTGACAAAACACGAAAACATAAAGTTGTTCAAGACACACCCAGCTACCCAGGTCAACCACCTCCACGTGACCCCCCCCCCCCTCTTAATCACTCTCCCTTACAACAGTTATTGCTAGACAAAGTAGAAAGTGCGTGGTCTATACAGATTGGTGTTGGACGGCGGGAACCAAGTGCGTTGTTGGGATTTAAATAACTTTATCAAGTACTGGCACCTGATAAGGTGGATTGTCTCCACGAAACATGTCGTGCTACATGTATAGAAAAATTACATGTAAGATAAAATTGTATGAACTGCTGAAGAGCGAAAACACTTTCATACTATAATCACGGACTAGTGTGATCATCATATCTACACACACACACACACACACACACACACACACATATATATATATATATATATATATATATATATATATATATATATATATATATATATATATATATATATATATATATCTTTCTTCTTTTTCTTCATACTATTCGCCATCTCCCGCGTTTGCGAGGTAGCGTTAAGAACAGAGGACTGGGCCTTAGAGGGAAAATCCTCACCTGGCCCCCTTCTCTGTTCCTTCTTTTGGAAAAAAAAAATTATATATATATATATATATATATATATATATATATATATATATATATATATATATATATATTACATAAAAAATTCCCTGAAATACATAATGAAGTACTTGACTGAAACAAATAGCAAAATTCTATTTAGAAAATATATCTCTTCGAGAAATTATTATAATTTTAATTACATCCTTTTAATTAGAGATAAAACTCCAAACATAGTGACTTCACATATCCACACTAATAGATCTTAGATTCAAGTGGCGTGTCTTTCCTCCATACTTTAAGGTTTTGAACAAATAACTCTCTGGTCCAACGTTGGAACTGGGTTTAGTTACTCAAAAAGAACAAAAATGTATTGGCTGTCTTTATCGTTTAATATAAGAGAAAGTTCTTGCTGGTCTAATACTGAAGAAAGTGCAGTTTAGATATTACTGTGGTCCCAAAGCCGTTACACATCTCGCCTTACTTAGCACGTCCAAAGTATTAGGGACATTTTGCAAAAACAACACTGCGTGGACTAGCTATATATTTATAGAATTTTTCTTTATCATTGTCGTATTGAAAGTGATTAATCGTCCAGATGCGTATATAGTTCGGTAAAATATTGTTTCGAGGAGTTACTGTAGCCTATATTGGTAGATGGGATGAACAAAACTGCATTGATCTATACTTTCCATGAATCATCCTAAACTTTGATATATTTGTGTACTCCACTTGAGCAGTATTATCAGCTCATAGGTCACGTCTTAAAGTTATTAAATTATGAAGATGAAATTTCATATTTTGTGTGAATGAGAGTTGCTGGGAGTCGAGAGGAAGTCTGGAATCAACATATCCATGTGTGTAGCGCATACATTGCACTTCCGATATAGAAGAATATGGAGTGTGACTTGATCAGTCGTAAACATTTGCAACATGAGAACAGTAACTGGAAAACAAGCAAAATGGCGCATATCAGATGTGGTTTGTGAGAAACAAATATGTGGATTACGTCTAGGTAAGACAGACTTAGAATGGGTGATGCGCCTCTTCTATTAGAGGGTTGTCAGGAAGAACACTGACAGATAATCTCATTCATCGGGATTTTCTGTCCATCGTCTGTGAACGGCGGCGTAGAGGACGACGAAGGCGTACAGCGTCACCCCAACGATGACGACGAGGATGCAGGCGAACACCACACTCAGGAACCCCTCGTCGATCCCTGCAATATTAATGTGTTAGGATGTCTTACTCTACCGACACACTCCACTCTCAGGATGTCTTACTCTACTGACACATCCCACTCTCAGGATGTCTTACTCTACTGACACATCTCACTCTCAGGATGTCTCACTCTAATGACACACTCCACTCTCAGGATGTCTTACTCTCCTGACACATTCCACTCTCAGGATGTCTTACTCTACTGACATATACCACTCTCAGGATGTCTTACTTTACTGACACACTCCACTCTCAGGATGTCTTACTCTACTGACACATCCCACTCTCAGGATGTCTTACTCTACTGACACATCCCACTCTCAGGATGTCTTACTCTACTGACACACTCCACTCTCAGGATGTCTTACTCTAGTGACACATCCCACTCTCAGGATGCCTTACTCTACTGACACATCCCACCCTCAGGATGTCTTACTCTACTGACACATCCCACTCTCAGGATGTCTTACTCTACTGACACACTCCACTCTCAGGATGTCTTACTCTACTGACACATCTCACTCTCAGGATGTCTTACTCTAATGACACACTCCACTCTCAGGATGTCTTACTCAACTGACACACTCCACTCTCAGGATGTCTTACTCTACTGACACATCCCACTCTCAGGATGTCATACTCTACTGACACATCCCACTCTCAGGATGTCTTACTCCACTGACACATCGACACATCCCACTCTCAGGATGTCTTACTCTACTGACACATCCCACTCTCAGGATGTCATACTCTACTGACATCCCACTCTCAGGATGTCTTACTCCACTGACACATCGACACATCCCACTCTCAGGATGTCTTACTCCACTGACACATCGACACATCCCACTCTCAGGATGTCTTACTCTACTGACACATCCCAATCTCAGGATGTCTTACTCTACTGACACATCGACACATCCCACTCTCAGGATGTCATACTCTACTAACACACTCCACTCTCAGGATATCTTACTCTACTGACACATCCCACTCTCAGGAAGTCATACTCTACTGACACACTCCACTCTTAGGATGTCTTACTCTACTGACACATATCACTCTCAGGATGTCTTACTCTACTGACATACCCCACTCTCAGGATGTCTTACTCTATTGACAAACCCTACTTTCAGGGAGTTTTACTCTACTGACACACCCAACTCTCAGGATGTCTTACTCAACTGACACATCCCACTCAGGATGTCTTACTCTACTGACACATCCCACTCTCAGGATGTCTTACTCTACTGATATATCCCACTCTCAGGATGTCTTACTCTACTGACACATCCCACTCGCAGGATGTCTTACTCTACTGACACATCCCACTCTCAGGATGTCCTATGGTACTGACACACTCCACTCTCAGGATGTCTTACTCTACTGACACACCCAACTCTCAGGATGTCTTACTCTACGGGCACATCTCTCTCAGGATGTCTTACTCTAATGACGCATCCCACTCTCAGGATGTCTAACTCTACTAACACATCCCACTTTCAGGATGCCTTACTCTACTGACACATCCCACTCTCAGGATGTCTTACTCTACTGACACATCCCACTCTCAGGATGTCTTACTCTACTGACACATCTCACTCTTAGGATGTCTTACTCTGCTGACATACCCCACTCTCAAGATGTCTTACTCTACTGACAAATCCTACTTTTAGGATGTTCTACTCTACTGACACATCCCACACTCAGCATGTTTTATTCTACTGACATACTCCAGTCTCAGGATGTCTTACTCTACTAACACACTCCACTCTCAGGATGTCTTACTCTACTGACACATCCTACTCTCAGGATGTCTTACTTTACTGACACATCCCACTCTCAGGATGTCTTACTCTACTGACATACCCCACTCTCAAGATGTCTTACTCTACTGACAAATCCTACTTTTAGGATGTTCTACTCTACTGACACATCCCACATTCAGCATGTTTTATTCTACTGACATACCCCAGTCTCAGGATGTCTTACTCTACTAACACACTCCACTCTCAGGATGTCTTACTCTACTGACAGATCCTACTTTCAGGATGTCTTACTTTACTGACACATTCCACTCTCAGGATGTTCTACTCTACTGACATATCCCTCTCAGGATGTCTTACTTTACTGATACATCCCACTCTCAGGATGTCTTACTCTACTGACACATCGTTCTCTCAGGATGTCTTACTCTACTGACACATGCCACTCTCAGGATGTCCTACTCTACTGACATATCCCACTTTCAGGATGTCTTATGCTACTGACAAATCCCACTCTCAAGATGTCTTACTCTACTGACACATCCTACTCTCAGGATGTCTTACTTTACTGATACATCCCTCTGAGGATGTCATACTCTTCTGACATATCCCATTCTCAGGATGCCTTATACTACTGACATATCCTACTCTCAGAATGTCTTACTCTACTGACACATCCTGCTCTCAGGATGTCTTACTCTACTGATACATCCCACTCTCAGGATGTCTTACTTTACTGACACATCCCACTCTCAGGATGTCTTCCTCTACTGACATACTCAACTCTCAGGATGTCTTACTCTACTGACATACCCCACTCTCAGGATGTCTTACTCTACTGACACATCCAACTCTCAGGATGTCTTCCTCTACTGACATACTCAACTCTCAGGATGTCTTACTCTACTGACATACCCCACTCTCAGGATGTCTTACTCTACTGACACATCCAACTCTCAGGGTATCTTACTCTGACATACCCCACTCTCATGATGTCTTACTGTTCAGACAAATCCCACTCTCAGGATGACTTATTTCACTGAAACACCCCACTCTCAGGATGTCTTACTCTACTGAAACACTCCATTCTCAGGATGTCTTACTCTACTGACAAATCCCACCCTAAGGATGTCTTACTCTACTGACATCCCACTCTCAGGATGTCTTACTCTACTGACACATCCCACTCTCTGGATGTCTTACTCTACTGACACATCCAACTCTCAGGATGTCTTACTCTACTGACATATCCCACCCTCAGGATGTCTTACTCTACTGACATATCCCAATATGAGGATGTCTTACTCTACTGATATACCCCACTCTAAGGATGTCTTACTCTACTGACACACCCAACTCTCAGGATGTTTTACCTTGACACATTCCACTCTCAGGATGTTTTACTTCACTGAAACACCCCACTCTCAGGATGTCTTACTCTACTGACACGCTCCATTCTCAGGATGTCTAACTCTTCTGACACATCCCACTCTCAGGGTGTCTTACTCTACTGACATCCTACTCTCAAGATGTCTTACTCTACTGTCACATCCCACTCTCAGGATGTCTTACTCTACTGACATATGTCACTCTCAGGATGTCTTACTCTACTGACACATCCCACTCGGGATGTTTTATTCTACTGATACATCCCACTCGCAGGATGCTTTACTCTACTGACACAGTCCATTCTCAGGGTGTCTTACTTCCGTGAAACACCCCACTCTCAGGATGTCTTACTCTACTGACACATCCCACCCTCAGGAGGTCTTACTCTTCTGACATATCCCACTCAGGAAGTCTTACTCTAATATTACACACCACCCAGGATGTCTTACTCTACTGACACATTCCACTCTCAGAATGTTTTACTCTACTGACATACTCCACTCTCAGGATGTCTTACTCTATTAATACACCCCACTTTCAGGATGTCTTACTCTACTAACACACCCCACTCTCAGTATGTCTCACCCCACTCTCAGTATGTCTTACACTGACACACCCCACTCTCAGGATGTTTTACTCTACTGACATACCCCACTCTCGGGATGTCTTACTCTACTGACTTATCCCACTGTCAGGATGTCTTACTCTTCTGACACACCTCATTCTCAGGATACTCTCAGGATGTCTTACTCTTCTGACGCACTCCATTCTCAGGATGTCTTACTCTACTGACACATCCCACTCTCAGGATGTCTTACTCTACTGACATATCCCTCTATCAGGATATCTTACACTACTGACATACCCTACTCTCAGGATGTCTTACTCTACTGATACATCCCACCCTCAGGATGTCTTACTCTACTGACACATCCACTCCCAGGATGTCTTACTCTACTGACACATCCCACTCTCAGGATGTCTTACTCTAATGGCACATCCCACTCTCAGGATGTCTTATGCTACTGACATAACCCACTCTCAGGATCTTATACTCAACTGACACATCCCACTCTCAGGATGTCTTACTCAACTGACACACTCCATTCTCAGGATGTCTTACTCTACTGACACATCCCACTCTCAGGATGTCTTACTCTCCTGACACATCCCACTCCCAGGATGTCTTACTCTAAAGACACATCCCACTCTCACGATGTCTTACTCTACTGACATATCCCACTCTCAGGATGTCTTACACTATTGACATACCCCACTCTCAGGATGTCTTACTCTACTGACATATCCCACTCTCAGAATGTCTTACACTATTGACATACCCCACTCTCAGGATGTCTTACTCTTCTGACACATCCCACCCTCAGGATGTCTTACTTTGCTGACACATCCCATTCTCTGGATGTCTTACTCTACTGACACATCCCACTCTCAGGATGTCTTAATCTACTGACACATCCCACTATCAGGACGTCTTACTCTCCTGACACTTCCCACTCTCAGGATGTCTCACTCTACGGACACATCCCACTCTCAGGATGTCTTACTATACTGACACATCCCACTCTAAGGATGTCTTACTCTACTGACACATCCCACCCTCAGGAGGTCTTACTCTTCTGACATATCCCACTCAGGAAATCTTACTCTAATATTACACCCCACCCAGGATGTCTTACTCTACTGACACATTCCACTCTCAGAATGTTTTACTCTACTGACATACTCCACTCTCAGGATGTCTTACTCTATTAATACACCCCACTTTCAGGATGTCTTACTCTACTAACACACCCCACTCTCAGTATGTCTCACCCCACTCTCAGTATGTCTTACACTGACACACCCCACTCTCAGGATGTTTTACTCTACTGACATACCCCACTCTCGGGATGTCTTACTCTACTGACTTATCCCACTGTCAGGATGTCTTACTCTTCTGACACACCTCATTCTCAGGATACTCTCAGGATGTCTTACTCTTCTGACGCACTCCATTCTCAGGATGTCTTCCTCTACTGACACATCCCACTCTCAGGATGTCTTACTCTACTGACATATCCCTCTATCAGGATATCTTACACTACTGACATACCCTACTCTCAGGATGTCTTACTCTACTGATACATCCCACCCTCAGGATGTCTTACTCTACTGACACATCCACTCCCAGGATGTCTTACTCTACTGACACATCCCACTCTCAGGATGTCTTACTCTAATGGCACATCCCACTCTCAGGATGTCTTATGCTACTGACATAACCCACTCTCAGGATCTTATACTCAACTGACACATCCCACTCTCAGGATGTCTTACTCAACTGACACACTCCATTCTCAGGATGTCTTGCTCTACTGACACATCCCACTCTCAGGATGTCTTACTCTCCTGACACATCCCACTCCCAGGATGTCTTACTCTAAAGACACATCCCACTCTCACGATGTCTTACTCTACTGACATATCCCACTCTCAGGATGTCTTACACTATTGACATACCCCACTCTCAGGATGTCTTACTCTACTGACATATCCCACTCTCAGAATGTCTTACACTATTGACATACCCCACTCTCAGGATGTCTTACTCTTCTGACACATCCCACCCTCAGGATGTCTTACTTTGCTGACACATCCCATTCTCTGGATGTCTTACTCTACTGACACATCCCACTCTCAGGATGTCTTAATCTACTGACACATCCCACTATCAGGACGTCTTACTCTCCTGACACTTCCCACTCTCAGGATGTCTCACTCTACGGACACATCCCACTCTCAGGATGTCTTACTATACTGACACATCCCACTCTAAGGATGTCTTACTCTACTGACACATCCCATTCTCAGGATGTCTTACTCTACTGACACATTCCACTCTCAGGATGTCTTACTCTACTGACTCACCCCATTCTCAGATCCATAATAAGTATTTCTGACGTTAATTTTTCAGCAAGCAACTGTTTCTCACATCCTCTACCACCATTAAAACCATAATGATCCTCCACAGTCTGATGCGCTGTGCGCGTGCGCGCGCACACACACACACACACACAAATATATATATATATATATATATATATATATATATATATATATATATATATATATATATATATATATATATATATAAGGAATAGTGGTTCCAACAATGTTGTATGGTTGCGAGGCGTGGGCTATGGATAGAGTTGTGCGCAGGAGGATGGATGTGCTGGAAATGAGATGTTTGAGGACAATGTGTGGTGTGAGGTGGTTTGATCGAGTAAGTAATGTAAGGGTAAGAGAGATGTGTGGAAATAAAAAGAGCGTGGTTGAGAGAGCAGAAGAGGGTGTTTTGAAATGGTTTGGGCACATGGAGAGAATGAGTGAGGAAAGATTGACCAAGAGGATATATGTGTCGGAGGTGGAGGGAACGAGGAGAAGTGGGAGACCTAATTGGAGGTGGAAAGATGGAATGAAAAAGATTTTGAGTGATCGGGGCCTGAACATGCAGGAGGGTGAAAGGCGGGCAAAGAATAGAGTGAATTGGATCGATGTGGTATACCGGGGTTGACGTGCTGTCAGTGGATTGAATCAGGGCATGTGAAGCGTCTGGGGTAAACCATGGAAAGTTGTGTGGGGCCTGGATATGGAGAGGGAGCTGTGGTTTCGGGCATTATTGCATGACAGCTCGAGACTGAGTATGAACGAATGGGGCCTTTGTTATCTTTTCCTAGCGCTACCTCGCACACATGAGGGGGAGGGGGATGGTATTCCATGTGTGGCGAGGTGGGGATGGGAATGAATAAAGGCAGACAGTGTGAACTGTGTGTATGGCTATATATGTATGTGTCTGTGTGTGTATATATATGTGTACATTGAGATGTATAGGTATGTATATTTGCGTGTGTGGACGTGTGTGTATATACATGTGTATGGGGGTGGGTTGGGCCATTTCTTTCTTCTGTTTCCTTGCGCTACCTCGCAAATGCGGAAGACAGCGACAAAGCAAAATAATAATAAATATATATATATATATATATATATATATATATATATATATATAGGGAAGGAGAGGCGGTCTGCAGCCGCTATACTTACCGGATTTTTTAATGGAGGCGCGCTCGCTGACCATAGCCTTCATCTGGCGCAGCCTCTCCCGTAGTTCCTCCACGTTCTCCTCACCCACCTCCCCATCCTCCTCCACACCTGCAACATCAAACACTTTAAGTCTCCTCCTGTATTACACACACTGCTGCTGAACCTTATCTCCTCCAGTACAATCATACCATAGCCATGAGCTGCTAACATCCTGTGATCGTTTTGCGACTCATGTGGCAGTGTTATACATGGTGAGGAATATTGCCCGTGTCAGACAAATTGGGAAATATTACCCTTGTCAGACAAGGTGGGAGTACTGCCCTTGTTAGACATGGTGGGGAATATCGCCTATGTCTGACATGTTGGAAAATAATGATCTCAGACATTCATCAATCAATGTTGGGAATAATTTGCCTTCATCAGACAAGACGGGGAATATTGCCTTCGTTAGACATGGGAAATATCGTCCTCGTTAGACATGGTGAGGATAATCCCATCATCTGACATAGTAAGAGATATTGCTCTCGTCATATATGGGGAATACTGACCTCATCAGACATGGTTGTGAATACTGCCCCTTACAGATACTTCAAAAAATATAGTAATTCTACATATAGTGAAGTTGCAACATTTTAAGTGATTTTTGAAACTCTGACTTCATACAACTGTATCTTGCATTTATCACTAAAATTACCGTTTGAATTAATTACACCAACAACTGCCATGTATACATACTGAGAATTACACCAACAACTGTCATGTACACATACTGATAATCACACTAACTGCCATGTACACACACTGAGAATTACACCAACAACTGCCATGTACAATACTGATAATTGCACCAACTGCCATGTACACACACTGAGAATTACACCAACAACTGCCATGTACACACACTGAGAATTACAATAGCTGCGATGTACACATACTGAGAATTACACTAATAACTGCCATGTATACATATTGGGAATTACACCAACAACTGCCATGGACACATACTGAGAATTACACCAACTGCCATGTATACATTTTGATAATTACACAACTGCTACGTATACATACTGAGAATTACACCAACAACCGCCATGTACACATACTGAGAATTACTTACACCAGCAACTGTCATGTACACATATTGAGAATTACACCAAAAACTGCCATGTATACATACTTAGAATTACACCACCAACTACCATGTACACATACTGAGAATTACACCAACAACTGCCACGTATACATACTGGGAATTATACCAACGACTGCCATATACATATACTTAGAATTACACTAATAAGTGCCATGTACACATACTGAGAATTACACCAACAACTGCCATGTATACATACTGAGAATTACACCAACAACTGCCATGTATACATACTGAGAATTACACCAACAACTGTCATGTATACATACTGAGAGTTACACCACAACTGCCATGTACACATACTGAGAACTACACCAACAACGATCATGTACACATACTGAGAATTACACAAACAACTGCCATGTACACATACTGGGAATTACTTACAGCAACAACTGTCATGTATACATACTGAGAATTACACCATGTACACAGACTGAGAATTACACCAACAACTGCCATGTATACATACTGAGAATTACACCAACAACTGCCATGTATACATACTGAGAATTACACCAACAACTACCACGTATACATACTGGGAATTATACCAACAACTGTCATATACATATACTTAGAATTACACTAATAAGTGCCATGTACACATACTGAGGATTACACCAACAACTGCCTTGTATACATACTGAGAATTACACCAACAACTGCCATGTATACATACTGAGAATTACACCAACAACTACCACGTATACATACTGGGAATTATACCAACAACTGTCATATACATATACTTAGAATTACACTAATAAGTGCCATGTACACATACTGAGGATTACACCAACAACTGCCTTGTATACATACTGAGAATTACACCAACAACTGCCATGTATACATTTTGATAATTACACAACTACTATGTATACATAATGAGGATTACACCAGCAACCGCCATGTACACACACTGGGAAATACTTACACCAGCAACTGTCATGTACACATACTGAGAATTATACCAAAAACTGCCATGTATACATACTTAGAATTACACCAACAACTACCACGTATACATACTGGGAATTATACCAACAACTGTCATATACATATACTTAGAATTACACTAATAAGTGCCATGTACACATACTGAGAATTACACCAACAACTGCCTTGTATACATACTGAGAATTACCCCAACAACTGTCATGTATACATACTGAGAATTACATCAACAACCTCCATGTATACATACTGAGAATTACATCAACAACCTCCATGTATACATACTGAGAAATACACCAACACCTGCCATGTACACATACTGAGAATTACACCAACAACTGCCATGTACACATACTGGGAATTACTTACACCAACAACTGTCATGTATACATACTGACAATTACACCAACTGCCATGTATACATACTGAGATTTACACCAACTGTCATGTACACATACTGAGAAATGCACCAACAACTGCCCTGTACACATACTGGGAATTACTTACACCAACAACTGTCATGTACACATACTGGGAATTACACCAACAACTGCCATGTATACATACTGAGAATTACACCAACAACTGCCATTTACACATACTGAGAATTACACCAACTGCCATGTACACATACTGAGAATTACACCAACAACTGCCATGTATACATACTGATAATTACACCAACTGCCATGTATACATATTGAGAATTATTTACGTCAACAACTGTCATGTATACATACTGCGAATCATACCACCAACTGCCATGTATACATACGGAGAATTACACCAACAACCGCCGTGTACACATACTGAGAATCACACCAACAACTGCCATGTATACATACTGAGAATTACACCCACAACTGCCTTGTGCACATACTGAGAATTGCACCAACAACCTCCATGTATACATACTGAGAATTACAACAACAACCTCCATGTATACATACTGAGAATTACACCAACAACTGCCTTGTATACATACTAAGAATTACATCAACAACTGCCATGTATACATACTGATAAATACACCAACTGCTTTGTATACATACTGAGAATCACACCATCAAATGTCATCTATACATACTGAGAAATACACCAACAACTGCCATGTATAAATACTGATAATTACACCAACTGCCTTGTATACATACTGAGAACCACATCATCAACTGTCATGTATACATACTGAGAATTACACCAACAACTGCCATGCATACATACTGATAATTACACCAACTGCCATGTATACACAATGAGAATTATTTACGTCAACAACTGTCATGTATACATACCGAGAATTATACCACCAACTGCCAGTTATACATACTGAGAATTACACCAACAACTGCCATGTATACATACTGAGAATTATGCCAACAATTGCTATGTACACATAATGAGAATTACACCAACAACTGTCATATATACATACTGAGAATTACACCAACAACTGCCACGTATACATACTGAGAATTACACCAACAACTGCCATGTATACATACTGAGAATTACACCAACAACTGCCATGTACACACACTGAGAATTACACCAACAACTGCCATGTATACATACTGAGAATTACACCAACAACTGCCATGTACACACACTGAGAATTACACCAACAACTGCCATGTATACATACTGAGAATTACACCAACAACTGCCATGTACACATAATGAGAATTACACCAACAACTGCCATGTATACATACTGAGAATTACACCAACAACTGCCATGTACACACACTGAGAATTACACCAACAACTGCCATGTATACATACTGAGAATTACACCAACAACTGCCATGTACACACACTGAGAATTACACCAACAACTGCCATGTACACACACTGAGAATTACACCAACAACTGCCATGTACACACACTGAGAATTACACCAACAACTGCCATGTATACATACTGAGAATCACACCAACCACTGTCATGTACACATAATGAGAATTACACCAACAACTGCCATGTATACATACTGAGAATTACACCAACAACTGCCATGTATACATACTGAGAATTACACCAACAACTGCCATGTATACATACTGAGGATTACGCCAACAATTGATATGTACACATAATGAGAATTACACCAACAACTGCCATGTATACATGCTGAGAATCACACCAACAACTGCCATGTATACATACTGAGAATCACACCAACAACTGTCATGTACACATAATGAGAATCACACCAACAACTGTCGTGTACAGATACTGAGAATTACACAACAACTGCCATGTATACATACTGAGAATTACACCAACTGGGGTGAAGAGGGTGGTGAGAGTAAGTGAGCTTGGGAAGGAGACTTATGTGAGGAAATACCAGGAGAGACTGAATACAGAATGGAAAAAGGTGAGAACAATGGAAGTAAGGGGAGTGGGGGAGGAATGGGATATATTTAGGGAATCAGTGATGGATTGCGCAAAAGATGCTTGTGGCATGAGAAGCGTGGGAGGTGGGCTGATTAGAAAGGGCAGTGAGTGGTGGGATGAAGAAGTAAGATTATTAGTGAAATAGAAGAGAGAGGCATTTGGACGATTTTTGCAGGGAAAAAATGCAATTGAGTGGGAGATGTATAAAAGAAAGAGACAGGAGGTCAAGAGAAAGGTGCAAGAGGTGAAAAAGAGGGCAAATGAGAGTTGGGGTGAGAGAGTATCATTAAATTTTAGGGAGAATAAAAAGTTGTTCTGGAAGGAGGTAAATAAAGTGCATAAGACAAGGGAGCAAATGGGAACTTCAGTGAAGGGCGCTAATGGTGAGGTGATAACAAGTAGTGGTGATGTGAGAAGGAGATGGAGTGAGTATTTTGAAGGTTTGTTGAATGTGTTTGATGATAGAGTGTCTTGGTCGAGGTGGTGTGCAAAGTGAGAGGGTTGGGGAATATGATTTGGTAAACAAAGAAGAGGTAGTAAAAGCTTTGCGGAAGATGAAAGCCGGCAAGGCAGCAGGTTTGGATGGTATTGCAGTGGAATCTATTAAAAAAGGGGATGACTGTATTGTTGACTGGTTGGTAAGGCTATTTAATGTATGTATGATTCATGGTGAGGTGCCTGAGGATTGGCGGAATGCGTGCATAGTGCCATTGTACAAAGGCAAAGGGGATAAGAGTGAGTGCTCAAATTACAGAGGTATAAGTTTGTTGAGTATTCCTGGTAAATTATATGGGAGGGTATTGATTGAGAGGGTGAAGGCATGTACAGAGCATCAGATTGGGGAAGAGCAGTGTGGTTTCAGAAGTGGCAGAGTATGTGTGGATCAGGTGTTTGCTTTGAAGAATGTATGTGAGAAATACTTAGAAAAGCAAATGGATTTGTATGTAGCATTTATGGATCTGGAGAAGGCATATGATAGAGTTGATAGAGATGCTCTGTGGATGGTATTAAGAATATATGGTGTGTGTGGCAAGTTGTTAGAAGAAGTGAAAAGTTTTTATCGAGGATGTGAGGCATGTGAACGTGTAGGAAGAGAGGAAAGTGATTGGTTCTCAGTGAATGTAGGTTTGCGGCAGGGGTGTGTGATGTCTCCATGGTTGTTTAATTTGTTTATGGATGGGGTTGTTAGGGAGGTGAATGCAAGAGTTTTGGAAAGAGGGGCAAGAATGAAGTCTGTTGTGGATGAGAGAGCTTGGGAAGTGAGTCAGTTGTTGTTCGCTGATGATACAGCGCTGGTGGCTGATTCATGTGAGAAACTGCAGAAGCTGGTGAGTGAGTTTGGTAAAGTGTGTGAAAGAAGAAAGTTAAGAGTAAATGTGAATAAGAGCAAGGTTATTAGGTACAGTAGGGTTGAGGGTCAAGTCAATTGGGAGGTAAGTTTGAATGGAGAAAAACTGGAGGAAGTAAAGTGTTTTAGATATCTGGGAGTGGATCTGGCAGCGGATGGAACCATGGAAGCGGAAGTGAATCATAGGGTGGGGGAGGGGGCGAAAATCCTGGGAGCCTTGAAGAATATGTGGAAGTCGAGAACATTATCTCGGAAAGCAAAAATTGGTATGTTCGAAGGAATAGTGGTTCCAACAATGTTGTATGGTTGCGAGGCGTGGGCTATGGATAGAGTTGTGCGCAGGAGGATGGATGTGCTGGAAATGAGATGTTTGAGGACAGTGTGTGGTGTGAGGTGGTTTGATCGAGTAAGTAACGTAAGGGTAAGAGAGATGTGTGGAAATAAAAAGAGCGTGGTTGAGAGAGCAGAAGAGGGTGTTTTGAAGTGGTTTGGGCACATGGAGAGGATGAGTGAGGAAAGATTGACCAAGAGGATATATGTGTCGGAGGTGGAGGGAACGAGGAGAAGAGGGAGACCAAATTGGAGGTGGAAAGATGGAGTGAAAAAGATTTTGTGTGATCGGGGCCTGAACATGCAGGAGGGTGAAAGGAGGGCAAGGAATAGAGTGAATTGGAGCGATAGTATGATACCATTTTTAGATTGCATGATTCATAGGCTAGGAAACAAGTTTAAGTTTAGCATATACAGAAAACCCACCAATGTATGCTCATATATCCATTATTACTCATCTCAACATGACAGATCTAAATTATCATCATTTCAATCCATGTTCCTTAGGGCATTACATATTTGCAGTCCAGAGTTTATTGATGATGAGTTTGAGAAGATATATTCTATTGGATCTAAGTTAAAGTATCCTAGATCTTTCTTAAGTTAGCAAAGAAATCATTTCATAGAGTTGAGCCCAAACCTCCCATTGACACCAAGAATCTTTTAGTTCTCCATTTTATTAATAATTTCACTTTACTTCCCATGTTGCTTAAATCCTTTAATGTAAATGTTGCCTTTAGCAACAATAATACTATAAAGAATATCTTAATCAGGAATTCACGAGAAAATTCTCTTGGATACATCTATAAAGTGCCTTGTGGAAATTGTGATAAATTTTATGTTGTTCAGACTGGTAAGGATCTTTCTGTTAGACTTAAGCAACATAAATATAGTATAAGAACGGGACAAGAATCAAATGCCTTGTTTAATCACGTTAAAAACTATGATCATTGTATTGACTGGAGTAATGCCATCTCAGTTATTAACTCTAACTCTTTTACCAAGAGAAATATCATTGAATCTTCTGTTACTAAATACACAAAGAATTATAATCTTAATATTAGTGATGGTCTATACAAATTAGATAACTTTATTGTTGATAAAATTTGTAAAATGATAAGTTTATGAACGCTCGTGGTATGTTTTGGACAATCATATGTTTACCAAACGGTGTCCTTGCTTCGTCCCTTCGATGTATATCAACTGACTTATATTTCTCTCCTGTGTCTCCCCTGATGATGTGATTATTACACGAAAGTGCACTTGGGAACTTAATATATATATATATATATATATATATATATATATATATATATATATATATATATATATTTTTTTTTTTTTTTTTTTCATACTATTCGCCATTTCCCGCGATAGCGAGGTAGCGTTAAGAACAAAGGACTGGGCCTTTGAGGGAATATCCTCACCTGGCCCTCTTCTCTGTTCCTTCTTTTGGAAAAACAAAAAAAAAATATATATATAAACGGCCATACACGCACATATACATACATATACATTTTAACGTATATAAGGTGAGGACTTACCGGTGTAGACGGAGTGGGCAGCAGGGCGGCTCCTCACGCCGTCAGGAGTGGTGTTCATCGTGACCTGTTGAGGAAGACAACGAACATTATACACTTTGAGTACAATCTTGCCAAAGGTTAGACGATAACCCCATGACCATATACTATAAGGATTTCTAAGACAACCTCAGGAGGTATCCCACACAACCTCCCAACTCATATTAAAAGAAACATTAGATAACTTGAACAATTCTAAACCTGATAAAAAGAATGAAATTTTTGGCCTGCATTACTGTATCATGCTGTGGCTTACATTACTAACTCCGTACGATGTGACCAGCATTACTACCAATTATTATGCTGTATCCTGTGTTACTAGTCCGCATCATGCTGTGACCAGTATTACTACCTCATATTATACTGTATCCTGCATTGTAACTCAGTATCATGCTGCGGCCTGCAATATCACCTCATATTATGCTGTTTAACTTGAGCATATACAAAAAACCAACCAATGTATGTTCATATATTCATTATTACTCAGCTTAACCTGACCGTTAAACTATCGTCATTATAGTCAACGTTCCTTAGGGCATTACGTATATGCAGTCCAGAATTTATCAATGATGATTTTGAGAAGATATATTCAATTGGATCCAA
>NC_092279.1:9502227-9519807 GCF_036320965.1 Panulirus ornatus
AGACTCAGCCTCCTCTGTGTACACCGAGGTCAGCCAGACTCAGCCTCCTCTGTGTACACCGCGGTCAGCCAGACTCAGCCTCCTCTGTGTACACCGAGGTCAGCCAGACTCAGCCTCCTCTGTGTACACCGGGGTCAGCCAGACTCAGCCTCCTCTGTGTATATCGAGGTCAGCCAGACTCAGCCTCCTCTGTGTACATTGAGGTCAGCCAGACTCACCCTCCTCTGTGTGCACCGAGGTCAGCCAGACTCAGCCTCCTCTGTGTATACCGAGGTCAGCCAGACTCAGCCTCCTCTGTGTACACCGAGGTCAGCCAGACTCACCCTCCTCTGTGTACACCGAGGTCAGCCAGACTCAGCCTCCTCTGTGTACACCGAGGTCAGCCAGACTCACCCTCCTCTGTGTATACCGAGGTCAGCCAGACTCACCCTCCTTTGTGTACACCGAGGTCAGCCAGACTCAGCCTCCTCTGTGTATACCGAGGTCAGCCAGACTCACCCTCCTCTGTGTATACCGAGGTCAGCCAGACTCACCCTCCTCTGTGTACACCGAGTTCAGCCAGACTCAGCCTCCTCTGTGTACACCGGGGTCAGCCAGACTCAGCCTCCTCTGTGTACACCGAGGTCAGCCAGACTCAGCCTCCTCTGTGTACACCGAGGTCAGCCAGACAGCTTCCTCTGTGTATACCGAGGTTAGCCAGACTCAGCCTCCTCTGTGTACACCGAGGTCAGCCAGACTCAGCCTCCTCTGTGTACACCGAGGTCAGCCAGACTCAGCCTCCTCTGTGTACACCGAGGTCAGCCAGACTCAGCCCCCTCTGTGTACACCGAGGTCAGCCAGACTCAGCCTCCTCTGTGTACAAACACTTGTCTCTAACACGTACACCAGTAATGAAGCAGCAGTACTTACTTGCAGGTGTGTGAGTGTGTGTGGAGCAGGTGTGGATGTGTGTGTGGAGCAGGTGTGGAGGAGACAACTGTGGCGGAGAGCTGGATATTTTCGTAGTGGTGTTGGAGGCAGCCAGAACCCCACGGCGCATGCCCCATATTGATTCACAACTTGAGTCTGCCATGGCCCCCGCACCCACACCACACTACCTACTTACTCTCCTGCGTACCACACTACCATACCTACCACGTCTATCATATATACAGTCCCTAAACCCAGAGTCATCATCCACTCTATTGGTACTAATAAACTCTTCTATTGTTACTACCGCACTCTCCCAATGTTATTACCACACTGTCCTAGTGTAAAACCACACTCAATCAGTGCTACTACCGCACACAACAAGTGCTACAAAAACACTCTCCCAGTGGACTACCAAGCTCATCAAGTGTTACTACCACACATATTCGTTGCTATCACCACAATTTCCCGGTGTTAATAAACCACTCTCCCAGTGCTACAACCATACTCACCTAGTGTTATCACCACGCTCTCAGTGTTACTATCACTTCTAGTGTTACTACCATACTCTTCCTGTGTTACTACAACGCTCTTCATGTGCTACTATAAAACGCTCCCAGTGTTGCTACCTCACTATGCTAGTGGTACTACCACACTCACAGTGAGTAATTATTACACTCAGAATGCTACTAAAATACTCAGTGTCATTATCACACTCACCAAGGGCTTCTACCAGACTCTCTCAATGCTACTGCTACACTCTTAATACCACTACAACACTCTCCTAGCGTTACTACCACACTCTATTCAGTACCACTACCACACTCACTGCTACTACCACACTCTCTCAGTACCACTACTACACTCCCAGTGTCACTACAGCACTCTCAGTGCCACTAACACACTCTCATTGCCACTATCACATTCAGTGCCACTAACACACTCTCATTGCCACTATCACACTCAGTGCCACGTCAACACTGTGCTACTACCACACTCTCAGTTCTGTTACCGTACTCCTTCAATGCCACTACGGCACTTCCACGTATTCAGTAATAGAACCAGGTTTCCGGTACCAGCCAAACAGTCGAACAGCCACGAAATTACTTGACACCATAACACGACCAAGATTCCTACAGTTTTCGATATCTCCAGTTACTATTACGGACCACACACTCTCCAAACTATCATTTGAGCTTCACTTACATACACACCACGTCCCCATTCCCTATCACGATCACATAACTGCTTGTTTGTTCTTGTTCAAAAATGGTCAGCTTCTCTGTCCCTCTTCCAGCGCCACCTACACCAACGTGCGCTAAATTTGAATCACTAACTCACGCTCATTACACATAAAAAGGAAAAATATAACAAAAGGTTTACTCAGATTACAAAACTATCACAGTACACATAACAATATGATAAAACAAATAAAATTATAGAATAACCAAACAGAATGAGAACAAAACAAAATAAAATTAATGTATTTATAAAAATCATAGAAGCCAAACAAGGGAAAATTCATATAGCTACAAAAAATCCTGGTAACCAGCAATATTACATTAAAGAAATGGCAAAACTTAAATAACACAAATGCAAGAACTCTTTTCATTGTGTAATGCAATAATAGAATGCAGACTTTGTAGAAAAGCAATGTTCATGTTTGATTTTTTCATGCAGTTATCATTACCAAAAGCTCTTTAGTAACACTCACAGATCATGTCGAATCAGAAATATGATATTTCTGATAATTCTTACATGACAGAGTGACAGCCAATGTTGTATATATATATCCAAGTGTATTCACAATCACAGTTTACACAAGCACAAAAAATATTAATAGATTCCCAGCCGGCATGCCAGCAACAAGGTTCAATGCCTGTAGTACTACTACTACTACTACTGTAGATTCATACCTTACGCTTATATTTATGAATATCTCCTCTTCTTAACAAAAATACACCTTAATCTCTCTTTCATTATCCTGCGGAAATTTATAGAAAAAATGCCATCTACACGAGTAGATTTGAATCTCGAGCTTATCTACTGTCAGACAAATCTTAACAGATCCATCCACAATGGTGGTTGTCAATGATACATTTGTGTGCTCGTTCGTGGGTCATGTCACACGTCGAGGCAGTAGCCAGACTCCGCCCACTCGTGACGTCACTTTGGATGGCCAGCGTAGCTACTCTTATGATTTATAGTTCCAAATGCGCTCGCCTCAGCCCCACCGGCCAGGAATTTAGCTTATCTTGTATTGTCGTTTGTTTGTTTGAAATGCAATACAATATGCTATGTCTAGAATCTTATATTTATCGACTCGTTACAAAATACATTTACTTGACCAGGTTTCTTTGCTGAAGTTTAGCGTTAACCCAATTACAACAACAACAACTAACGAAATAAAGTCTTTTTTATCATGTTTGCATTTCAGTCATGACATATCTATTTTTGATACTATTTCAGATATTAAATTAAAGGAATATAGGACGTGGATTTTGCACCATACACCAATCCTCCTCCTTATCAACTCTCCTAGAGGAAAGCTTATTCTACTTTCTATTTTCGTTCCTTCATATTATCCTTCTTTCCATCATATATGATATTGTCGAGGTTTGTTCCTTAAATTTCAATATCAACCATAACACAACAATAATCAAATTCGGGAAGGCATAGGAATGTACGAATGGTAGACTTTATAAGTATTTCAATCAAACCCGTTCATAGCCTCAAAATATCTTTTTAGTAGAAACGTTATTCTTAGGCTTCTAATATATATATATATATATATATATATATATATATATATATATATATATATATATATATATATATATATATATATAAATACATTGGAAGGGATCACAATTTTGAGCATTATCAAGATATTCCTGAGTCCACGGGGAAAATGAAACATGATAACTTCCCAAGTGCACTATCATGTAATAATCACATCATCAGGGGAGACACAAGAGAGAAATATAAGTCAGTTGATATGCATCGAAGAGACGAAGCTAGGACGTCATTTGGTAAACATGTGATTGTCCAAAACATACGAGCGTTCACGGCATTACGTATTTGCAGTCCAGAGTTTATTGATAATGAGTTTGAGAAGATATATTCTATCGGATCTAAGTTAAAGTACCCTAGACCTTTCATTGATAAATCCCTTAAGTTAACAAAGAAATCATTTTATAGAGTTGAGCCAAAACCTCCCATTGACACCAAGAATCTTTTAGTTCTCCCTTTTAATAATAATTTCACTTTACTTCCCATGTTGCATAAATCCTTTAATGTAAATGTTGCCTTTAGCAACAATAATACTACAAAGAATATCTTAATCAGGAATTCACCAGAAAATTCTCTTGGATGCATCCATAAAGTGCCTTGTGGAAATTGTGATAAATTCTATGTTGGTCAGAAAGGTAAGGATCTTTCTGTTAGACTTCAGCAACATAAATATAGTATAAGAACGGGACAACAATCAAATATCTTGTTTAATCACGTTAAAACTGTCATCATTGTATTGATTAGAGTAATGCCATCCCAGTTATTAACTCTATCACCAAGAGAAATATAATTGAATCTTCTATCATTAAATACACAAAGGTTAAGTTAGGTTAGGTTAGGGTAGGGTAGGATAAGGTAGTGTAGGGTAGGGTAGGGTAGGGTAGGGTAGGGTAGGGTTGGGTTGGGTTGGGTTGGATTGGGTTGGGTTGGGTTGGGTAGGGTTAGGTTAGGTTAGGTTAGGTTAGGTTAGGTTGTGTTGTGTTGTGTTGTGTTGTGTTGTGTTGTGTTGTGTTAGGTTAGGTTGGGTTGGGTTGGGTTGGGCTAAGTTAAGTTAGGTTAGGTTAGGTTAGGTTAGGTTAGGTTAGGTTAGGTTAGGGCAGGGTAGGTTAGGTTAGGTTAGGTTAGGTTAGGTTGGGTTAGGTTGGGTTGGGTTGGGTTGGGTTGGGTTGGCTTAGGTTAGGTTAGGCTAGGTTAGGGTAGGGTAGGGTAAGGTAGGGTTGGTTTGGGTAGGGTAGGGTTAGGTTAGGTTAGTTTAGGTTAGGTTAGGTTAAGTTAGGATGGGTTGGGTTGGGTTGGGTTGGGTTAGTTAGGTTAGGTTAGGTTAAGTTAGGTTATGAATTACTGTCAGATCTGCCAAATTGCTGCTCTCCACGGCTCGCCGCTCATCCTTCTAGATGGTGATTTTTTTTGCTCACGATGAAAGCACCTGAGGGTGGAGTCCGATGACGCACACACATACCCACACACACTTATCGTGTTTCATTTTCCCCGTGGACTCACCACTCTCTCTCCACCCCAACATTCTTCTTTTCTGGAAACCTCTACAAATCTTCACCTTTGCCTCCAGAAGATAATGATTAGACATCCCTCCAGTGGTATATATATATATATATATATATATATATATATATATATATATATATATATATATATATATATATATATATATATATATTCCCTGGGGATAGGGGAGAAAGAATACTTCCCACGTATTCCCTGCGTGTCGTAGAAGGCGACTAAAAGGGAAGGGAGCGGGGGGCTGGAAATCCTCCCCTCTCGTTTTTTTTTTTTTTCTTTTTTTAATTTTCCAAAAGAAGGAACAGAGAAGAGGTCCAGGTGAGGATATTCCCTCAAAGGCCCAGTCCTCTGTTCTTAACGCTACCTCGCTATCGCGGGAAATAGCGAATAGTATAAAAAAAAAAAAAAAAAAAAAAAAAAAAAAAAATATATATATATATATATATATATATATATATATATATATATATATATATATATATATATATATACAACACTGAACACCCCATGTATACCAATTATTCCCTCAACTGCCACATTACTCACCTTTGCATTCAAATCACCCATCACTATAACCCGGTCTCGTGCATCAAAACCACTAACACACTCATTTAGCTGCTCCCAAAACACTTGCCTCTCATGATCTTTCTTCTCATGCCCAGGTGCATATGCACCAATAATCACCCATCTCTCTCCATCCACTTTCAGTTTTACCCATATTAATCGAGAATTTACTTTCTTACATTCTATCATATACTCCCACAACTCCTGTTTCAGGAGTACTGCTACTCCTTCCCTTGCTCTTGTCCTCTCACTAACCCCTGACTTTACTCCCAAGACATTCCCAAACCACTCTTCCCCTTTACCCTTGAGCTTCGTTTCACTCAGAGCCAAAACATCCAGGTTCCTTTCCTCAAACATACTACCTATCTCTCCTTTTTTCATATCTTCGTTACATCCACACACATTTAGACACCCCAGTCTGAGCCTTCGAGGAGGATGAGCACTCCCCGCGTGACTCCTTCTTCTGTTTCCCATTTTAGAAAGTTAAAAAAATACAAGGAGGGGAGGATTTCTGGCCCCCCGCTCCCGTCCCCTCTAGTAGCCTTCTACGACACGCGAGGAATGCGTGGGAAGTATTCTTTCACCCCTATCCCCAGGGATAATATATATATATATATATATATATATATATATATATATATATATATATATATATATATATCTTTCTTTTCTTTTCTTTTAAACTATTCGCCATTTCCCGCGTCAGCGAGGTAGCGTTAAGAACAGAGGAGTGGGCCTTTTTTGGAATATCCTCACCTGGCCCCCTCTGTTCCTTCTTTTGGAAAAAAAAAAAAAAAAACCGAGAGGGGAGGATTTCCAGCCCCCCGCTCCCTCCCCTTTTAGTCGCCTTCTACGACACGCAGGGAATACGTGGGAAGTATTCTTAATCCCCTATCCCTAGGGATAGGGGATTATATATATATACATACACATACATACGCACATATACACACACACACACACACATATACATATATATACATATGAAAAATGTAAGAAATAATTTAGAAAACTGAAACTTCTAGCTTGAAATGAAATGAAAAAAAATGAATGTCACATAATGGTTCAACCTCTGGCTATGGAAAAGGGAATAATTGGTATACATATGGTGTTCAGAGTTGTAAATGGAAATGGTGAAGAGCTTGTAGATTTAGGTGCTGAAAAAGGACTGGTGATTGGGATTACCTGGTTTAAAAAGCGAGATATACATAAGTATACGTATGTAAGTAGGAGAGATGGCCACAGAGCGTTATTGGATTACGTGTTAATTGACAGGCGCGCGAAAGAGAGACTTTTGGATGTTAATGTGCTGAAAGGTGCAAGTGGAGGGATGTCTGATCATTATCTTGTGGAGGCTAAGGTGAAGATTTGTATGGGTTTTCAGAAAAGAAGAGTGAATGTTGGGGTGAAGAGGGTGGTGAGAGTAAGAGAGCTTGGGAAGGAGACTTGTGTGAGGAAATACCAGGAGAGACTGAGCACAGAATGGAAAAAGGTGAGAACAATGGAAGTAAGGGGAGTGGGGGAGGAATGGGATGTATTTAGGGAATCAGTGATGGATTGCGCAAAAGATGCTTGTGGCATGAGAAAAGTTGGAGGTGGGTTGATTAGAAAGGGTAGTGAGTGGTGGGATGAAGAAGTAAGATTATTAGTGAAAGAGAAGAGAGAGGCATTTGGACGATTTTTGCAGGGAAAAAATGCAATTGAGTGGGAGATGTATAAAAGAGACAGGAGGTCAAGAGAAAGGTGCAAGAGGTGAAAAAGAGGGCAAATGAGAGTTGGGGTGAGAGAGTATCATTAAATTTTAGGGAGAATAAAAAGATGTTCTGGAAGGAGGTAAATAAAGTGCGTAAGACAAGGGAGCAAATGGGAACTTCAGTGAAGGGCGCAAATGGGGAGGTGATAATAAGTAGTGGTGATGTGAGAAGGAGATGGAGTGAGTATTTTGAAGGTTTGTTGAATGTGTTTGATGATAGAGTGGCAGATATAGGGTGTTTTGGTCGAGGTGGTGTGCAAAGTGAGAGGGTTAGGGAAAATGATTTGGTAAACAGAGAAGAGGTAGTAAAAGCTTTGCGGAAGATGAAAGCCGGCAAGGCAGCAGGTTTGGACGGTATTGCAGTGGAATTTATCAAAAAAGGGGGTGACTGTATTATTGACTGGTTGGTAAGGTTATTTAATGTATGTATGACCCATGGTGAGGTGCCTGAGGATTGGCGGAATGCGTGCATAGTGCCACTGTACAAAGGCAAAGGGGATAAGAGTGAGTGCTCAAATTACAGAGGTATAAGTTTGTTGAGTATTCCTGGTAAATTATATGGGAGGGTATTGATTGAGAGGGTGAAGGCATGTACAGAGCATCAGATTGGGGAAGAGCAGTGTGGTTTCAGAAGTGGTAGAGGAAGTGTGGATCAGGTGTTTGCTCTGAAGAATGTATGTGAGAAATACTTAGAAAAGCAAATGGATTTGTATGTAGCATTTATGGATCTGGAGAAGGCATATGATAGAGTTGACAGAGATGCTCTGTGGAAGGTATTAAGAATATATGGTGTGGGAGGCAAGTTGTTAGAAGCAGTGAAAAGTTTTTATCGAGGATGTAAGGCATGTGTACGTGTAGGAAGAGAGGAAAGTGATTGGTTCTCAGTGAATGTAGGTTTGCGGCAGGGGTGTGTGATGTCTTCATGGTTGTTTAATTTGTTTATGGATGGTGTTGTTAGGGAGGAAAATGCAAGAGTTTTGGAAAGAGGGGCAAGTATGAAGTCTGTTGTGGATGAGAGAGCTTGGGAAGTGAGTCAGTTGTTGTTCGCTGATGATACAGCGCTGGTGGCTGATTCATGTGAGAAACTGCAGAAGCTGGTGACTGAGTTTGGTAAAGTGTGTGAAAGAAGAAAGTTAAGAGTAAATGTGAATAAGAGCAAGGTTATTAGGTACAGTAGCGTTGAGGGTCAAGTCGATTGGGAGGTAAGTCTGAATGGAGAAAAACTGGAGGAAGTAAAGTGTTTTAGATATCTGGGAGTGGATCTGGCAGCGGATGGAACCATGGAAGCGGAAGTGGATCATAGGGTGGGGGAGGGGGCGAAAATTCTGGGAGTCTTGAAGAATGTGTGGAAGTCGAGAACATTATCTCGGAAAGCAAAAATGGGTATGTTTGAAGGAATAGTGGTTCCAACAATGTTGTATGGTTGCGAGGCGTGGGCTATGGATAGAATTGTGCGCAGGAGGATGGATGTGGTGGAAATGAGATGTTTGAGGACAATGTGTGGTGTGAGGTGGTTTGATCGAGTAAGTAACGTAAGGGTAAGAGAGATGTGTGGAAATAAAAAGAGCGTTGTTGAGAGAGCAGAAGAGTGTGTTTTGAAATGGTTTGGGCACATGGAGAGAATGAGTGAGGAAAGATTGACCAAGAGGATTTATGTGTCGGAGGTGGAGGGAACGAGAAGTGGGAGACCAAATTGGAGGTGGAAAGATGGAGTGAAAAAGATTTTGTGTGATCGGGGCCTGAACATGCAAGAGGGTGAAAGGAGGGCAAGGAATAGAGCGAATTGGATCGATGTGGTATACCGGGGTTGACGTGCTGTCAGTGGATTGAATCAGGGCATGTGAAGCGTCTGGGGTAAACCATGGAAAGCTGTGTAGGTATGTATATTTGCGTGTGTGGACGTATGTATATACATGTGTGTGGGGGTGGGTTGGGCCATTTCTTTCGTTTGTTTCCTTGCGCTACCTCGCAAACGCGGGAGACAGCGACAAAGCAAAAAAAAAAAAAAAAAAAAAAGAATATACATATATATATATATATACACACACATATATATATATATATTTTTTTTTTTCTCCAAGAGAGGGAACAGAGAGGGGGGCCAGGTGATGATGTTCTCTCAGGGGCCCAGTCCTCTGTTCTTAGCGCTGCCTCGCTGATACGGGAAATGGCGAATAGTATGAAAAAAAAATATATATATATATGTGTGTGTGTGTGTGTGTGTGTGTGTGTGTGTGTGTGTGTGTGTGTGTGTGTACATGAGTGGTTGGGCCATTCTTTGTTTCCTTGCGCTACCTCGCTCATGCAGGAAACAGCGATTAAGTATGATAAATAAATATATATATATATATATATATATATATATATATATATATATATATATATATATATATATATATATATTGTTTATATGAACAGTGGAATTTATTAAAAAAGGGGGTGACTGTATTAGAGACTGGTTGGTAAGGTTATTTAATGTATGTATGACCCATGGTGAGGTGCCTGAGGATTGGCGGAATGCGTGCATAGTGCCATTGTACAAAGGCGAAGGGGATAAGAGTGAGTGCTGAAATTACAGAGGTATAAGTTTGTTGAGTATTCCTGGTAAATTATATGGGAGGGTATTGTTTGAGAGGGTCAAGGCATGTACGGAGCATCAGATTGGGGAAGAGCAGCGTGGTTTCAGAAGTGGTAGAGGAAGTGTGGATCAGGTGTTTGCTTTGAAGAATGTATGAGAGAAATACTTAGAAAAGCAAATGGATTTGTATGTAGCATTTATGGATCTGGAGAAGGCATATGATAGAGTTGATAAAAATGCTCTGTGGAAGGTATTAAGAATAAATGGTGTGGGATGCAAGTTGTTAGAAGCAGTGAAAAGTTTTTATCGAGGACGTAAGGCATGTGTACGTGTAGGAAGAGAGAAAAGTGACTGGTTCTCAGTGAATGTAGGTTTGCGGCAGGGGTGTGTGATGTCTTCATGGTTGTTTAATTTGTTTATGGATGGGGTTGTTAGGGAGGTGAATGCAAGAGTTTTGGAAAGAGGGGCAAGTATGAAGTCTGTTGGGGATGAGAGAGCTTGGGAAGTGAGTCAGTTGTTGTTCGCTGATGATACAGCGCTGGTGGCTGATTCATGTGAGAAACTGCAGAAGCTGGTGACTGAGTTTGGTAAAGTGTGTGAAAGAAGAAAGTTAAGAGTAAATGTGAATACGAGCAAGGTTATTAGGTACAGTTGGGTTGAGGGTCAAGTCAATTGGGAGGTAAGTTTGAATGGAGAAAAACTGGAGGAAGTAAAGTGTTTTAGATATCTGGGAGTGGATCTGGCAGCGGATGGAACCATGGAAGCGGAAGTGGATCATAGGGTGGGGGAGGGGGCGAAAATTCTGGGAGCCTTGAAGAATGTGAGGAAGTCGAGAACATTATCTCGGAAAGCAAAAATGGGTATGTTTGAAGGAATAGTGGTTCCAACAATGTTGTATGGTTGCGAGGCGTGGGCTATGGATAGAGTTGTGTGCAGGAGGATGGATGTGGTGGATATGAGATGTCTGAGGACAATGTGTGGTGTGAGGTGGTTTGATCGATTAAGTAACGTAAGGGTAAGAGAGATGTGTGGAAATAAAAAGAGCGTGGTTGAGAGAGCAGAAGAGTGTGTTTTGAAATGGTTAAGGGCACCTGGAGAGAATGAGTGAGGAAAGATTGACCAAGAGGATTTTATGTGTCGGAGGTGGAGGGAACGAGAAGTGGGAGACCAAATTGGAGGTGGAAAATTGGAGTGAAAAAGATTTTGTGTGATCGGGGCCTGAACATGCAAGAGGGTGAAAGGAGGGCAAGGAATAGAGCGAATTGGATCGATGTGGTATACCCGGGGTTGACGTCTGTCAAGTGGATTGAACAGGGCCTGTGAAGCGTCTGGGTAAACCATAGGAAACTGATGTAGGTATGTATATTTGCGTGTGTGGACGATGTTATATACAAATGTGTGTGGGGGTGGGTTGGCATTTTCTTTCGTTTGTTTTCCATGCGCTAACCGATCGCAAACGCGGAGACCGCGACAAAGCAAAAAAAAAAAAAAAAAAAAAGAATATACATATATATATATATCAACACCCCACATAGAATATCTATACGTATTTTTTTTTTTTCTCCAAGAGAGGGAACAGAGAGGGGGGCCAGGTGATGATGTTCTCTCAGGGGCCCAGTCCTCTGTTCTTAGCGCTGCCATCGCTGGATACGGAAATGGCGATAGAATGAAAAAAAAAAATATATATATATATGTGTGTGTGTTTGTGTGTGTGTGTGTGTGGTGTGTGTGTGTGTTGTGTGTGTGTGTGTGTGTGTGTACATGAGTGGTTGGGCCATTCTTTGTTTCCTTGCGCTACCTCGCTCATGCAGGAAACAGCGATTAAGTATTTAAATTAAAATATATATATAAATATATATATATATATATATATATTATATATATATATATATAATATATATATATATATTGTTTATAGAACAGTGGAATTATAAAAAAGGGGGTGACTGTATTAGAGACTGGTTGGTAAGGTTATTTAATGTATGTATGACCCATGGTGAGGTGCCTGAGGATTGGCGGAATGCGTGCATAGTGCCATTGTACAAAGGCGAAGGGGATAAGAGTGAGTGCTCAAATTACAGAGGTATAAGTTTGTTGAGTATTCCTGGTAAATTATATGGGAGGGTATTGATTGAGAGGGTGAAGGCATGTACAGAGCATCAGATTGGGGAAGAGCAGTGTGGTTTCAGAAGTGGTAGAGGAAGTGTGGATCAGGTGTTTGCTCTGAAGAATGTATGTGAGAAATACTTAGAAAAGCAAATGGATTTGTATGTAGCATTTATGGATCTGGAGAAGGCATATGATAGAGTTGACAGAGATGCTCTGTGGAAGGTATTAAGAATATATGGTGTGGGAGGCAAGTTGTTAGAAGCAGTGAAAAGTTTTTATCGAGGATGTAAGGCATGTGTACGTGTAGGAAGAGAGGAAAGTGATTGGTTCTCAGTGAATGTAGGTTTGCGGCAGGGGTGTGTGATGTCTCATGGTTGTTTAATTTGTTTATGGATGGGGTTGTTAGGGAGGTAAATGCAAGAGTTTTGGAAAGAGGGGCAAGTATGAAGTCTGTTGTGGATGAGAGAGCTTGGGAAGTGAGTCAGTTGTTGTTCGCTGATGATACAGCGCTGGTGGCTGATTCATGTGAGAAACTGCAGAAGCTGGTGACTGAGTTTGGTAAAGTGTGTGAAAGAAGAAAGTTAAGAGTAAATGTGAATAAGAGCAAGGTTATTAGGTACAGTAGCGTTGAGGGTCAAGTCGATTGGGAGGTAAGTCTGAATGGAGAAAAACTGGAGGAAGTAAAGTGTTTTAGATATCTGGGAGTGGATCTGGCAGCGGATGGAACCATGGAAGCGGAAGTGGATCATAGGGTGGGGGAGGGGGCGAAAATTCTGGGAGTCTTGAAGAATGTGTGGAAGTCGAGAACATTATCTCGGAAAGCAAAAATGGGTATGTTTGAAGGAATAGTGGTTCCAACAATGTTGTATGGTTGCGAGGCGTGGGCTATGGATAGAATTGTGCGCAGGAGGATGGATGTGGTGGAAATGAGATGTTTGAGGACAATGTGTGGTGTGAGGTGGTTTGATCGAGTAAGTAACGTAAGGGTAAGAGAGATGTGTGGAAATAAAAAGAGCGTTGTTGAGAGAGCAGAAGAGTGTGTTTTGAAATGGTTTGGGCACATGGAGAGAATGAGTGAGGAAAGATTGACCAAGAGGATTTATGTGTCGGAGGTGGAGGGAACGAGAAGTGGGAGACCAAATTGGAGGTGGAAAGATGGAGTGAAAAAGATTTTGTGTGATCGGGGCCTGAACATGCAAGAGGGTGAAAGGAGGGCAAGGAATAGAGCGAATTGGATCGATGTGGTATACCGGGGTTGACGTGCTGTCAGTGGATTGAATCAGGGCATGTGAAGCGTCTGGGGTAAACCATGGAAAGCTGTGTAGGTATGTATATTTGCGTGTGTGGACGTATGTATATACATGTGTGTGGGGGTGGGTTGGGCCATTTCTTTCGTTGTTTCCTTGCGCTACCTCGCAAACGCGGGAGACAGCGACAAAGCAAAAAAAAAAAAAAAAAAAAAGAATATACATATATATATATATATATATATATATATATAATATATATTTTTTCTTTTTTTCTCCAAGAGAGGGAACAGAGAGGGGGGCCAGGTGATGATGTTCTCTCAGGGGCCCAGTCCTCTGTTCTTAGCGCTGCCTCGCTGATACGGGAAATGGCGAATAGTATGAAAAAAAAATATATATATATATTTGTGTTGTTTGTGTGTGTGTGTTGTGTGTGTGGTGTGTGTGTGTGTGTGTGTGTGTGTGTACATGAGTGGTTGGGCCATTCTTTGTTTCCTTGCGCTACCTCGCTCATGCAGGAAACAGCGATTAAGTATGATAAATAAACAAAAATTTTAAAAAAAAAAAAAATATACATATATATATATATATATATATAATATATATATATATATATATAATATATATATATATATATTGTTTTATATGAACATGGAATTTTATTAAAAAAGGGGGTGACTGTATTAGAGACTGGTTGGTAAGGTTATTTAATGTATGTATGACCCATGGTGAGGTGCCTGAGGATTGGCGGAATGCGTGCATAGTGCCATTGTACAAAGGCGAAGGGGATAAGAGTGAGTGCTGAAATTACAGAGGTATAAGTTTGTTGAGTATTCCTGGTAAATTATATGGGAGGGTATTGTTTGAGAGGGTCAAGGCATGTACGGAGCATCAGATTGGGGAAGAGCAGCGTGGTTTCAGAAGTGGTAGAGGAAGTGTGGATCAGGTGTTTGCTTTGAAGAATGTATGAGAGAAATACTTAGAAAAGCAAATGGATTTGTATGTAGCATTTATGGATCTGGAGAAGGCATATGATAGAGTTGATAGAAATGCTCTGTGGAAGGTATTAAGAATAAATGGTGTGGGATGCAAGTTGTTAGAAGCAGTGAAAAGTTTTTATCGAGGACGTAAGGCATGTGTACGTGTAGGAAGAGAGAAAAGTGACTGGTTCTCAGTGAATGTAGGTTTGCGGCAGGGGTGTGTGATGTCTTCATGGTTGTTTAATTTGTTTATGGATGGGGTTGTTAGGGAGGTGAATGCAAGAGTTTTGGAAAGAGGGGCAAGTATGAAGTCTGTTGGGGATGAGAGAGCTTGGGAAGTGAGTCAGTTGTTGTTCGCTGATGATACAGCGCTGGTGGCTGATTCATGTGAGAAACTGCAGAAGCTGGTGACTGAGTTTGGTAAAGTGTGTGAAAGAAGAAAGTTAAGAGTAAATGTGAATACGAGCAAGGTTATTAGGTACAGTTGGGTTGAGGGTCAAGTCAATTGGGAGGTAAGTTTGAATGGAGAAAAACTGGAGGAAGTAAAGTGTTTTAGATATCTGGGAGTGGATCTGGCAGCGGATGGAACCATGGAAGCGGAAGTGGATCATAGGGTGGGGGAGGGGGCGAAAATTCTGGGAGCCTTGAAGAATGTGAGGAAGTCGAGAACATTATCTCGGAAAGCAAAAATGGGTATGTTTGAAGGAATAGTGGTTCCAACAATGTTGTATGGTTGCGAGGCGTGGGCTATGGATAGAGTTGTGTGCAGGAGGATGGATGTGGTGGATATGAGATGTCTGAGGACAATGTGTGGTGTGAGGTGGTTTGATCGATTAAGTAACGTAAGGGTAAGAGAGATGTGTGGAAATAAAAAGAGCGTGGTTGAGAGAGCAGAAGAGGGTGTTTTGAAATGGTTTGGGCACATGGAGAGAATGAGTGAGGAAAGATTGACCAAGAGGATATATATGTCGGAGGTGGAGGGAACGACAAGTGGGAGACCAAATTGGAGGTGGAAAGATGGAGTGAAAAAGATTTTGTGTGATCGGGGCCTGAACATGCAGGAGGGTGAAAGGAGGGCAAGGAATAGAGTGGATTGGATCGATGTGGTATACCGGGGTTGACGTGCTGTCAGTGGATTGAATCAGGGCATGTGAAGCGTCTGGGGTAAACCATGGAAAGCTGTGTAGGTATGTATATTTGCGTGTGTGGACGTATGTATATACATGTGTATGGGGGTGGGTTGGGCCATTTCTTTCGTCTGTTTCCTTGCGTTACCTCGCAAACGCGGGAGACAGCGACAAAAAAAAAAATATATATATATATATTTATTCTTCATAAAGATCATCATTAAAATGTTAGACTTACACTTTCACTACTCAGAAAGCAAATATACATCTAGCATCGATGGCGTACTTCATGAGTCCCTCCCCATCAAGAGGGAAACACCAACATGGAGCGCCTTACATAAGAAATTGGAGAGTATATGATGACATAAAAAGTTTATCATCTTTAATGTGCAACAGATTCTCTACGTCAGAGTATACTGTGTTTTTTACTACTCCACACAAATCACACACGACAACATAAGCAAAATTTCCTGGTGAGTGAGCTTTTGGCGGATGAGTTGGAGCAGTAAATCACAAGAGAGGGTTGTTGTTACGTTGTCTCTTGAGTGACGTCACTGGTGGGCGGTGTTCTGAAACAACATTAACAACAGACTAGCTCCGCCCACTCATGAAGTCACTGGCAGCCCAGCGTGCTACTCTCCAACCCAGTTACGGCAAGAAATTTAGATTATGATTTTGTATAGCCTTTCATATTTGGTTCTCTTTCATATCCAGACAAAAATTTAAAAACACGAACCCTACCAATAAGTTGAATGTATTTTGATATATAATGAAGGTTATTTACTACTATAAGGGCCGCTTTTCTTGTCTGTTCGAAGGAATCAGCGAAAGGCGAGTTCTATCAAAATAACATTAAGCATAAAAGACGTACCTCATCATCCAATGTAAACGATGAACATCACAAGCGGAAAATAAAATTGCAACATCTAAGGGCCTTACATAAGAAATTGAAATGAACATATAATTCTTATTTCATTATCTTACATGAACAATAATTTATTTACGTCACTAAATAAGACAAAAGCGATTTTGTTGTGCGCAACACAAAACACCACCAGTATATATATCATATAGGCAGGGAGATGGGGCGAGCATTTTTGAACAGTAAATCATATGGATGGGTTGCTGCTCCGTCTCCCTGGTGACGTCACCGGTAGGCGATGCTCTGAAACAACGCTAACGACTATCAACGGCATGACTCCGCCCACTCATGACGTCACTTGATGCCAAAGCTCTCTTATGAAATACTGTTTTATACTACTCTGCCAATATCGCTTCCAATTGCCCCGCCCCTCAGCCCCGACAACTGGTATCCAGACTCCGCCCACTCGTGACGTCACCTTGGTACCTAGGCCAGCAGCACAGCAACCGTGTCTTATGACGTACTGTTTGAAACCAAATTTGCTCAGCCAAATTTGCATCCCACGGCCCGTGTAACAACACATCAGAAGGCAAACTCGGAAACCCTGCCAAACTTGCTCCTCTTCAATACACTTGTCAATGCTCAAAATCTTAAGAACTTCGTCCACAATTTCCTTAACCCTCATCCTCTCTGGTACTTCACGAAGAGACATTTCACTTTCTACGGAGCAATTTTGACATTATTAATATCATTCACGCCCATATATTTTGATAACCACAGCCTCAAAACAGACTAAAGCAATCACAGTTATTTTTCTCCTTGCAGTAGGGTATACCAATCACACCCAGCTGGGTATGGACGGTCCCTGAGCTGTCGTTCTCGCAAGACCAAATAGTTAAATTCCCAGCACGAAAGATGTTCAGTGGTACTTACCTTATCCTTAAGTCCTTATACACAGGTAGGTAAGCCTCTCAGACTTCCGATGGGCCTGAAAATAGAATTTGGAAGCTGACACAAGAGTGTTTATCAAGGCACTCGGTTCATCACACTCACTCACTCTTTATAAATGAGATTAAGGCCGAGAAAGAAGCGTAACTCATTAAACTCTTCGCGTGACGCCAATGGCGACATATAGCAGCA
>NC_092279.1:9519907-9534465 GCF_036320965.1 Panulirus ornatus
GTGTGATACGAAAGAAGAGTAGTCAGTGAAGAGAGAGAAGTTAATAATTTCAGTATCGGCCAACTTTACCGCTGACGAATGATGGAGTGTATCAATATCCTGCTTACGAGAAGGACAGGCAGGAGTGTTCATGCAAATATCGTATTATAACGGGGAAATCATGTGGCATAATTGTAACCTATTTGCAGAACTGATCACCAGTGTTCAGTTGCTGCTCAGATACTTAACCGTACAACTGCAGCACTTGGTTCAGTGGTTTGCATTAACCACTTGCAGCCTTCACCTACCTCAGCTTTATAGATATCACACCCTCTCCAGCTGAAATGTCCGAGGTACATTTTGATTGATACGATAATAAATGAGGATGAATGTCACAAGTCGATCATCGTAGAAGTTGATGGTTGGGAAATGATAAATGATTTTTTTTTTTATCCACGGAGGATAATGACCCTATAATTGTATACATTTTTTTTTATTTTATTTTGCTTTGTCGCTGTCTCCCGCGTTAGCGAGGTAGCGCAAGGAAATAGACGAAAGAATCGCCCAACCCATACACATGTATATACATACACGTCCACACACGCAAATATACATACCTATACATCTCAACGTATACATATATATGCAGACATATACATATATACACATGTACATAATTCATACTGTCTGCCTTTATCAATTTACCTCGCCACACATGAAATAACCCCCTTCCCCCTCATGTGTGCAAGGTAGTGCTAGGAAAAGACAACAAAGGCCACATTCGTTCACACTCAGTCTCTAGCTGTCATGTAATAATGCACCGAATCCACAGCTCCCTTTCCACATCCAGGCTCCACAGAACTTTCCATGGTTTACCCCAGATGCTTCACATGCCCTGGTTCAATCCATTGACAGGACGTCGACCTCGGTATACCACATCGTTCCAATTCACTCTATTCCTTGCACGCCTTTCACCCTCCTGTATGTTCAGGCCCCGATCACTCAAAATCTTTTTCACTCCATCTTTCCACCTCCAATTTGGTCTCCCACTTCTCGTTCCCTCCACCTCTGACAAATATATCCTCTTGGTCAATTTTTCCTCACTCATTCTCTCCATGTGACCAAACCATCTCAAAACACCCTCTTATGCTCTCTCAACCACACTCTTTTTATTGCCACGCATCTCTCTTACCCTTACATTACTTACTCGATCAAACCACCTCATACCACATATTGTCCTCAAACATCTCATTTTCAGCACATCCACCCTCCTGCGCACAACTCTATCCATAGCCCACACCTCGCAACCATATAACATTGGTGGAACCACTATTCCTTCAAACGTACCCATTTTTGCTTTCCGAGATAATGTTCTCGACTTCCACACATTCTTCAAGGCTCCCAGAATTTTCGCCCCCTCCCCCACCCTATGATTCACTTCCGCTTCCATGGTTCCATCCGCTGCCAAATCCACTCCCAGATATCTAAAAACGCCTCACTTCCTCCAGTTTTTCTCCATTCAAAGTTACCTCCCAAATGACTTGACCCTCAACTCTACTGTACCTAATAACCTTGCTCTTATTCACGTTTACTCTCAACTTTCACACATTTTACCAAACTCAGTCATCAGCTTCTGCAGTTTCTCGCATGAATCAGCCACCAGCGCTGTATCATCAGCGAACAACAACTGACTCACTTCCCAAGCTCTCTCATCCACAACAGACTGCATACTCGCCCCTCTTTCCAAAACTCTTTCATTTACCTCCCTAACAACTACATCCATAAACAAATTAAACAACCATGGAGACATCATACACCCCTGTCGCAAACCTACATTCAGTGAGAACCAATCACTTTCCTCTCTTCCTACACGTACACATGCCTTGCATCCTCGATAAAAACTTTTCACTGCTTCTAACAACTTGCCTCCTACACCATATAGTCTTAATACTTTCTACAGAGCATCACTATCAACTCTATCATATGCCTTCTCCAGATCCATAATTGCTACATACAAATCCATTTGCTTTTCTAAGTGTTTCTCACATACATTATTCAAAGCAAACACCTGATCCACACATCCTCTATCACTTCTGAAACCACACTGCTCTTCCCCAATCTGATGCTCTGTACATGCCTTCACCCTCTCAATATATACCACAAATATAAAAAAAAAAAAACATTGTTCTGTTTCACAAGCCTTCAGCATAAAGTATGGATATATATAAAGGAGAAAGTATGGGTAACTTCGGTAGACTTACTGTACCACAAAAGTAATAATGGTTTATATGAAGGAATTGGAAGGAAATATTTCGGTACAATATGGAAACTGGTTATAAAAGGGATAATTTGTGCTAATATGAAATTTTGCAAAGGAAAAACCTAAAAAGATAGACCTGTGTTCCCAATAGTACGAAGCATATTAATTTTCATTAGAATGAGGGTATCACATAACATCTAAAATGCAGAAGCTTAAACATTTTTGCAGATACAAAAGAAAAGTATATTAATTTCCGTACGTTCTCAACAATGCACTATTGTATGTTTACCAGCAATGGCTTGATACTTTTTTTCATCACCATATAGGTCTTATTTGAGTTGTTTTGATATAAATTTTTGCACCGTTTTTGATGTTATTAACAGGTATTGTATTTGGCAATCATTTTATTCATTTACTCTATTGTCAGGCAGACATTATAAGATTAATTTACCTCAATTTGAACCCTATTCTAATAATTGGGTATATTCTCTTTTTTCATCTTTGTGTGTTTGTTCGCAAGATCCTGTATTTCGCTTCACAAAATTATATGAAATATACACTGACTCTGCGTATTACTACCTGTGTTTTCGTTTTCAACGAGTATGACTGAATATATTTCCATGTAGATAGAAATACTCTTGCATATCAGTTTGTTATACTTTGAAAGAATTATCTTAATTTGTAAGACTTGATAACTATTTTACATCCATGTACAATACACTATTGAATTCTTTAAAGACTATAATATATTACTGTCTGTGTTTATATTTCAAGCAGATTTATGACTGCTTGTGATTATATGTGAATTTCGATATGCATGCATGTCACACAGTTACACTTTGATATCCTATTTTGTATTACTGCAGGCATGTGTGTACGCATGTACATACAGTCTATCACAAGGTGAAAAAAATGTTCTGATATGCATTTATCAATACTGTATTGCACCAAATGAATATCACACGATAATTTGTTTCCTTTTATCACAATATTCAAGAATAAGGTGAAATGTAAGAGTATTAGGGAAATCTAAATTACCATAAATTATCAGCACAAACCGAAGATAGGATCATGACATGTATACATAATTACTAATTCATATCAGCACTAGCAAAGAATTTTGTATAAGTTAACATAATGTCAGTTTGTATTCAGTCTTATCATTGCTAAGGCAAAACATAACTATTATACCACACAAAGTACAATAAAGGACTTTATTCCCTGCAGAAATTATGGCAGATTTGAATATCTTGCAATTACTTTTAAGGTCCTCGTTTTCTTTGATAGTTAAGCTCTGTTTCCCGTTTTTATAATAGTTCTTGATTCGCCCCCAGATGGCGTTACTGCAAGCATCACAAAAATTAGTATGTCAAAGTCTGAAATTGCTCTTCTTTGTATATGTTTCTTTCTGCTGAGCTCGGCCACCATTTCTAGTCTTCTCAGTGTCGGTGCCAAAGATGGATGTCTTCTTACGCTCTGTATGTCAAGTCTGTGTTGCCTGATGTATTGGTGTCTACTCTTATTTTTGGTAAGTCAGACTTTCCTTAGCACTATGGCAATGTTTCTTTGCATTTTCCTTGAGAAGTGAGGCTTCCTTGAGCTTTTATTCGATGTATCGATTCGTAGCAATGATTGCACAGCTCCTAGTTAGGACGCCATTTTGGTTTCGTTTAGAATGCCATGATCAACACTTTTTTTCAGCCCTCCTATCTTCCGTTAACCTTCACTGCTTTGTGGATTATTCACTTGTATTCAAATTTGGTGTGTTTATTGAAAATGTGAAGTGCTGTGTCTGGTAGACATACATGTTTATTGCTTTTTAAGTGTGGAACAGTGCTTATAGAGGTGTTTTTCACTCGGTGAAGTGTTTACAAGGAAATGTTTTTCAAACTTAGTGCAATTCGTTATGTTTCCGTGTGCTCAGTTTGTGAAAAGGAGTGGAACATGGCAGCAATGGTGAATGATGTATATAGAATGAAATACTTGCATCGGAGTTTATTAGCAGCCAAATCCGAAGTGTCTGTTCGCGGGTAACTATATATGGGTATGGCTAAGTTTTGATAATGAAGTAGGCAATATATTTGGAAATATTTCAGTCATTATCATCTCATTTTCATATTAAAGGTATTGCGTAGATGATAAGTTATGAAATTAGGCTTATAGGCCATATAGGTTGTTAGTTATATGGTTATTTGCCTCAATTACCAGTTTAGTTCAACATGGGAATAATGACTAAAGTTTTATGTTTGCAGTATACAAACAATAAGAGACCAGCTTTTGAAGCTCCTTTTGCTGGTAAATGATGACATCCGATTGCATTTTGTTTACCCTAAATTTTCACAGAACAAGAATAGTAAGGCTAACATTGCTAGTGAGAGGTTTTTGTCCTCGCAGTTGCCACCCATTTTAAGCAAATATTCAAAGACGGATGATGATAGATTAATCTATAATGTACGCATGACCAGCTGTTATATACAACATGTCGCAATTTAACTTAATAAAAATATGCCGTAATGTGTTCAAGTTGAAATAGAAATTAAGACACCGTTCATTTCCATAATTCCAGTCAAACAACGGGTTGGATATGAAGACCTTCCGACCACCGTCGAGGACCACGTCACCCTCAGTCGTCTACTGACATCGCAAGAGGGAGGGAGGAAGCCGTCATGACAGCACTAGTCTTGCCTCGAGGAGGGTTGTACCTCCTTCACGTGTAAGTTTGGTAGTGGGGTAAACCTTCGTCGGGTCAAGGAGGGTGTTACCTCCTTCACGTGTGAGTTTGATAGTAGGGTAACCTTCGTAGAGTCAAGGAGGGTTGTACCTCCTTCACGTGCAAGTTTGATAGGGGGATAAACCGTCAAGTCAAGGAGGGTGGTACCTCCTTCACGTGTATGAAGACCATCACAAAAATTAGTATGTCAAAGTCTGAAATTGCGCTTCTTTGTATATGTTTCTTGCTGCTGAGCTCGGCCGCCATTTTTAGTCTTCTCTGTGTCGGTTCCAAAGACGGATGTGTTCTACGCTCTGTATTTCCAGTCTGTGTTGCCTGATGTCTTGGTGTCTACTCGTCTTTTTGGCAAGTCAGACTTTCCTTAGCACTAAAGCAATGTTTCTGTGCATTTTTCCTTGACAAGTGGGGCTTGATTGAGCTTTTATTCGACGTATCAATACGTAGGAAGATTACACAGCTCCTAGCTAGGACGCCATTTTGGTTTCGATTAGAATGCCATGATCAACACTTCTTTCAGCCTTCCTATCTCCCGTTAACCTTCACTGCTTTCTTTGGATTATTCACTTGTATTCAAAATGTGTGTTTATTAAACATATACGAAGTGCAGCGTCTGGTAAATATACATATTACTTTTTAAGTGTGGAACAGCGCTTACAGGGGTGTTTTTCACTGTGAAGTGTTTACAAGGAAGTGATTCTTAAACTTAGGGCTATGCGTTCTTATGTTTCAGTGTGCTCAGGGCTGGGATCAAAGTAAAGTGTATTATCTTCAGTGACTCGCTCTGAATATTGTTAGAGACCAGCCCCGCAGCAGTCGCAAAGGCGCGGACACCGTTGCTTCGTTGCCAGTGAACTTCATTGGGTCGTGGGTTCTGAAACTTAGTTCTACCGTTCTAATTTGCCTTTCGAAGGGGCCAAAATTGGCAGCCAGACTCTTGAGAGCCCGAACAACAAGCTCTTTTCATTTTGTGGGCCAGTAACCAGTGTTAAGCGGGAGGGTTTCCTCTAGTGCGTTTGCCTAGTTCATAGTTAGACAAAGCTAATGATTCGCTGACCCTTGCGTTCTGCTTGGCTTTCAAACCTTAGAATTGGGCTTGGCAAATTCAGGTAAATGTTGGGTTCTTTGCTGTTTTACGATTTGCCAATTTTAGGTGCTTGGCGGCCTTAGTTGTGTGAAACTCTTCAATTCTCTGACTGTTTCAAAACGGCAAGTTTTTGACATTGAGGCCAATAAAACATCGTTATATTCGTCTCGCTAATAAAACTTTGCCTATATGAAGTTTAGCTAAATAAAATAAGAATTCCAAAGGATCAACATGCTCGAATACGTCAGTTAGGCAAGCCATCACTGCTCCGTAGCGGTGGTAGCCATAACTACATGCGCAGCGACATTGCGCAGGACAATGTGCAATCGTTGGTGTTCCGACTCTGTCGCGTGCCAGCTACTGACATGTTCGGTGCTGTAGTCATTCTTTCAGAGCTAGTTGTTACTGCTCTTCCCTGCGTTGTCGCTACCCTTGCTTTGTTTTGAAAGGTTTTTGAAATTTATTGTTAAATATATTTCATGATGTATTGAATGTCGAACCTCACACAACAACGCATCAGTGTGATACGAACGAAAAGTCGTCAGTGAAGAGAGATTGATAATTTCGGTATCGGCCAATTTTACCGCTGACGAATGATGGAGTGTATCAATATCCTGCTTACGAGAAGGACAGGCAGGAGTATTCATGCAAATATCGTATTATAACGGGGAAATCATGTGGCATAATTGTAACCTATTTGCAGAATTATCACCAGTGTTCAGTTAAGAATATATCTTGCTGCTCAGATACCTAACCGTACTACTGCAGCATTTGGTTGAGTGGTTTGCATTAACCACTTGCAGCCTTCACTTACCTCAGCTTTATAGATATCACACCCTCTCCAACTGAAATGTTCGAGGTACATTTTGATTGTTAGGATAATGAGGATGAATATCACAAGTCGATCATCGTGGAAGTTGATGGTTTGGAAATAAGATTTTTTTTTATCCGCGAAGGATAATGCCACTATAATTGTATACATATACCACAAATATAGGAAGAAAAAAATTGTCACAAGCCTTCAGCATAAGATTATGGGTATATATGAAGGAGAAAGTATGGGTAACTTCGGTAGACTTACTGTACCAAAAAAAGGAATAATGGTTTATATGAAGGAATTGGAAGGAAATATTTCGGTACTATATGGAAACAGTGGTTATAAAAGGGATAATTTGTGCTAATATGAAATTTTGCAAAAGAAAAACGTACAAAGATAGACATGTTTTCCCAGTAGTACGAAGCATATTTTTATTAGAATGAAGGTACCGCATAACATCTAAAATGCAGAAGCTTAAACATTTTTTTTGCAGATACAAAAGAAAAGTATATTCAGTAAGTTCTCAAAAATGCACGATTGTATGTTTACAAGCAATGGCTTTATACTTTTTTCATCACCATGTTTCATATTTGTGTGTTTGTTCGCAAGATCCTGTATTGCGCTTTAAAAAATTATGAAATATTATCTGACTCTGCATATTACTGCATGTATTTTCGTTTTCAACGAGTATGACTGAATATATTCAAATTTAGTGTGTATTGAACATATGTGAAGTGCTGTGTCTGTTAGACATACAAGTTTATTGCTTTTTAAGTGTGGAACAGTGCTGATAGAGGTGTTTTTCACTCGGTGAAGTGTTTACAAGGAAGTGTTTTTTAAACTTAGTGCAATGCGTTATGTTTCCGTGTGCTCAGGGCTGGGATCAAAGTAGTGTCTTACCTTCAGTGGCTCAATCTGAACATTGTCAGAGACCAGCCCCGCCGCAGTCGCAAAGGCGCGGACACTGTTGCTTCGTTGCCAGCGAAATTCATTGGATCGTGGGTTCTGAAACTTAGTTCTACCGTTCTAATTTCCTTTCGAAGGGGCCAAAATTGGCAGCCATCCTCTTGAGAGCCCGAACAACAAGCTCTTTTCATTTTGTGGGCCAGTAACCAGTGTTAAGCGGGAGGGTTTCCTCTAGTGCGTCTGCCTAGTTCATAGACAAAGCTAATGAGATTCGCTGACCCTTGCGTTCTGCTTGGCTTTCAAACCTTAGAATTGTGCTTCGCAAATTCTGGTAAATGTTGGGTTCTTTGCTGTTTTATGATTTGCCAATTTTAGGTGCTTGGCGGCCTTGGTTGTGTAAAACGCTTCAATTCTCTAAGACCGTTTCAAAACAGCAAGTTTTGAACATTATTGAGGCCAATAAAACATCGTTATATTCGTCTCGCTAATATAACCTTGCATATATGGAGTTTAGCTAAAAGAAAATAAGAATTCCAAAGGATTAACATGCTCGAATACGTCAGTAAGGCAAGCCATCACTGCTCCCTAGCGGTGGTAGCCATAACTACATTCGCAGCGACATTGCGCAGGACAATGTGCAATCGTTGGTGTTCCGACTCGGTCGCGTGCCAGCTACTGACATGTTCGGAGCTGTAGTCGTTCTTTCGGAGCTATTTGTTACTGCTCCTCCCTACGTTGTCGCTACCCTTGCTTTGTTTTGAAAGGTTTTTGAAAGTTATTGTTCAATATATTTCATAAGGTTGTTTTATGCAGAATAGATCTTTTATTGACCGTAAACGATGCTGACCAGCTATCCGTCCGAGTTATTTCCATGACCCGGCGGGCAGCTTCCGGGAAACCAAAGTCTTTGGGTTCCGGGGGAAGTATGGTTGCAAAGCTGAATCTTAAAGGAATTGGCGGAAGGGCACCACCAGGAGTGGAGCCTGCGGCTAAATTTGACTCAACACGGGGAAACTCACCAGGCCCAGACACCAGAAGGATTGACAGATTGAGAGCTCGTTCTCGATTCGGTAAAACTCAAACAACGACACGCGCCTATGTGTGATATCTTTCGGGTAATTGTTTCTCTGTATTATCCCATGGAACATACACATCACTGTATGCATGCCATCGGATTCTTTTTTGTTGCCTTCGTTTTTGACTCATTGAGGAGGAGGTTGCATTGAAAGAGGCTGCTGCTGCATTGGGACAGTTCACTAATACTAAGATTAGCGCGCGCAAGGCCAAGCGACATGATGTATCTACTTGCCGAGGTAGAAACTCGGGTACCCCCGTACTTTCACAAACCTTCTTGAGCAAACGACCGACCGACCGACCTCGCCTCACCTCACCTCAAACAAATCGGCCATGATTTATTCACTTTGTCCATCAACTTCTATGCTTCTATGGTAACATAATTCAACTTTATATTGTTTTTACGCACACGTGACAAGTATTTGCAACGCCCAAGGATTGCGATATAACCATTGGAGAACAACAAACATTTCATTTGCTGCTCGCTCAGAAGACTCCTTTTCGTTGCTGTCGTCGCTCAAGAGAGAGACATTTGCCCTTGGCGCGCCGAAGGAGTCAGAATCCGTGGGTAGATATAGGAAAGAGGAATTCCCTCTTTGGGGACTCCTTCGGAGAAGACTTAAGAAAGATTCCCATGACATCCAAAAATGTGCTGCATTGAAGGCGACGGGGGAAGGTAGGCTGCGCTCATACCAGGAAGAGCCTTACATGACTTATTACTTCCATGTTGAGGCGTCGTCTACCCCGTGCCGCAGCATGTTCCGTGACTGTTCCATATGGAGAAGGATGTCTTCGAAAAGGCCAAGGATATCATCCGGCGGTCTTCTTAACTTGCTCCGTGTTTCAGCAGCTATTGCTATTCGCACTGCTGCACCACTCTTATTTATCCTCTGACCGACCCACATGCACCGCCCCTAAGTGCATGGTTTGTCTTTGGGTCTGGACAACACCAACAACAGTAGGTTTCAAGACCGTAATCATCATAGAATCAATGCATGGCTTATCCTCTGACCGACCCACATGCACCTCCCCTAAGTGCATGATTTGTCTTTGGGTCTGGCCGACACCAACAACAGTAGGTTTCAAGACCATAATCATCATCATAGAATCAATGTATGGCTTATCCTCTGACCGGCCCACGAGCACTGCCCCTAAGTGCATCTTCTTTGGTATATGGGCCTGGCCAACAACAGCTTGGGGTGGAGCAGTAAGAACTACGATCCACAGAAACGCGCACAGTCAAGAGACGTGACATGATGTATGGATGCAGTTGCCGAGGCGGCGAGGTAGAAACTTAGATCTCCCTGTACAATATCAGGCTAGAGTAAAGCTCAACAGGATCTTCTTTGGCGCAGGCCCTACGTTCTCCTGCCTGTGGGTTCGCTAGATAGTAGATAAGGACATTGGGAATCACTTTAACTCATTCATAAGCGTCACTATTTAGATGACGAGGCATTTGTGAACAGTACACATATAAAGCAGAGCAAACGCATTGAAGGAGGATGCTTGTACTTACACTTGCATGGCTTAATCTTTGAGACAAGCATATGAATATGCTCGTGCAAGACCCGTGAAATGCATGTCTTATACTGTGACCGACCCACATGCATGCACCCCGCCCCAAAGGTGCATACATGCTTTCTTTCTGGGTCTGGCCAACACCATCCTGACTTCCTTCTACCACCAAGAGTCATAATAATCATTTGGGCGGCTGCTGCTGCACCGGTGTAAGACGCTCGAGGCTGGATGACGCCACCGAACCTCTCATAGCATACATGCACCCACTACAACACCAACCACCACCAGTCAGGCTTGACTGACTGCCTGCTTCGACTGAAGCAGAGGCGCGTGTTAGGTGAGAAAGCGAAGAACTCAAACAACGACACGCGCCTATATGTGGTCACCTTTCGGGTAATGGTTTCTCTACATTATCCCATGGAACATACACACCAACGTATGCATGCCATTGGATTCTTTTTTGTTGCCTTCGTTTTTGACTCGTTGAGGAGGAGGTTGCATTGAAGGAGGCTGCTGCGGTTTTGGGGCAGTTCACTAATACTACGATTAGCACGAGCAAGGCCAAACGACATGATGTATGTACTTGCTGAGGCGCCGAGGTAGAAACTCAGGTCCCCCCCCCCCCCCCATACTTTCACAAACCTTAAGCAAACGACCGACCGACCTCACCTCACCTCAAACAAATCAGCCATGATCTATTCACTTTGTCCATCCACTTCTATGCTTCTATAGTAACAGAATTCAACTTCATATTGCTTTTGCACACACCTGACAAGTGTTTGCAACGCCCAAGGATTGCGATATTACCATTGGGGAACAACAAACATTTCATTTGCTGCTCGCTCAGAAGACTCCTTTTCGTTACTGTCGTCGCTCAAGAGAAAGGCATTTGCTCTTGGCGCGCCGAAGGAGTCGGAAGCCGTGGGAAGATATAGGAAAAAGAGGAATTCCCTCTTTGGGAACTCCTTCGGAGAAGACTAAGAACGATTCCCATGACAACCAAAAATGTGCTGCATTGAAGGCAACGGGAGAAGGCAGGCTGCGCTCACACCAGGAAGAGCCTTAAAAGACTTGTTACTTTCATGGTGAGGTGTCGTCTACCACGTGCCGCAGCATGTGCCGTGACGGTTCCATATGGAGAAGGATGTCTTCAAAAATATCATCCGGCAGTCTTCTTAACTTGCTCCGTGTTTCAGCAGCTATTGCTATTCACACCGCTGCACCACTGTTATTTATCCTCTGACCGACCCACATGCACCGCCCCTAAGTACATGGTTTGTCTTTGGGTCTAGCCAACAACAGTAGGTTTCAAGATCGTAATCATCATTATAGAATTAATGCATGGCTTATCCTCTGACCGACCCACATGCACCGCCCCTAAGTGCATGGTTTGATATTGGGTCTGGCCAACACCAACAACAGTAGGTTTCAAGACCGTAATCATCATCATAGAATCACTGCATGGCTTATCCTCTGACCGACCCACATGCACCGCCCCTAAGTGCATCTTCTTTGGTCTCTGGGTCTGGCCAACACCAACAGCAGCTTGGGGTAGAAAACTAAGACCTACGATTCGCAGAAACGCGCACAGTCAAGCTACATGATGCATGCATGCAGTTGCCGAGGCGGCGAGGTAGAAACTTAGATCTCCCGGTGCAATATCAGGCTAGAGAAAAGCTCAACAGGATCTTCTTTCCCCGCTCTTTGGCGCAGGCCCTACGTTCTCCTGCCTGTGGGTTCGCTAGATAGTAGATAAGGACATTGGGAATCACTTTAACTCATTCATAAGCGTCACTATTTAGATGACGAGGCATTTGTTAACAGTACACATACTAAACAGAGCATGTTTATTGAAGGAGGATGCTTGTACTTACACTTGCATGGCTTAATCTTTGAGACAAGCATATGAGTATGCTCATGCACGGCCCGTGAAATGCATGGCTTATCCTGCGACCGACCCGCATGCACCCCGCCCCAAAGATGCATGCATGTTTTGTGTTTGGGTCTGGCCAACACCAGCTTCACCAGCTTGGCTTGATACTACCACCAAGAGTCATAATAATCATTTGGGCGGCTGCTGCTGCACCGATGCAAGACGCTCGAGGCTGAATGACGCCGCCGAACCTCTCACAGTATACATACACCCACAACACCACCAACCGCCACCAGTCAGGCTTGACTGACTGCCTTCTTCGACTGAAGCAGAGGAGCGTGTTCGGTGAGAAAGCGAAAAACTCAAACAACGACACGCGCCTATGTGTGGTCATCTTTCGGGTTTTGCTACCTCTGTATTATCCCATGGAACATATACACCAATGTATGCAAGCCATCGGATTCTTTTTTGCTTTCCTTTTTGACTCATTCAGGAGGGGGAGGTTGCATTGAAGGAGGCTGCTGCTGCATTGGGGTAGTTCACTAATACTACGATTCTCACCTGCAAGGCCAAGCGACATGATGTATATACTTGCCGAGGCGCCCAGGTAGAAACTCTGGTCCCCCCGTACTTTCACAACCCTTCTTATGCAAACGACCGTCCGACCGACCTCAACTCACCTCAAACAAATCGGCCATGCTTTATTCACTTTCTGTCCATCAACTTCTATGCCTCTATAGTAACAATTCAACTTGATATTGCTTTTGCACACACGTGACAAGTATTGCAATGCCCAATGAGTGTGATATTAGCATTGGAGAACAACAAACATTTAATTTGCTGCTCGCTCAGAAGACTCCATTTTGTTACGGTCGTCGCTCAAGAAAGAGGCATTTGCTCTTGGCGCGCCGAAGGAGTCAGAAGCCGTGTGTAGATATTGGAAAAAAGAGAAGTTCCCTCTTTGGGGACTCCTTCGGAGAAGACTAAGAACGACTCTCATGACATCCAAAAATGTGCTGCAGTGAAGGCGACGGGGTAAGGCAGGCCGCACTCACACCAGGAAAAGCCTCACAAGACTTCTTATCACTTCCGCGGTCAGGCGTCGTCTCCCTCGTGCCACAGCAAATGTGCCGTGACTGTTCCATACGGAGAAGGTCTTCAAAGAGAGACAACAATGATGTCATTAGATTGGGTCAAATGGCATTCAAGAAGGCTCCTGCTGCTTTTTCGGCTGCATTGGGGTCGCGCACTAATACTACGATTCGCACGCACACGGCCAAGCGACATGATGCATTTACTTGCCGAGGCGCAGAGGTAGAAACTTAGGTTTCCCCGTACCGTCATCTCGCAAACCAATAATGTCTTCGAAAAGACCGAGATACCTAGCAAGGTTTGCATTTGGAGGAACTTTTCTCGACGTTCACCACTTCTTCTTGGCGTTGAGTACTATTCAAGTAGCGTAGGGCCAGGCGCTACACATTGCATATAGACCATTGATCGCTCCTCTGATACATTTGTCCCTTTAGAACGTCCTGGGAACTAATAGAGAGCGATTACCATGAAACTAAGAAAGGTGCTGCACTGAAGGCGACGGGAGAAGGCAGGCCGCACTCACACCAGTAAAAGCCTTGCAAGACTTTATATAACTTCCTCGGTCAGGCGTCGTGTCCCCCGTCGCCTCCAATACAGAACATTTCCTGAAAATTCCACAAGATGGGATTTTCTCCTTGTTTTAAGAATTGGCGGGATGTTGTGATGACACCCGCCCCAGCCAATTTTTATGATAATGATGATGAGACGTTAAGGGGAAAATTCTGCCTCGGCAACTGCATGCATCATGTCATTTCGGTTGACCGTGCGGGTGCGATCCGTATGTCTGCCTCCACCAAGAAAAAGCCTTTACAAGACTTATTACTTCCGCGGTCAGGCGTCGTCTACCGCGTGCCACAGCAAATGTTCCGTGACTGTTCCATACGGAGAAGGTCTTCAAAAAGAGACAACAATGATGTCATTAGATTGGGTCAAATGGCATTGAATAAGGCTCCTGCTGCTGCTTCGATGGTACTGGGGTCGAACACAAATACTACGATTCGCACGCGCACGGCCAAGCGACATGTACTTGCCGAGGCGCAGAGGTAGAAACTTAGGTTTCCCCTTACCGTCATCTCACAAACCAATAATGTCGTCGAAAAGACCAAGCTACCTAGCTAGGTTTACATTTGGCGGAACTTTTCTCGACGTCGACCACTTCTTTCCGTTGAGTACTAGGCAAGTAGCGTAGGGCCAATCGCTACACATAACGTATGGACCATCAAT
>NC_092279.1:9834565-9987065 GCF_036320965.1 Panulirus ornatus
GTTGGGCCATTTCTTTCATCTGTTTCCTTACGCTACCTCGCAAACGCGGGAGACAGCGACAAAGCAAAAAAAAAAAAAAAAAAAAAATATTTCCATGTGTGGACGTGTATGTATATACATGTGTATGGGGGTGGGTTGGGCCATTTCTTTCGTCTGTTTCCTTGCGCTACCTCGCAAATGCGGGAGACAGCGACAAAGCAAAATAAAATAAATAAAAGAATATATTTGGAATATCATATATCATGGTGAAATTTAGATTTTGATACCATTTGTATGAAACTGAATTAGATGACTAAGAATAAAGAAAGAAACAAGAAGTATCACCCATCACTTAGTGAAACAGGACTACAGTACTTTCTTAGAAATTGGAATGATTTACAATTATATAGGAATAATTTTTTCACACATATTTGCCTTATCCCACATTAGCAAGGTAGTGTTAAGAAAGAGGAATGAGCCTTAGAGGGTATATCCTCACTTGGACCACCTCTCCTTTCCTTCTTTTAGAAAATTATAAAAGGGAGGGGAGGATTTCCAGCGCCCCACTCCCTCCCCTTTCAGTCGCCTTCTATGACACTCTGGGAATACATGGGAAGTATTCTTTCTCCCCTATCCCAAGGGACAAGGAATAAATGTACTTAACACTAAATTCACACTACAATATTCCTTTTCAGAAGCCTATTTCATTTATTTGTGCATATTCTGGTACAATAAACTGTAACTACATAAAAATCAAGATTACTCACACAGGAACAAATTTCATTTAACATGTCAAAATAAATATTCCATTTCATTCCTACTTGATGTGGACTTTTGTCCATGACTGAAGCCTTCGACATCCACAAAAAGAAAAATAAATAAAAATGGAATAAGTCACACTGCCTAATGACTCATTCTTTCATATCTTTAAGTCAACTGTAACAAATAATAAGAGTCATCTGCACTTCTAACAGCACTTTATGAAACAAAAGACAGCCTAAAACTAGTTGGTCTCTCTTCTATTTGAACTTCCTGAAGATGAAGAACCCCCAAAATATGCATTTATTTCTTCTAGTGTCTTCCCCTTTGTCTCTGGCACAAAGGTAACACAGAATATGAGGTTGATGACACATACACTGGAGAAGAACCAGTACACTCCATGGTCCCCTATGGCAGACTGCGGGAAGTATATATCAAAGTTAATACTATATAATTGTCAAAAATCTCTGTTGTAAATATATTCTTTATCATTATCAATTTACATGTCTTTTAATCACTGCACATCTGAGATGACACTGAAATGCAATTACTTGATCATAATTTCCCACTTTAGCAAGGTAGTGTTAGGAAGAAACAAAGAAAGTTCTAGGGGATGAACCATCATTTCCCTGAAGGAGGTTGAGCCTTATGTGCTTACAAAACTCTTGCATTTACCTCCCTAACCACCACATCCAAAAGCAAATTAAACAACCATGGTGACATCACACAGCCCTACTGCAGACCAACCTTCACTGGGAACCAATCACTCTCCTGTCTTCCTACTCGTACACACACACACACACACACACACACACACACACACACACACACACGCACACACACATATATATGTACATGTGTGTGTGTGTATATATATATATACAGTTGTTGTCTGCTGATGATACAGCGCTGGTGGCTGATTCATGTGAGAGACTGCAGAGGCTGGTGACTGAGTTTGGTAAAGGGTGTGAAAGAAGAAAGTTGGGGGTAAATATGAATAAGAGCAAGGTTATTGGGTACAGTAGGGTTGGGGGTCAAGTCAATTGGGAGGTAAGTTTGAATGGAGAAAAACTGGAGGAAGTAAAGTGTTTTAGATATCTGGGATTGGATCTGGCAGCGGATGGAACCATGGAAGTGGAAGTGAATCATAGGGTGGGGGAGGGGGCGAAAATCCTGGGAGCCTTGAAGAATGTGTGGAAGTCGAGAACATTATCTCGGAAAGCAAAAATGGCTATGTTTGAAGGAATAGTGGTTCCAACAATGTTGTATGGTTGCGAGGCGTGGGCTATGGATAGAGTTGTGCACAGGAGGGTGGATGTGCTGGAAATGAGATGTTTGAGGACAATGTGTGGTGTGAGGTGGTTTGATCAAGTAAGTAATGTAAGGGTAAGAGAGATGTGTGGAAATAAAAAGAGTGTGGTTGAGAGACCAGAAGAGGGTGTTTTGAAATGGTTTGGGCACATGGAGAGAATGAGTGAGGAAAGATTGACCAAGAGGATATATGTGTCGGCGGTGGAGGGAACGAGGAGAAGTGGGAGACCAAATTGGAGGTGGAAAGATGGAGTGAAAAAGATTTTGAGTGATCGGGGCCTGAACATGCAGGAGGGTGAAAGGCGGGCAAGGAGTAGAGTGAACTGGATCGATGTGGTATACCGGGGTCGACGTGCTGTCAATGGATTGAATCAGGGCATGTGAAGCGTCTGGGGTAAACCATGGAAGGGTCTGTGGGGCCTGGATGTGGAAAGGGAGCTGTGGTTTCAGTGCATTATTACATGACAGCTAGAAACTGAGTGTGAATGAATGGGGCCTTTGTTGTCTTTTCCTAGCGCTACCCTGCACACATGAGGGGGAGGGTGTTGTTATTCCATGTGTGGCGGGGTGGCGATGGGAATGAATAAAGGCAAACAGTATGAATTATGTATATGGGTATATATGTATATGTCTGTGTGGGTATACATATGTATACATTGAGATGTATAGGTATGTATATTTGCAGATGTGGACATGTATGTATATATATGTGTATGTGGGTGGGTTGGGCCATTCTTTCGTCTGTTTCCTTGCACTACCTCACTAACGCGGGAGATAGCGACAAAGTAAAAACAAATAAATAACCAATATGATATCAATCACTGCTTAGATTGAGTCTACATTGTATACACATTTTCTTACCATAGAGTAGGGTTTCTTTTTGAACCCCTCCTTATACCATCATATTATTTGCACATTCCTATTTTCTAACACCACTTTCATGCACATATTCCTCAGACTGTCTTCCAGCCTCATAGATATTACCTCAATATCTGTTCCTACTATACTGACTATCAATTAAGTTTGAGTGATACACTGTAGTGAAAGGCACAAAGAGACATGGAAATATTGACAAAATCACCAAGTACACAAGGAATAATTACAGAAATAGTGTAAGAGTTGCGCAATAACTATGCTGTCTAGAAAAAAGTCTGTATAAAATGATTTGCTAAGGAGATAGGTATCTATATCAAATGAGCTCATCACTTAAATTAGCACAGGATTATTGAAGTGACTGAAGCGCTGCAAACGTGAGCTGTACAGAGAATCATGTCTAAACTCACCTGTATTCAGAATACAGTTTCTGTTACCTGAATAAACTGTAGTCGTTATAAATGATAACATACCTCCAGTGGAACAAAAGTTAGGGTGGCTACAAATGACAGAGTCCAATTGACCATGGTAGCTACACCTGCAGCTGTTTCCTTTATGTTAGGTGGAAACAGCTCACCTAGATAAAAATATTACATCAGATATAGTAATTTATATATACATATCTTTCATATCATTTTTGTTATCATATTTGATCACCGTTTCCTGTGTCAACAAAGCAGAGCCAAGAAAAAGACAAAGAATTGCCCATCCACCTACATACACACACTTTTTTTTTTTTTTTTTGCTGTCTCCCGCGTTTGCGAGGTAGCGCAAGGAAAGAGACGAAAGAAATGGCCCAACCCACCCCCATACACATGTATATACATATGTCCACACACGCAAATATACATACCTACACAGCTTTCCATGGTTTACCCCAGACGCTTCACATGCCCTGATTCAATCCACTGACATACACACATATATACATAAATGCCCATACATGCACATATACATACATATACATATCAACATATACACATATACATACACATATACATACACATACACAGACATATACACCTGTACACATTCACACTTGCCTGCCTTCATACATTCCTGGCACTACCCCGCCCCACACTCAGTCTCTAGCTTTCATGTGTAATGCACAGAAACCACAGCTCCCTATAAACATCCAGGCCCCACGGACCTTTCCATGGTTTACCCAAGACGTTTCACATGCCCTGGTTCAGTCCACCTCCAATTTGGTCTCCCACTTCTCGTTCCCTCTGACACATACATCCTCTTTCTCAATCTCTCCTCACTCATTCTCTCCATATGTCCACACCATTTGAACACACCTTCTGTTCTTTCAGCCACACCCTTTTTATCACCACACATTTCATCACCACACATCACTCTTGCCCTAGCATTACTTATTCGATCAAACCACCTCACACCTCACACTGCCATTAAAGATTTTATTTCCAACCCATCCACCCTCCTCCGTACAATCCTATCTATAGCCCGTGCCTTGCAACCATATAATATCATTGGAACTACTATTCCTTCAAACTTACCCATTTTTGCTCCAAAGATAATGTTTTCTCTCTTTCCACACATTCTTCATCACCCCCAGAACCTTTGCCTGATCCCCACCCTATGACATATTTCCACTTCCATGGTTCCATTTGCTGCCAAATCCACTCCCAGATATCTGAAACACTTCACTTCCTCCAATTTTTCTGCATTTAAATTTAAATCCCAATTAACTTGTCCCTCAACCCTGCTGAACCTAATAACCTTGCTCTTATTCACATCTACTCTGAACTTTCTCCTTTCACACACATTTCCAAACTCAGTCACCAACTTCTGTACATTCTCAGTCAAATCAGCCACCAGTGCTGTATCATCAGCGACAACAACTGACTCACTTTCCAGTCCCTCTCAACCCTAATAGACTGGGGAGGAGCAGTGTGATTTTAGAAGTGGCAGAGGATGTGTGGATCAAGTTTTTACTTTGAAGAATGTATACTGGGGTCGACATGCTGTCAGTGGACTGAACCAGGGCATGTGAAATGTCTGGGGTAAACCATGGAAAGGTCTGTGGGGCCTGGATGCAGATAGGGAGTTGTAGTTTTGGTGCATTATACATGACAGCTAGAGACTGAGTGTGAATGAATGTGGCCTCTGTTGTCTTTTCCTAGCGCTACCTCGCACACATGCTGGGGGAGGGGTTGTTATTTCATGTGTGGTGGGGGTGGCGACAGGAATGAAAAACAGATGGATTTGTATGAGATATTTATGGATCTGGAGAGGCATATGACAGGATTGATAGAGATGCTCTATGGAAGATCTTAAGAATATATGGTGTGGGAGGTAAGCTGCTAGAGTCAGTGAGAAGTTTTGGTCAAGGGTGTAAGGCAAGTGTACAAGTAGGAAGAAAGGAGAGTGATTGGTTCCCACTGAAGACTGGTCTATGGCAGACATGTGTGATGTCCCCATGGTTGTTTGATTTGTTTTTCTATAGATGGGGTGGTTAGGGAGGTAAATGCAAGAGTTTTGGACAGAGGAGCAATTTTGCAGTCTGTTGGGGATGAGATAGCCTGGGAAGTGAGTCAATTGCTCTTTGCCGATGATACAGCACTGGTGGCTCATTCGAGTGAGAAACTGGAGAAGTTGGTGACTGGCTTTGCAAAAGTTTATGAAAGGAGAAAGTTGAGAGTAAATGTGAATAAGAGCAAGGTTATAAGGTTCAGCAGGGTTGAGGTACAAGTTTGTTGGGATTTATGTTTGAATAGAGAAAAATTGGAGGAAGTGAAGTGTTTTAGATATCTGGGAGTGGACTTGGCAGCAAATTCAACCATGGGAGCTGAAGTGGGTCATAGGGTGGGGGAGGGGATGAAGGTTTTAGGAGCAATGACTAATGTGTGGAAAGAGAGAACATTATCGCAGAAAGCAAAGAATGGGCATGTTTGAAGGAATAGTTGTCCAACAATATTATATGGATGTGAGGCATAGGATATAGACAGGGTTGTACAGAGTATGGTGGATGTGTTGGAAATGATATGTTTGGAGACAACATGTGGTGTGAGGTGGTTTGATTAAGTAATGAAAGGGTAAGAGAGATGTGTGGAAATAAAAAGTCACTGAGAGAGCAGCAGAGAGTGTTGAAATGGTTTGGACCATATGGAGAGATTAGGTGAGGAAAGATTGACAAAGAGGATATACATGTCAAAAGTGGAGGGAATAAAAAGCAGGAGACCAAATTGGAGATGGCAGGATGGAGTGAAAAATATTTTGAGTGATAGGGGCCTGAACATGCAAGAGGGTAAGAGGCATGCAAGGAATATAGTGAACTGGAACAATGTGGTATACTGGGGTTGACATGCTGTCAGTGGACTGAACCTGGGCATGTGAAATATTTGGGGTAAACCATGGAAAGGTCTGTGGGGCCTGGATGTGGACAGGGAGTTGTAGTTTTGGTGCATTACACATGACAGCCAGAGACTGAGTGTGAACAAATGTGGCCTTTGTTGTCTTTTCCTAGCACTACCTTGTGCACATGCGAGGGGAGGGGGTTGTTATTTCATGTGGCGGGGTGGCGACAAGAATGAATAAGGGCAGGCAGCATGAATTACGTACATGTGTATATATGTATATGTCTGTGTGTATATATATATGCATACGTTGAGATGTATAGGTATGTATGTGGGTGCGTGTGGATGTGTATGTATATACATGTGTATGTGGGTGCGTTGGGCCATTCTTTCGTCTGTTTCCTTGCGCTACCTCACTAATGCGGGAGACAGCGACAAAGTAAAATATCAAAAAAAAATATATACATGTATAAGTCTGAGCATGTGTATGTATATGTATATGTGTATATGTTGATATGTATATGTTTTTTTTTTTTTTTTATACTTTGTCGCTGTCTCCCGCGTTTGCGAGGTAGCGCAAGGAAACAGACGAAAGAAATGGCCCAACCCCCCCCCATACACATGTATATACATACGTCCACACACGCAAATATACATACCTACACAGCTTTCCATGGTTTACCCCAGACGCTTCACATGCCTTGATTCAATCCACTGACAGCACGTCAACCCCGGTATACCACATCGCTCCAATTCACTCTATTCCTTGCCCTCCTTTCACCCTCCTGCATGTTCAGGCCCCGATCACACAAAATCTTTTTCACTCCATCTTTCCACCTCCAATTTGGTCTCCCTCTTCTCCTTGCTCCCTCCACCTCCGACACATATATCCTCTTGGTCAATCTTTCCTCACTCATCCTCTCCATGTGCCCAAACCACTTCAAAACACCCTCTTCTGCTCTCTCAACCACGCTCTTTTTATTTCCACACATCTCTCTTACCCTTACGTTACTCACTCGATCAAACCACCTCACACCACACATTGTCCTCAAACATCTCATTTCCAGCACATCCATCCTCCTGCGCACAACTCTATCCATAGCCCACGCCTCGCAACCATACAACATTGTTGGAACCACTATTCCTTCAAACATACCCATTTTTGCTTTCCGAGATAATGTTCTCGACTTCCACACATTCTTCAAGGCCCCCAGAATTTTCGCCCCCTCCCCCACCCTATGATCCACTTCCGCTTCCATGGTTCCATCCGCTGCCAGATCCACTCCCAGATATCTAAAACACTTCACTTCCTCCAGTTTTTCTCCGTTCAAACTCACCTCCCAATTGACTTGACCCTCAACCCTACTGTACCTAATAACCTTGCTCTTATTCACATTTACTCTTAACTTTCTTCTTCCACACACTTTACCAAACTCAGTCACCAGCTTCTGCAGTTTCTCACATGAATCAGCCACCAGCGCTGTATCATCAGCGAACAACAACTGACTCACTTCCCAAGCTCTCTCATCCCCAACAGACTTCATACTTGCCCCTCTTTCCAAAACTCTTGCATTCACTTCCCTAACAACCCCATCCATAAACAAATTAAACAACCATGGAGACATCACACACCCCTGCCGCAAACCTACATTCACTGAGAACCAATCACTTTCCTCTCTTCCTACACGTACACATGCCTTACATCCTCGATAAAAACTTTTCACTGCTTCTAACAACTTTCCTCCCACACCATATATTCTTAATACCTTCCACAGAGCATCTCTATCGACTCTATCATATGCCTTCTCCAGATCCATAAATGCTACATACAAATCCATTTGCTTTTCTAAGTATTTCTCACATACATTCTTCAAAGCAAACACCTGATCCACACATCCTCTACCACTTCTGAAACCACACTGCTCTTCCCCAATCTGATGCTCTGTACATGCCTTCACCCTCTCAATCAATACCCTCCCATATAATTTACCAGGAATACTCAACAAACTGTATACAAACTGTATGTACACATATATATATGGTGTGGGAGGTAAGTTGTTAGAAGCAGTGAAAAGTTTTTATCGAGGATGTAAGGCATGTGTACGTGTAGGAAGACAGGAAAGTGATTGGTTCTCAGTGAATGTAGGTTTGCGGCAGGGGTGTGTGAAGTCTCCATGGTTGTTTAATTTGTTATGGATGGGGTTGTTAGGGAGATGAATGCAAGAGTTTTGGAAAGAGGAGCAAGTATGTAGGCTGTTATGGATGAGAGAGCTTAGGAAGTGAGTCAGTTGTTGTTCGCTGATGATACAGTGCTAGTGGCTGAATCGTGTGAGAAACTGCAGAAGCTGTTGACTGAGTTTGGTAAAGTGTGTGAAAGAAGAAAGCTGAGAGTAAATGTGAATAAGAGCAAGGTTATTAGGTACAGTAGGGTTGAGGGACAAGTCAATTGGGAGGTAAGTTTGAATGGAGAAAAACTGGAGGAAGTGAAGTGTTTTAGATATCTGGGAGTGGATTTGGCAGCGGATGGAACCATGGAAGCGGAAGTGAAGTATAGGGTGGGGGAGGGGGTAAAAGTTTTGGGAGCATTGAAGAAAGTGAGGAAGTCAAGAACATTATCTCGGAAAGCAAAAATGGGTACGTTTGAAGGAATAGTGGTTCCAACAATGTTATATGGTTGTGAGGTGTGGGCTATAGATAGAGTTAAGCAGAGGAGGGTGGATGTGCTGGAAATGAGATGTTTGAGGACAATATGTGGTGTGAGGTGGTTTGATCGAGTAAGTAATAATAGGGTTAGAGAGATGTGTGGTAATAAAAAGAGTGTGGTTGAGAGAGCAGAAGAGGGTGTTTTGAAATGGTTTTGTCACATGGAGAGAATGAGTGAGGAAAGACTGACCAAGAGGATATATGTGTGACAGAGGTGGAGGGAACGAGGAGAAGTGGGAGACCAAATTGGAGGTGGAAAGATGGAGTGAAAAAGATTTTAAGTGATCAGGGCCTGAACATGCAGGAAGGTGAAAGGCGTGCAAGGAATAGAGTAAACTGGAACGATGTGGTATACCGGGGTCGATGTGCTGTCAATGGATTAAAGCAGGGCATGTGAAGCGTCTGGGGTAAACCATGGAAAGTTCTGTGGGCACTGGATGTGGAAAGGGAGCTGTGGTTTCGGTGCATTATTACATGACAGCTAGAGACTGAGTGTGAACAAATGTGGCCTTTGTTGTCTTTTCTTAGCGCTACCTCATGCACATGAAGGGGGAGGGGGTTGTTATTTCATGTGTGGTAGGATGGCGATGGGAATGAATGAAGGCAGACAGTATGAATTATGTACATGTGTATATATGTATATGTCTGTGTGTGTATATATATGTATACGTTGAGATGTATAGGTATGTATATGTGCGTGTGTGAACGTGCATGTATATACATGTGTATGTGGGTAGGTTGGGCCATTCTTTCATCTGTTTCCTTGCGCTACCTCGCTAACACAGGAGACAGCAACAAAGCAAAATAAATAAATATAATAAATAACATATATATGAGTGAATGGGCCATTCTTTATCTGTTTCCTGGCACTACCTTGCTGACATGGGAAATGGCGATCAAGTATAATAAATAAAATATAAACTATTTTCATTTATGAATATATAGCATTAATGAGATGGCCTTGGCCTACATTAGGGTCTCACTTAACTGTGCCATCCCAGCTAACATAAAAAAAGGAATTATATGATTATTTGACACAGAAAATCATGATGGAAATATCCATACTACTAAGAACTTCGGAATAAAAACCCAAAACAAGTTACATCCTACAGAATACAACACTGTACTTAATAAAAATGCTTGATTTATCCAATGAATCAATACAGTGTGTGGATTAAGGCTCTTAGTGTACCACTTACCCAACATAAGCCAAGGAATAGGTCCATACCCAAGGGAGAACACTGTTATGAAGACAATAAGTGAGACAAGAGGCAGCCATCCCAAGTTTTCTATGGCCCATTTTTTATCTTCCATCTTTAAATAAAAGAACTCCCCAAGTGAAACTGAAAAAAGAAAGTTGATAAACTGTATGACGGGATGAGTACTTCACTTCTTATAAAATTTTGCAAAACAGATGATAGCAACTTACTGAGACAGGATAGCTGTGACAATTCTGCCAAACCATTGATTCATTAGATTCCCTAATTCAGGTAGTCAGTTGAAATTTACATATCCATTGAGCTATTCAACATATGTACAGTCCAAGCACAGCTGCCTGCAGACTAGCAGAATGCCTGTATTGTCCCATTATTAGGAAAAAAGGGGCCAAAAATAAATGCACAAATTACATAGGTATAGGTATGCTGTAGAAGGCCTTAAGAATATACAGTGTGGGAGGAAAGCTGCTGGAAGCAGTGAGAAATTTTTTTAAAGGGTGTAAGGAAGGTGTACAAGTTGTAACAGAGGAGAGTGAATGTTTCATAGTGAAGGTTAGTCTGTGGCAAGGTCTGTGATGCCACCAAGGTTATTTAATTTGTTTTATGATGAGGTAGGGGGGATCATAAATGCGAGTCTTGGAGGGAGAGAGGCGAGTATGCAGTCTGTGGGGTGTGAGAGGATCCCGGTTTGATTTCAGTATGAAATAAAAGGGTAAGATAGAGGTGTGGAATAAAAAGAGTATGATTGAGAGAGCTGAAGAGGGTGTGCTGAAATGGTTTGGGCAAATGGAGAGAATGAGTTGAGAAAGGTTGTCAAAGAAGATATAGGTGTCAAAAGTGGAGGTAACAAGGAGAATGGGATGACCAAACTGGAAGATGGAGTGAAAAAGATTTTGAGTGATCAGGGCCTGAATGTGCAGGAGCATGAAAAGCATGCATGAGATGGAGCAAACTGGAGCAATATGTTATATTGGGGCCGAAATATTGTCAACGGACTGATTCACGGCATATATGCATCCAGGGTGAATCAAGGAAAGGTATGTGGGGCCTGTTTGTGGATAGGGACCTGTGGTTTTGGTGTATTACACATGACAGCTAGAGAATGGTTATGTACAAATGTGGCCTTTGTTTGTTCCTGGCACTACCTCGCTAATGTGGGAAATGGCGATCAAGTATGAAAAAAAGTATGTTGAGTATATTAGGTGCATTATATATGACAGCTAGAGACTGAGTGTGAATGAATGTGGCATTTGTTGTCTTTTCCTAGCGCTACCTTGTGAGCATGTGGGGGCAGGGGGTTGTCATTTCATGTGTGGCGGGGTGGCGATGGAAATCAATAAAGGCAACAAGAGAACAGAGAATTGGGCCAGGTGAGGGTATTCCCTCAAAGGCCCAGTCCTCTGTTCTTAATGCTACCTCGCTAACGCGGGAAATGGCGAATAGTTTAAAAGAAAAGAAAAAGAAGTATATATGTATATGTCTGTGCATGTATATATATATGTATACGCTGAAATGTATAGGTGTATATGTGCGTGTGTGGATGTGTATGTGTATACATGTGTATGTGGGTGGGTTAGGCCATTCTTTCGTCTGTTTCTTTGCGCTACCTCACTAACGCGGGAGATAGCAACAAAGTATAATAAATAAATATGAATATACAAGAGTGGTGGCTGAAATGGTGGTGGAATGCACAAAGCATCAGATTAAGAAAGTGCAAAGTGGCTTCAGGAAAGAAAAATCATGTGTGGACTACAGCTTTGCTTTGAAAGCTCAGTGTGACAAACACTTGGAGAAAGAGAGGGATTTACATGTGGCATTTACTGTCCTGGAGGAAGCATATGAAGCATCATAACTAAACAACTTATTCATTCCACAGATACTTGTTGCACATGTTGCACCTCATTATAAAATCCGTTTGCTGCCTTTAGTAGGTTTTCTCCAATCCTGTACACTAAATAGATATGCATGCACTTCTATAATGCATCACAAGATTCCAAAAGCAGAAATTGCCTTTCTTTTTCTTTTTCTAGCAACTGTTCCCTATCTCTGGTTTCCATAAACACATTTTTCCATTAATCCTTATTTCTTGTTTCATCACCTGCAATCCAATTTTCTTTTACCATCTTGGCATACACTCTACTTCCTACATTACAAATGGAGATATCACTATATTCATTCCATTCATTCCCTACTTCTTTTCCTTTACAGTGGAATTTTTTGTTTCCATTTGGCTGCTGGCACAGTATCTCCCTTCTGTACTCTCATCATGCAAAAGAAAAAATGAAAAACTCTGCATTGTATGTCCTTCTGCACTATTCATCTTTCCAATTACTTGGGCTATTACAGGTGCCTTATCCTATTTCATTTTTTGTAAAACATTTTTTTCACGAACTCACTCTCACCATCTGTACTTGTTGCCTACTTAAGGAGAATATTTCTCTTTACTTCTGTCTTTAGCAGCATAAAAAATAATCAAAATATTTCTATTTTTTACTGATGCCACTTGGTTCACCCATTTCTCCTTGGGCAACTCATTCTCCTTTCCTAACCCCACATTACACTTTAATACATCCATCATTCCTCATTATATTATTCTCTTTCAACATGGGTCATTCCCACCCTCTTGTCACTATTCCTCCCAGCCATTTTTTCACCAAAATCATACTTCCTCTGATGTAGTCACCTCATCTGATATGCATCATCATTCTTGCATGGCTTAGCTAAACCCATCTTTGTTCCAACATGCTGCTTTATCTATTTTCACTTTAAGTTTTTCATTGAAGAATTCTAGTATTATTTCAAAGCACGACATATTCTATATCTACTAACCCTGATTAAGTAATACTGTCAACAAACCTGGAAACAAAGCTAAAAACTTCCTAACCACCAAATTCATGCATAATTGATAATTACTGTGAAATGGTTCAAAAGAACCTATTAGTCAATGAAGTAAATAGAATTAAAATGCTAACCAAGAGAGAGAGCCATGATGGATGAAGACACAATCAGCAGCAATTTTCGGCCAGCTCTGTCCATGAGAAGAGCAGCAAGAAATGTTGCAACCACTTGCACGGCACCAATACTGATGGAACTCACATCATCCGAAATACTAGACCCTGAGTCCTGGTGAATAACGTTTCACCATTAGTGACAGATGGACTTAGTCATAAATGTCTGTAGAATAATGGTTATCATGAAAATTTATGCAAAGTCATATCAAAGAAATATTGCTTTGAGAGAGAGAAGCTAAGAAGCTACTTTCAGTCTGTGATGTGAGGGGTAGTTGTTCCTAAAACCAGTAACAAGAGTCCTCAACTTACAAGTGTCCAACCTACAGAAACCCATATTTATGAACAAGCTCCAGAAAATACTATTCAATTCCTTGTCCAAAATATAATAATTATTCACTTAAGAACTGTGTAACTACTTGAATGTGCATTTTTTTATTAGATGTTGTTCAATATGATGCTTTATCAACTTTATATATTTCAGAATAAGCCTTATTCTTTACCTGTTCCTTGTGCTACCTCGCTAATGCAGGAAATGGTGAAAAAGTATGAAAGAAATGAATAATGTTCAACACATACTCTAATGTTAAATGAGTTATCATTTCCTTATATTTTCTAACTTACAAACAGGGTCTAGGAACTTAGCCAGTTAACAAGATGGAGATACCCACTATTATATATGACACTATATGACACGAGATCCTTGAGACAGGACTAGAACAAAATTCCTAACAAAATATCTACTGAGAAACTTTATGATTATCAAGCTATCTGAAAGTGTACTAAAACTCAGCTTACACCCCTACATATAATTAACAAAATTCCAGAAACAAAGGTCAGCATGGAACTGTACTAGACAGACAAAAGTAAACAAATACAACTAATAGTTCAATACAATGGCATATACGAAATTCTTTTGCAAAGCTTGATAACTATCAATGGCTATCAAAGTTTGTATGTAATATACTTCTATCAAATTACAACTATCAAATCTGTGTATCACATGCACAGTACTTGCATGTCACTTCTAGAAACTTCCATGATGAAGTAAAAGGTCACAAAAGAATGCACTCCTACCAAAACATACAGTCAGCATTATTTGTACTCCCACTGGTCTGTGGAAAATAAGAGCTAGATAGGTGTGAGGGTGACACTGGTGTTGGTCATCTATTACCTTTATGGACAGTGTACATATAATATTCATTCATGAATACCAAGGATCTGTGGTTTCGGTGCATTACACATGACAGCTAGAGACTGTGTGAACGAATGTGGCTTTGTTGTCTTTTCCTAGCGCTACCTCACGTGCGCAGGGAAGGGGCGTACTATTTTATGCGTGGTGGGGTGGTGATGGGAATGGATGAAAACAGCAAGTATTAATATGTACATGTGTATATATGTATATGTCTGTGCATGTATATGTACACGTGTATATATGTATATGTCTGTGCATGTATATGTACTTGTGTATATATGTATATGTCTGCGTATGTATATGTATGTATATGCTGAAATGTACAGGTATGTACATGTGCGTGTGTGGGCGTGTATGTATATACATGTGTATATGGGTGGGTTGGGCCATTCTTTCATTTGCTTCCTTGCGCTACCTCGCTAACACAGGAGACAGTGACAAAGTATAATAATAATAATATCCACATATATCCAAGAGGATATATGTGTCGGAGGTGGAGGGAACGAGGAGAAGTGGGAGACCAAATTGGAGGTGGAAAGATAGAGTGAAAAAGATTTTGAGTGATCGGGGCCTGAACATGCAGAGGGTGAAAGGCGGGCAAGGAATAGAGTGAATTGGATCGATGTGGTATACTGGGGTCGACATGCTGTCAATGGATTGAATCAGGGCATGTGAAGCGTCTGGGGTAAACCATGGAAAGTTCTGTGGGGCCTGGATGTGGAAAGGGAGCTGTGGTTCCGGGCATTATTGCATGACAGCTGGAGACTGAGTGTGAGCGAATGGGGCCTTTGTTGTCTTTTCCTGGCGCTGCCTCGCGCACATGAGGGGGGAGGGGGATGTTATTCAGTGTGTGGCGGGGTGGCGATGGGGGTGAGTAGGGGCAGACAGTGTGAATTGTGTGCATGTGTGTATATGTGTGTGTCTGTGTGTGTATATATGTGTGTACGTTGGGATGTGTAGGTGTGTGTGTTTGCGTGTGTGGACGTGTGTGTGTGTATGCATGTGTATTGGAGGTGGAAAGATAGAGTGAAAAAGATTTTGAGTGATCGGGGCCTGAACATGCAGGAGGGTGAAAGGCGGCCAAGGAATAGAGTGAATTGGATCGATGTGGGTTGGGCCATTTCTTTCGTCTGTTTCCTTGCGCTACCTCACAGGCGCGGGAGACAGCGACAAAGCAAAAAAAAAAAGATAATAATAATAATGATAGAAATAAAATAATATATCTCTATCCCCAGGGGATCGGGTAGAAAGAATACTTCCTGCGTATTCCCTGCGTGTCGTAAAAGGTGACTAAAAGGGGAGGGAGCAGGGGGGCTGAAAATCCTCCCCTCTCATTTTTTTTTTATTTTCCAAAAGAAGGAACACAGAAGGGGGCCAGGTGAGGATATTCCCTCAAAGGTCCAGTCCTCTGTTCTTAACGCTATCTCACTAAACGGGAAATGGCGAATAGCATGAAAGAAAAAAAAGAAGAAATAAAATACACAGGCAGTAGAGCTTTGGTGTCAAATTCAAACTTTTAATATAGCGTATAAAATCTATACCCAAAAAAACAATGAAAAACTACTGAATCTCATGAAGCACATCACTGAAATATCATTAAGTACTGTTTTACATATGTTGACCCTCGCTAGAACTCAGCAAAGCTAATATAATTGACCCTTTTTTCTAAATACTAATAAGCACTTAAGAACATAAGAAGTAAAGACACTGCAAGAGGCATATTGGACCATGCCAATAGTTCCATTACAGAAAGTGGCAGAACAAGATATGAGATATAAACTAGGAAAAATGAATTAAAGACTTTTTAACAGAATACTCGAGAACAGTGGCACAGGAAACATGTCTACTGGAGAGGACTTCTTGTCGGATGTACCACATGGAACATACTAAGATCAATGATGTTTGTAGCAATGATTTTGCAGATGTTACAGGAGTGAAATGGGAGCATCAGAAGATGACCAAGAAAAATGGCAGACCTGGATATAGTCTACAAACACACAGAAGAGAATCAAATGAAACTTGATGAAGAGAGCTTTGAGCAAGTGAGTCATGGAAAGAATAAAAATATGTCAGGATGCTTTTACTACGGTAATGGTTCTCATACTCATTTGTCTATTATACTTTGTCGCTGTCTCCCATGTTAGTGAGGTAGGGCAAGGAAACAGACGAAAGAATGAAACAACCCACCCACATACACATGTATATACATACACGTCTACACACGCACATATACATACCTATACATTTCAACGTATACATATATATACATACACAGACATACACATATATACACATGTACACAATTCATACTAGCTGCCTTTATTCATTCCCGTCGCCATCCTGCCACACATGAAATGACAACACCCTCCCCCCGTACGCACACAAGGTAGCGCTAGGAAAAGACAACAAAGGCCACATTCGTTCACACTCAGTCTATAGCTGTCATGTATAATGCACTGAAACCACAGCTCCCATTCCACATCCAGGCCACACAAAGCTTTCCAAGGTTTACCCCAGATGCTTCACATGCCCTGCTTCAATCCATTGACAGCACGTCGACCCCGGTATACCACATCATTCCAATTCACTCTATTCCTTGCACACCTTTCATCATCCTGCATGTTCAGGCCCCAATTGCTCAAAATCTTTTTCACTCCATCCTTCCATCTCCAATTTGGTCTCCCACTTCTCCTTATTCCTTCCATCTCTAACACATATATCCTCTCTGTCAATCTTTCCTCACTCATTCTCTCCATGTGACCAAACCATTTCAATACACCCTCTTCTGCTCTCTTAACCACACTCTTTTTATTACCACACATCTCTCTTACCCTTTCATTACTTACTCGATCAAACCACCTCACACCACATATTGTCCTTAAACATCTCATTTCCAACACATCCACCCTTCTCTGAACAACCCTATCTATAGCCCATGCCTTGCAACCATATAACACTGTTGGAATCACTATTCCTTCAAACATACCCATTTTTGCTTTCCGAGATAATGTTCTCGCCTTCCAAACATTCTTCAATGCTCCCAGAATTTTTGCCCCCTCCCCCACCCTGTGACTCACTTCCACTTCTATGGTTCCATCCGCTGCCAAATCCACTCCCAAATATCTAAAACACTCCCTTCCTCCAGTTTTTCTCCATTCAAACTTACCTCCCAATTGACTTGTCCCTATACCTAATAACCTTACTCTTATTCACATTTACTCTCAGCTTTCTTCTTTCACACATTTTACCAAACTCAGTCACCAGCTTCAGCAGCTTCTCACGTGAATCAGCCACCAGCGCTGTATCATCAGCAAACAATAACTGACTCACTTCCCAAGCCCTCTCATCCACAACAGACTGCATATTTACCCCCCCTCCAAAACTCTTGCATTCACCTCCCTAACAACCCCATCCATAAACATATATGTATATAAATGAATGATGAAGAATATGTGGAAGGAAAGAACATTGTCTCAGCGAGCAAAATTGGGTATGTCTGAAGGAATAGTAGTTCCAACAATATTATATGGTTGCGAGGGTTGTATGGAGAAGGGTGGATGTGTTGGAAAGGAAATGTTTGAGGACGATATGTGGTGGGAGGTGGTCTGACCAAGCAATTAATGAAAGAGTAAGAAAGATGTGTGGAAATAAAAAGTGTGGTTGAGAGAGCAGAAGTGGGTGTGTTGAAATGGTTTGGACATATGGAGAGAATGAGTGAGGAAAGATTGACAAAGAGGATGCATGTGTCAGAGGTGGAGGAAAGAAGAAGAAGCAGGAGACCAAATTGGAGGTGGAAGGATGGAGGGAAAAAGATTTTGAGTGGTCAGGACCTGAACATACAGGAGGGTGAAAGGCGTGCAAGGAATAGAGTGAACTGGAATGATGTGGTATACTGGGGTTGACATGCTGTCAATGGACTGAGCCAGGGCAAATTAAACGTCTGGGGTAAACCATGGAAAGGTGTGTGGGGTCTGGATGTGGATAGGCAGCTGTGGTTTCGGTGCATTACACATGACAGCTAGAGACTGATTGTGAACGAATGTGGCCTTTTTTTCTGTTTTCATGGCGCTATCTCGCTGAAGCAGGAAGTAAGCAATGCTGTTTCCTGTGGGGTAGGGTAGTGCTGGGAATGGATAAAGGCAAGCAAGTATGAATATGTACATGTGTATATATGTCTGTTTTGTATGTATTTATATGTATATGTGTACATGTTGATATGTATATGTATGTATATGTGTACAGGTTGATATGTACATGTATGTATATGTGTGTATATGTGTGGATGGGCCATTCTTCGTTTGTTTCCTGGTGCTACCTCGCTGACGAGGGAAATGGTGATCATGTATGATAACAAAATATATATATATTATCATTATTACACTTAATTGCTGTTTCCCGTGTCACTAAGGTAGCACCAAGAAACAGACGAAGAATGGCCCATCCACTCATATACATATATCTATTATTTATCATACCTTGTCGCCGTCTCCCTTGTTGGCGAGGTAGCACAAGGAAACAGACGAAAGAATGGCCCAAACCCTATCCCTGGGGATAGGGAACAAAGAATACTTCCCACTCATTCCTCACGTGTCGTAGAAGGCGACTAAAGGGGACGGGAGCGGGGGGCTAGAAACCCTCCCCTCCTTGTATTTTAACTTTCTAAAAGGGGAAACAGAAGAAGGAGTCACACGGGGAGTGCTCATCCTCCTCGAAGGCTCAGATTGGGGTGTCTAAATGTGTGTGGATGTAACCAAGATGAAAAAAAAGGAGAGATAGGTAGTATGTTTGTGGAAAGGAACCTGCATGTTTTGGCTCTGAGTGAAACGAAGCTCAAGGGTAAAGGGGAAGAGTGGTTTGCGAATGTCTTGGGAGTAAAGTCAGGGGTTAGTGAGAGGACAAGAGCAAGGGAAGGAGTAGCACTACTCCTGAAACAGGAGTGGTGGGAGTATGTGATAGAGTGTAAGAAAGTAAACTCTAGATTGATATGGGTAAAACTGAAAGTGGATGGAGAGAGATGGGTGATTATTGGTGCATATGCACCTGGGCATGAGAAGAAAGATCATGAGAGGCAAGTGTTTTGGGAGCAGCTGAGTGAGTGTGTTAGTAGTTTTGATGCATGGGACCGGGTTATACTGATGGGTGATTTGAATGCAAAGGTGAGTTATGTGGCAGTTGAGGGAACAATTGGTGTACATGGAGTGTTCAGTGTCGTAAATGGAAATGGTGAAGAGCTTGTAGATTTATGTGCTGAAAAAGGACTGGTGATTGGGAATACCTGGTATAAAAAGAGAGATATACATAAGTATATGTATGTAAGTAGAAGAGATGGCCAGAGAGCGTTATTGGATTACGTGTTAATTGATAGGTGCGCGAGAGAAACTTCTGGATGTTAATGTGCTGAGAGGTGCAACTGGATGTCTGATCATTATCTTGTGGAGGCGAGGTGAAGATTTGTAGAGGTTTTCAGAAAAGAAGAGATTGTTGGGGTGAAGAGAGTGGTGAGATTAAGTGAGCTTGGGAAGGAGACTTATGTGAGGAAGTACCAGGAGAGACTGAGTACAGAATGGAAAAAGGTGAGAACAAAGGACGTAAGGGGAAAGGGGGAGGCATGGGATGTATTTAGGGAAGCAGTGATGGCTTGCGCGAAAGATGTTTGTGGCATGAGAAATGTGGGAGGTGGGCAGATTAGAAAGGGTAGTGAGTGGTGGGAAGAAGAAGTAAGATTATTAGTGAAAGACAAGAGAGAGGCATTTGGACGATTTTTGCAGAGAAATAATGCAAATGACTGGGAGATTTATAAAAGAAAGAGGCAGGAGATCAAGAGAAAGGTGCAAGAGGCAAAAAAGAGGGCAAATGAGAGTTGGGGTGAGAGAGTATCATTAAATTCTAGGGAGAATAAAAAGATGTTTTGGAAGGAGGTAAATAAAGTGCGAAAGACAAGGGACCAAATGGGAACTTCAGTGAAGGGGCTAATGGAGAGGCGATAACAAGTAGTGGTGATGTGAGGAGATGGAGTGAGTATTTTGAAAGTTTGTTGAATGTGCTTGATAATAGAGTGGCAGATATAGTGTGTTTTGGTCGAGCTGGTGTGCAAAGTGAGAGGGTTAGGGAGTATGATTTGGTAAACAGAGAAGAGGTAGTAAAAGCTTTGCGGAAGATGAAAGCTGGCAAGGCAGCAAGTTTGGATGGTATTGCAGTGGAATTTATTAAAAAAGGGGGAGACTGTATTGTTGACTGGTGGGTAAGGTAATTTAATGTATGTATGGCTCTTGGTGAGGTGCCTGAGGACTGGCGAAATGCTTGCATAATGCCATTGTACAAAGGCAAAGGGGATAAGAGTGAATGCTCAAATTACAGAGGTATAAGTTTGTTGAGTATTCCCAGGAAATTATATGGGAGGGTATTGATTGAGAGGGTGAAGGCATGTACAGAGCATCAGATTGGGGAAGAGCAGTGTGATTTCAGAAGTGGTAGAGGATGTGTGGATCAGGTGTTCGCTTTGAAGAATGTATGTGAGAAATACTTAGAAAAGCAAATGGATTTGTATGTAGCATTTATGGATCTGGAGAAGGCATATGATAGAGTTGACAGAGATGCTCTGTGAAAGGTATTAAGAATATATGGTGTGTGAGTAAGTTGTTAGAAGCAGCGAAAAGTTTTTATCGAGGATGTAAGGCATGTGTACGTGTAGGAAGAGAGGAAAGTGATTGGTTCTCAGTGAATGTTGGTTTGCGGCAGGGGTGTGTGATGTCTCCATGGTTGTTTAATTTGTTTATGGATGGGGTTGTTAGGGAGGTGAATGCAAGAGTATTGGAAAGAGGGGCAAGTATGCAGTCTGTTGTGGATGAGAGAGCTTGGGAAGTGAGTCAGTTGCTGTTCGCTGATGATACAACGTTGGTGGCTGATTCGTGTGAGAAACTGCAGAAGCTGGTAACTGGGTTTGGTAAAGTGTGTGAAAGAAGAAAGCTGAGAGTAAATGTGAATAAGAGCAAGGTTATTAGGTACAGTAGGGTTGAGGGACAAGTCAATTGGGAGGTAAGTTTGAATGGCTGGGAGTGGATTTGGCAGCGGATGGAACCATGGAAGCAGAAGTGAATCATAGGGTGGGGGAGGGGGCAAAGGTTCTGGGAGCGGTGAAGAATGTGTGGAAGTCAAGCACATTATCTCGGAAAGCAAAAATGGGTATGTTTGAAGGAACAGTGGTCCCAACAATGTTGTATGGTTGCGAGGCATGGGCTATAGATAGAGTTGTGCGGAGGAGGGTGGATGTGCTGGAAAAAAGATGTTTGAGGACTATGTGGTATGAGGTGGTTTGATAGAGTAAGTAATAATAGGGTAAGAGAGATGTGTGGTAATAAAAAGAGTGTGGTTGAGAAAGCAGAAGAGGGTGTTTTGAAAGGGTTTGGTCACATGGAGAGAATGAGTGAGGAAAGATTGACAAAGAGGATATATGTGTCAGAGGTGGAGGGAATGAAGAGAAGTGGGAGACCAAATTGGAGGTAGAAGGATGGAGTGAAAAAGATTTTGAGCGATTGGGGCCTGAACATGCAGGAGGGTGAAAAGCATGCAAGGAATAGAGTGAATTGGAATGATGTGGTATACTGAGGTCGACATGCTGTCAATGGATTGAACCAGGGCATGTGAAGCGTCTGGGGTAAATCATGGAAAGTTCTGTGGTGTCTGGATGTGGAAAGGGAGTGGTTTCAGTGCATTATTACATGAAAGCTAGAGACTGAGTGTGAACAAATGAGGTCTTTGTTGTCTTTTCCTAGCGCTACCTCACACACATGTGGGGGGAGGGGGTTGTTATTTAATGTGTGGCGGGGTGGCAATGGGAATGAATAAAGGCAGACAGTATGAATTATGTTTTTTTTTTTTTTTTTTTTTTTTTTTTTTTTACTTTGTCGCTGTCTCCCGCGTTAGCGAGGTAGCGCAAGGAAACAGACGAAAGAAATGGCCCAACCCCCCCCCATACACATGTACATACACACGTCCACACACGCAAATATACATACCTACACAGCTTTCCATGGTTTACCCCGGACGCTTCACATGCCTTGATTCAATCCACTGACAGCACGTCAACCCCTGTATACCACATCGCTCCACTTCACTCTATTCCTTGCCCTCCTTTCACCCTCCTGCATGTTCAGGCCCCGATCACACAAAATCCTTTTCACTCCATCTTTCCACCTCCAATTTGAATTATGTACATGTGTATATATGTATATGTCTGTGTGTGTATATATATATATATGTATACTTTGAGATGTATAGGTAAGTATATTTGCGTGTGTGGACGTGTATGTATATACATGTGTATGTGGGTGGGTTGGGCCATTCTTTTGTCTGTTTCCTCGCGCTACCTCGCTAACGCGGGAGACAGCGACAAGGTAAAATAATAATGATAATAATAATAATTATATATCATATTATATTTATACATACATAAGCATTCACACCTACTTACCTTCATCCATTCCTGGCATTATCTTGCACCACAGGAACCTCCATCACTACCCCCTGCTTCAGCGTGGTAGCAACAGGAAAACAGACAAAAAAGGCAACATTCGTTCACACTCAGTCTCTAGCTGTTATGTATAATGCTTACCTTCATCTATTCCTGGCATCATCTCATCCCACAGGAACCAGCATCACTACCCCCTGCTTCAGCATGATAGCAACAGGAAAACAGAAAAAAAAGGCAACGTTCGTTCATACTCAGTCTCTAGCTGTTATGTGTAATGCGCTGAAACCACAGCTCCCTATCCACATACAGGCCCCACAGATCTTTCCATGGTCTACCCCATACATTTCATATGCCCTGGTTCAGTCCATTGACAGCCCATCAACCCCGGCATACTACATTGTTCCAATTCACTCTATTCCTTGCACGCCTCTTATCCTCCAGTATGTTCATGCCCCTATTGCTCAAAATGTTTTTCACTCCATCCTTCCACATCCAATTTGGTTTCCTGTTTCTCCTTGTTCTCTCCACCTATGACACATATATCCTCTTTGTTGATCTTTCCTCACTCATTCTCTTCATATGTCCAAACCATTTCAACACACCCTCTTCTACTCTCTCAACCACATTCTTTTTATTTCCACACATCTCTCTTACCCTTTCATTACTTACTTGATCACACCACCTCACATCACATACTGTCCTCAAGCACTTCATTTCCAACACATCCACCCTCCATACAACCCTATCTATAGTCTATGCCCCGCAACCATTTAACATTGATGGAGCTACTGTTCCTTCAAACATACCCAATTTTACTCTCCCAGATAATGTTCTCCCCCTCCACACATTCTTCATCGCTCCCAGAACCTTTGCCCCCTCCCCTACCCTGTGACTCACTTCCGCTTCCATGGTTCCATTCGCTGCTAAGTCCACTTCCAGATATCTAGAACACTTCACTTCCTCCAATTTTTCTGCATTCAAACTGATTTCCCAATTAACTTGTCCCTCAACCTTACTGAACCTAATAACCTTGCTCTTATTCACATTTACTCTCAACTTTCTCCTTTTATACACTTTTCCAAACTCAGTCACCAACTTCTGTAGTTTCTCACTTGAATCAGCCACTAGAGCTGTATCATTGGTGAACAACAAATAACTCACTTCCCAGGCCCTCTCATTCCCAACAAATTGCATTCTCACCCCTCTCTCCAAAACTCTTGCACATACCCCCTAACCACCCCACACCCCATCTACAAACAAATCAAACAACCATGAAGAGATCACACACTCTTGATGCAGACTGACCTTCACTGGGAACCAATCACTCTCCTCTCTTCCTACTTGTACACATGCCTTACTTCCTTGGTAAAAACTTTTCAGTGCTTCTAGCAACTTACCTCCCACACCATATACTCTTAAGACTTTCCAAAAAGCACTTATTAACCCACTATGCATTCTCATTTACACAGTCAAGGATTTTGATGGATAAAAATGAAAAATCTTTTAGAAATATAAATGTAAAATTAATGTCAGCATAAATCTACTCACCTCTCTATTAAGAAATGAAAGGACACCATAACAGAGCTACCACCATTCTTCTTAAATTCAAATAAAACATCCAAGGCCAAGGACTGTATTCATCTTTACAAGCACTACCAGGCATCTTGCTTGTATGCTAGACTGCATTAACTGAGAGTTTGGGTGGCAGTGTGATTGGGAAAGGACAAAACAAAAGATGGCCTCTTATCAGAATGAAATCTGCTCCTTCTTTTAGAAATTAAGGTACATCAAGGCAGGGTTTCCAGCCCCTGCTCCCACTCCCTTTAGTCACCTAGGACATGCAGGGAATCTAGAGGTAAAATTCTTTCTTCCCTAACCCAGGAATAAGGGAGACAGCTAATGAGGGTGTACTGTAATGGCTCAGACATAGGGAGAGAATTAATGAAGAAAGGTTGACAAAAAGGATAAATGCGTCAGAAGTGAAGGGAACAATGAGAACAGGGGGATGGAAGAATAGAGTGAAGAAGATTTTGAGTGATCAGGCCACAACATGCAGAAGGGTGAAAGGCATGCATGGGATGGAGAGAATTGAAATGTGGTATACTGGGGTCAATATACTGTCATTGGACTGAGCCAGGGCATGTTAAGAGTCTGGGGTAAACCATGGAAAGTTCTGTGGGGCCTGGTTAAAAACAAGAAGTGGTGTTGGTGTATTTCATACGAAAGCTAGAGAATAGATGAGAGTGGATGTGCTGTTTCTTTGTCTGTTCCTGGTGCTACCTTGCTAATATGGGAAACACTGATCAAGTAAGAAAAAATAAAAGAATACTATCTCTGTACACACGAGAATTTGACTTTGAAATTAGGTGCTGCTGCATTCTTTCAATCAAATGAGTTGGTGGCAACATAGTGACACATGATATTCCTAGCATCTAATTACCAAGCTTCTGGCACAACTCACACTAAATATGGTGGTCAAGTTGAATAGTACAGGATTAACTCCTGAGAACTGCTGGAAGAACATGAGGCTGAGGGAGATCATGAGAGGCTTTAGAATGTAAGGCTTCAAAAGGTCTCTTATAGATGTCTTATTCTGACGAGCATCCTCAATGGACTCTCTCATCATGTCTAGCTCTGTCTGGATGTTGTAGTCCTTACCTGTCAAATGGCCATAAGACAGTTAATTACACTACTATTGTACTTATATTTCCCATGATAAAAAATAATGTTCTTGATAAAGATGCAGCTTTGGGAATGCTAACTCTTGCCACAAAAATGGTAGGTAAGTCATACTCTTTGTCATGTTAGTCTTCAACCTGACAAATCAACAATGGTAGAAAGAATGAGTCTAATTAATACAAGCTATCCATTGCTTTTATGGTCTAAAAGCCAAACTACAATGTAAAAGCTCCTAATGGTTAAGATTAGGTAGAGAACAGCAACTATTGTGAAAATACACCTACTGTTCACTAAAGACAACTGAACAAATTTCAGTTTTGAAGTAACACTTATACAAAGAGAAAATAAGTCAAATTCTTCACATCCATACAACATCGTTGGGATTATCATATCTTCAAAAATACTCATTACTGCCCACCCAAATAGTGACCTCTCTTTTCACATATTCTTCAATGCTCTCAGAACTTTTGGCCCCTCACCCACCAAATGATTCACTTCTGCTTTCATAGTTCCATTTGCTGCCATGTCCACTTCCAAGTACCTAAAACACTTCAATTCCCCAATTTTTTTCCATTCAAACTCACACTCTTAATACCTGTCCCTCCACTCTGCTAAAATTAATAACCCTGCTTTTATTCACTTCACTCTCAACTTCCTCCTTTTGGACACTCTCCTGAACTCAAAAACCAACTTCTGTAGTTTCTTAGTCAAATCTGCCACCAGCGCTGTATGAACAGTATACATCAGCTGACTCAATTCCCAAATCCCTTCCTTCACCCCCTATACATTGCATACTCACCCTTCTCTCCAAGACCCTTACATTTACCTCTCTCACCACCCTATCCACAAACAATACAGTGACATAACACACCCCTACTGTAGACCCATCTTTACCTAGAACCACTCACTCACCTCTCTTCCTACTTGCACACATGCCTTGCCCTTTTGATAAAAACATCACACTGCTTCTTGAAGCTTTCTTCCCAAGCCACAAGGCATATCTATCAATCCTAACAAGTTTTCTCCAGATCCATAAATGCCATATAAAAATCCTGTTTGTCTTGGCATGATTCACGAACATTCTTTAAGGCAAATACCAGATCAACTTATTCTCTATCACTCCTACAACCACATTTTTCCTTTCCAATCTGATGCTCTGTACATGCCTTCAACCTTTTAATCACTACATTCCTATACAACTTACCAATGACACTCAAATAACATACAACACTGTAGTTTAAAAACTCACCTTTATCCCCCTTGCCTTTATACAGTGGCATTATGCATGCATTGTTAATCCTCAGGCTTCTCACCATGATCCATACATACGCTGAAAATCCTAACCAACTAATCAACAAAGTAGCCACCCCCTTCCAGAAGACATATCATCCACTCCAGCTGCCTTGCCACGTTCCATCTTATGTAAGGCTTTCAGCATCTCTTCTCTTTATCAAAACACTCTCCATGACTCCCACTTTGCATACCACCCCAAAACAAACATCCTACATCTACCAATCTATCATCAAACACATTTAATAGTCCTCTTCACTGCATCAGTACCAGTTACTATTTCCCTATTTACCCCTTTATAAATGTTCCCATTTGTTCTCTTGTTTTTTGCATGCTATAAACCTCCTTGCAAAACATCTTCTCCCTGAAATTTATTGATACTCGCTCACCCCAACTCTAATTTGCCCTCCTCTTGACAGCCACTTTCTCTTATATATCTCTCAATCATCTGCATTCCTTCCCGGTAAGTACTGCCCATATACCTCTTTTCACTTTTATAAGCAACTTTATCATCCCACCATTCACCATCATTTGTTCCTTGCCCAACTCCCATTAAGCATGCATCTCTTGCATATGCCAGCACTGCTTTGCTAAATATCTCCCATTCTTCACCCACTCTCCTAGCTTCATTTAATCTCACATTCTGCCAATCCACACACAATCTCTGCTAGTTTTTCTTCACACAAGTGTCTTTTCCAATCTTACTTACTTTCCCCAATCTCTTCTCACCCATAACATTTCCTTTTTTCTGAAACCCTCTACAAATCACCACCCTTGCCTCCACATGGTATTGAAAATACTCCCTCCAGCTGCCCCTTTCAGCACATTCGCATCCACAAATCTCTCTTCTGCATGCCTATCATAGTGCGTAATCCAATGATGCTTAATAACCATCTTTCCAACACATATATGTATACTTGAGTATGTCCCTTTTTAAACTATGTATCCTTGATCATCAGTTCTTTTTTTAGCACACAATCCTACAAGGTGTTTACCATTTCAGCTCACATCACTGAATACCCCATGCCCCACCAATTACACCCTTAACTGCCAAATTACTCTCCTTTGCAGTCAAATCACATATCACTAATGCCCAGTCTTTTGCATCGAAACTGCTGACACACTCACTCTGCTGCTCCAAAAACACTTGCCTCTTACGATCTTTCTTCTGTGGCCAAATGCATAAGCACTAATAATCGAATAATAACCCATATCTCAAAATCCATTTTTATCTTTGTCCACATCAATCTGAAGCTCACTCCCTTATACTCTTTCACATACTCCCACAACTCCTCAGCTTTTCCTGACTTTACTCCTTGGATATTTCTGAACCATTCTTCCCATTTACCCTTGGGCTTTGTTTCATTGAGAGCCAGAGCATTCAGGCTCTTTTCCTCAATCATTCAACCCATCTCTATTTCCTTCTCATCTTGCTTACATCCACATACATTCAGACACCCCAATCTAAGCCTCCAAGGAAGATGAGCATGCCTTTCTTGGCTCTTTCCTCTTTTCCTTCTTCTAGAAATTGAAATACAGAAAGGGTGAGGGGTGGTTCCTATTCCTCCCCCATTTTGGCCCAATTTAATTGTTTTCTAAGACATGCAGGGAATATGGAGGTAAAATTCTTTTTTCTCTTGCCTTACATACAAATTCTTTTTCTTTTTTTCACTATCTCAAGACCTTCAGACAATCAGACTGGGGGACTGGGTGAACTCTAACTGTGAATCTGAAATGATTAGAATACACTCTTCATTACCCCTGAAGAACTGAAGGGAAGCTGCTGCTTGTTCTTCTTTGCCTTTGGAGAGGAGGAAACTCGGGGACTCTTTTGAAAATAACATACATATAAAGTAGATAACTGGTGGGATTATACACAATCCTGCTAGCACCTGCCAGGTTGAGACAACTGCTCCTAATGCGTACGAGTACAATACACCAATTGTTACCATCAACTGGAATCCACTTCCTGTGAAAAAAATGAACTGAGAGAATCAACTATTCCTGATGGCATATTTCTATAGTATAACTAGTCTCTTTACTTATACCATTGTTTCATATGCTATCAACAGTATTTACCAACATGTTCCAATCTGGATCCCATCTGGATATCACAAGTGTAACAGTACCATCTAACCCTTTATACATATGATTCCTCACTCAGTCCCCTCTGACAATCCCAGAGACACACACACTCATACTTAAGTATGTTAGATGTTGATGCCAACGTCATGAGAGGAAGAAAGAATGCAAAATGAATCAACTTATATGCATATATACCATATATATATATATATATTATCCCTGGGGATAGGGGATTAAGAATACTTCCCACGTATTCCCTGCATGTCGTAGAAGGCGACTAAAAGGGGAGGGAACGGGGGGCTGGAAATCCTCCCCTCTCGTTTTTTTTTTTTTTTTTTTTTTTTTTTTTTCAAAAGAAGGAACAGAGAATTGTGCCAGGTGAGGGTATTCCCTCAAAGGCCCAGTCCTCTGTTCTTAACGCTACCTCGCTAATGCGGGAAATGGCGAATAGTTTGAAAGAAAGATATATATATATATATATATATATATATATATATATATATATATATTTTTTTTTTTTTTTGCTTTGTCGCTGTCTCCCGCGTTTGCGAGGTAGCACAAGGAAACAGATGAAAGAAATGGCCCAACCCACCCCCATACACATGTATATACATACGTCCACACACGCAAATATACATACCTACACAGCTTTCCATGGTTTACCCCAGACACTTCACATGCCCTGATTCAATCCACTGACAGCACGTCAATCCCGGTATACCACATTGATCCAATTCACTCTATTCCTTGCCCTCCTTTCACCCTCCTGCATGTTCAGGCCCCGATCACACAAAATCTTTTTCACTCCATCTTTCCACTTCCAATTTGGTCTCCCACTTCTCCTCGTTCCCTCCACCTCCGACACATATATTCTCTTGGTCAATCTTTCCTCACTCATTCTCTCCATCTGCCCAAACCATTTCAAAACATCCTCTTCTGCTCTCTCAACCACGCTCTTTTTATTTCCACACATCTCTCTTACCCTTACATTACTTACTCGATCAAACCACCTCACACCACACATTGTCCTCAAACATCTCATTTCCAGCACATCCATCCTCCTGCGCACAGCTCTATCCATAGCCCATGCCTTGCAACCATACAACATTGTTGGAACCACTATTCCTTCAAACATACCCATTTTTGCTTTCCGAGATAATGTTCTCGACTTCCGCACATTCTTCAAGGCTCCCAGAATTTTCGCCCCCTCCCCCACCCTATGATCCACTTCCGCTTCCATGGTTCCATCCGCTGCCAGATCCACTCCCAGATATCTAAAACACTTTACTTCCTCCAGTTTTTCTCCATTCAAACTTACCTCCCAATTGACTTGACCCTCAACCCTACTGTACCTAATTACCTTGCTCTTATTCACATTTACTCTTAACTTTCTTCTTCCACACACTTTATCAAACTCAATCACCAGCTTCTGCAGTTTCTCACATGAATCAGCAACCAGCGCTGTATCATCAGCGAACAACAACTGACTCACTTCCCAAGCTCTCTCATCCCCAACAGACTTCATACTTGCCCCTCTTTCCAAAACTCTTGCATTCACCTCCCTAACAACCCCATCCATAAACAAATTAAACAACCATGGAGACATCACACACCCCTGCCGCAAACCTACATTCACTGAGAACCAATCACTTTCCTCTCTTCCTACACGTACACATGCCTTACATCCTCGATAAAAACTTTTCACTGCTTCTAACAACTTGCCGCCCAAACCATATATTCTTAATACCTTCCACAAAGCATCTCTATCAATTCTATCATATGCCTTCTCCAAATCCATAAATGCTACATACAAATCCATTTGCTTTTCTAAGTATTTCTCACATACATTCTTCAAAGCAAACACCTGATCCACACATCCTCTACCACTTCTGAAACCACACTGCTCTTCCCCAATCTGATGCTCTGTACATGCCTTCACCCTCTCAATCAATACCCTCCCATATATATATATGGATGTGCTGGAAATGAGATGTTTGAGGACAATGTGTGGTGTGAGGTGGTTTGATCGAGTAAGTAACGTAAGGGTAAGAGAGATGTGTGGAAATAAAAAGAGCGTGGTTGAGAGAGCAGAAGAGGGTGTTTTGAAATGGTTTGGGCACATGGAGAGAATGAGTGAGGAAAGATTGACCAATAGGATATATGTGTCGGAGGTGGAGGGAACGAGGAGAAGAGGGAGACCAAATTGGAGGTGGAAAGATGGAGTGAAAAGGATTTTGTGTGATCGGGGCCTGAACATGCAGGAGGGTGAAAGGAGGGCAAGGAATAGAGTGAATTGGAGCGATGTGGTATACAGGGGTTGACGTGCTGTCAGTGGATTGAATCAAGGCATGTGAAGCATCCGGGGTAAACCATGGAAAGCTGTGTAGGTATGTATATTTGCGTGTGTGGACGTGTGTATGTACATGTGTATGGGGGGGGGTTGGGCCATTTCTTTCGTCTGTTTCCTTGCGCTACCTCGCAAACGCGGGAGACGGCGACAAAGTATAAAAAAAAAAAAAAAAAAAATATATATATATATATATATATATATATATATATATTTTTTTTTTTTTTTTTTTTCATACTATTCGCTATTTCCCGCGATAGCGAGGTAGCGTTAAGAACAGAGGACTGGGCCTTTGAGGGAATATCCTCACCTGGACCTCTTCTCTGTTCCTTCTTTTGGAAAAAAAAAAAAAAAAAAAAAAAAAAAAACGAGAGGAGAGGATTTCCAGCCCCCCGCTCCCTTCCCTTTTAGTCGCCTTCTACGACACACAGGGAATACGTGGGAGGTATTCTTTCTCCCCTATCCCCAGGGAATCCCTATCCCCAGGGAATATATATATATATATATATATATATATATATATATATATATATATATATATATATATATATATATATGCATATATGACATATTCCAAAGTAGGTTCAATCTATAAGAAAAAAAGACATTCAACCCATGTGAATGAGGATGGGATGTAGTGACAGAGGGCTTTGATGATAGTGTTATCTAAAAGGATAACGTTACACTGATCTGTATGAGAGAGACATGGGAGTCAGCATTCTACCTAACCTGTTGCCAAAGCTCCATGAGAATTATAAAGGAGACAACCTGTATGATGGCAGCTGAGATAACTGATTTTCAGCATATCAGTATGGAGATGTTTAACAACTATTCACTAAATACATTAGGCGAAAACTAGAATATGTTTCACAAGTTTGGTCTCTACATTTCATGAATTGCCATCCAATGACAACCAGGTGTAAAGTCTCATGCCAAATTCCTTGTTTCCTAACACAACCAAAACCCATGTAAAACTGAAAAGACAACATAGTTAAATTCAGAAAACTTATGATACTGTCTCCTACAGGAGAGTGATGAAGTTAGATCTCAAAGTAGGGATCATGCGACAATCACAACGCCAAAAACTATGTGGAGCTGGTTGAGACTACGGTGAAGAACTACGGCAAAATGGGCTGCAGGATGGAAGCGTATTTGGAGGCACAAGGCAAGCGTTTCCACCAGGATATTCTGGACTTTGAATGCTGTTACTGAGGAACATATAAGAACATGATGGCAGATTACATTTGGGTCTGATTCGTGAAAGCGATTTACAGTACAATTGTAAATCTCAAAAAACTACTCACTTCTAAATTTTTTGTAATCTTTTTTAAGAATAGTGTAAATACGTTAATTTTGATTTATACATTGTTTTTCTGACTTTATGTGAATAAAAATGTGCAAATTTGCCCACTGTCCAACTGGAAATAGATAAATTTCATAGTATCACTGTTCTGGTCACAAAAGCAAAGTCTGAAGGGAATAATAGCCTTTTTCTCTACTTTTTATCTATAAGCAATTAGGATAAGCAATTAGGAAATAACACTTATTACCCATATACAAAAACTGTTACACAGTATGCCTTCCAACTTCTACCACACTAATCTGTAAGTTCCTGATATCTTATACTATCACAAACATCCTAGATGGGATCAAATGGTCAGTTGCTGTTTGAATTCTTTTGTATATCACCGCAACTTAGTTATAATCAAACTGCCCATAGCATTACGCAGCAAGAAATCCCTGCATTAAAGAAAACAGTAATTCATTAATAAGGTTATTCAGAGACTCACCAAGAGTTCCTCTCACACTAGCTGAGGCATACTCGCCAATGTAAGTGGGGACAACTAAGGAAGTGACACCAGCACAGAAACCTGTCACAACACGTCCAGTAATCAGCATACTAACATTACGTGCAAAGGCTGTGGAAATGCAATCTTGTTAGAAGCTGCATAGCTTAAAAAGTGAAAACATATATTTAATTTTTTTAATTCTTATTCATCATTTTCCCTCTTGAAAGATAGCACAAGAACAAATTACAACAGTCCTATTTACTTACAGCCAAGCTAGCTGTCATCTACAATGCATTAAAATGGATCCCAGGTGTTCTCAGACTCCACCTCCATTTGGTTCTTCCAAGGGAGAAAAGTCACCTTAAGTGAGACTATATCATCAATGAGTAAAAAAAACTCAAGAAACTTCTCACTCCAAAGCAAACCATCTATTCCTGTTACAAATTGTAACACCCTTGAAGCTGCAGTAGCTTTATAATGCATTTTCCTGGGGTTACACAATTAAATTGAACAAGAGCCCAACATCTACAGTCAAGCCAAACATACTATTCCATGGTTTACCCTGATTACTCCACATGCCCAGATTCAACCCAATAACAGTACATCATCCCCATAAACCAGAATAGTTCAGTTTTTTAAGCCATGCTTGCTTCACCATCCAGAATGTTCAGACCCTAATATCTCAAAGCCACTTTCACTCCAAAGGCTTTTCATTTCATATTTTTACCTCCTCAGACACCCTGTCCTCCTTGTTCCTTTATCTACTGTTATATACCTTCTCAGTCAATCTATTTTTGCTCAGCCTCTCCTTAAGTCCAAACATTTTCAGCAAACTCTGGTCTGCTCTCTTCGTCATACTCTTACTACTGCACCTCTTGCCTACACTGTTATTCATCATACTTATATGCTTGAAGACTGCATTTGATTTAGAGGCTGTTCTTATAGAATATTTATGTTATATTCATGGTTGAATCTTTAAAGGTGAGGATTCAACAATAAAAATATCTAAGGACAGCCTCTGAATCAAGTCCAATTTCCAAAAGTACAGAGATTCATTTCCATTCAAATAAATTGGGAAATTATTTCTTATTTATAAATAGGTTTACCATACAATCCTCTTATTACAGTTACTAGTACTGTACTATAAACATCAATAAAGTTTTTTAATGATAATGACCAACAAGGCATGAGAAAAACATACCCAAATCAAAGGTCATTTTGATACAGAGAGATAGAGCAACAGAAAAAGAGAGAAGAAATTAATTAGGGCTCAACAAGAGTTTGCAAACCTAACTCCTGAAGATATAAAAGTTATATGAAAAAGGAAATACAACTGAATAATCTAATTAAATGTGTATATGATGCAGATTAAACTATGAGAGTCTTAAAGTTATGCTGCAGCAAATCTGACAGCCTTTCCTTATACACTCAACTATTCCAAATTCCTTAGGTAAGCAGTTATGCACTCCTCAAACAGAGTAAGTTATGGTTTTGCATACACTTTTCTGTCTCTATCCTCGGTAATGCCTTGAAATACAGTCAAAAGCTTGGGGTTCTGGGTCTATCTTTTCTGGAGAATTTTCTCATACATATATAGGACATAATGAGGACAATACATGGTGTGAAGTGTGTTTGATCAAGTAAGTAATGAAGAGGTAAAGAGAGGTGTCGTTAAAAGAAGAGTGTGGTTAAGAGAGCTGAAGAAGGCATGCTGAGATGGTTTGAGCATACAGTGAGAATGAGTGAGGAGAGGTTGAAATGAAAAAAAAAGGTTTATGTGTCAGAAACAGAGGAGACTAGAAGGGGAAAACCAAATTGGAGATGGATGGATGGAATGAAAAAGATTCTGAGTGACAGGGCTGAACATGCATTAGGGTGAAAAGGGGGCACGGGATGGAGTGAACTAGAATGATGTGGTATACAGGAGGTGACATGCTGTCAATGAACTGAACCAGGGCATGAGAACTGGTCCCATGGAAAGGTCCATGGGGTTTGGTTGTGGATAGTGGGCTTTGGTTTAAGCACATTGGACATGACAGCAAGAAATAGGATGTGAGTGAATGAGGCCTTTCTTTGTCTATTCCTGGTGCTACCTCTTTAATTAGGGGAAACCGAACAAGTATGAATAAAAACTATATTTTATATACTACTACTATTATCATACATAATCGCTGCTTTCTGCATCAGCGAGGTAGCACCAGGAAACACATGAAGAAAGGCCCATCCACTCATATACACACATATATACATAAACGCCCATATATGCACATATATATACATACATATAAATATCAACTTATACATACATATACATACACATACACAGAAATATACATATATACACATGTACATATTCATACTTGCATGCCTTCATCCATTTTTGTCACTATCCCGCCCCACAAGAAACAGCATCGCTACCCCTAGCTTCAATGAAGCAGTGCCAGGAAGACAGACAAAAAGGCTACATTTGCTCACACACAGTCTCTAGCTGTCATGTGTAATGCACCAAAACCACAGCTCCCTAACCACATCCAAGCCCCACAGACCTTTCCGTGGTTTTCCCCAGATGCTTCATATGCCCTGGTTCAGTCCACTGACAGCACGTCGACCCCAGTATACGACATTGTTCCAATTCACTCTATTCCTAGCAAGCCTCTCACCCTCCTGTATGTCCAGGCCCTGATCGCTCAAAATCTTTTTCACTCCATCCTTCCACCTCCAATTTAGTCTCCCACTTCTCCTTGTTCCCTCCACCACTGACACAGATATCCTCTTTATCAATCTTTCCTTATTCATTCTCTCCATGTGTCCAAATTATTTCAATACACCCTCTTCTGCTCTCCCAACCAGACTGTTTTAATTTCCACACATCTCTCTTAGCCTTTCATCACTCACTTGATCAAACCACCACACACCACATGTCCTCAAACATTTTGTTTCCAACACATCCACTCTCCTCTGTCCAACCCTATCTATAGCCCATGCCTCACAACCATATAACATTGTTGGAACTAATATTCCTTCAAACATATCAATTTTTGCTCTCTGAGATAATGTTCTTTCTTTAAACACATTCTACATTGCCTCCAGAAATTTTGCACCCTCCCCACCCTATGACTCCCTTCCACTTCCATGGTTCCAGCTGCTGCTAAAGTCCATTCCCAGACATCTAAAACACTTCACTTCCTCCAATTTTCCTCTATTCAAACTTACATCCCATTTAACTTGTCCCTCAACCCTACTGAGCCTAATAACCTTGCTCTTATTCATATTTACTCCCAACTTTCTCCTTTCACACACTCTTCCAAACTTTTGCAGTTTCTCACACAAATCAGCCACTAGAGCTATATCATCGGCAAACAACGAATGACTCTTTCCCAAGCCCTCTCATCTTCAACAGACTTTATACTCGCTCCTCTCTCCACAATTCCTGCATTCCTGGCAGCGGATGGAACCATGGAAGCGGAAGTGGATCATAGGGTGGGGGAGGGGGTGAAAATTCTGGGGGCCTTGAAGAATGTGTGGAAGTCGAGAACATTATCTCGGAAAGCAAAAATGGGTATGTTTGAAGGAATAGTGGTTCCAACAATGTTGTATGGTTGCGAGGCGTGGGCTATGGATAGAGTTGTGCGCAGGAGGATGGATGTGCTGGAAATGAGATGTTTGAGGACAATGTGTGGTGTGAGGTGGTTTGATCGAGTGAGTAACGTAAGGGTAAGAGAGATGTGTGGAAATAAAAAGAGCGTGGTTGAGAGAGCAGAAGAGGGTGTTCTGAAGTGGTTTGGGCACATGGAGAGGATGAGTGAGGAAAGATTGACCAAGAGGATATATGTGTCGGAGGTGGAGGGAGCAAGGAGAAAAGGGAGACCAAATTGGAGGTGGAAAGATGGAGTGAAAAAGATTTTGTGTGATCGGGGCCTGAACATGCAGGAGGGTGAAAGGAGGGCAAGGAATAGAGTGAATTGGAGCGATGTGGTATACCGGGGTTGACGTGCTGTCAGTGGATTGAATCAAGGCATGTGAAGCGTCTGGGGTAAACCATGGAAAGCTGCGTAGGTATGTATATTTGCGTGTGTGGACGTATGTATATACATGTGTATGGGGGGGGGGGGGTTGGGCCATTTCTTTCGTCTGTTTCCTTGCGCTACCTCGCAAACGCGGGAGACAGCGACAAAGTATAAAAAAAAAAAAAAAAAAAATATATATATATATATATATATATATATATATATATATATATATATATATATATATATATATATATAAGTTTGTTGAGTATTCCTGGTAAATTATATGGGAGGGTATTGATTGAGAGGGTGAAGGCATGTACAGAGCATCAGATTGGGGAAGAGCAGTGTGGTTTCAGAAGTGGTAGAGGATGTGTGGATCAGGTGTTTGCTCTGAAGAATGTATGTAAGAAATACTTAGAAAAGCAAATGGATTAGTATGTAGCATTTATGGATCTGGAGAAGGCATATGATAGAGTTGATAGAGATGCTCTGTGGAAGGTATTAAGAATATATGGTGTGGGAGGAAAGTTGTTAGAAGCAGTGAAAAGTTTTTATCGAGGATGTAAGGCATGTGTACGTGTAGGAAGAGAGGAAAGTGATTGGTTCTCAGTGAATGTAGGTTTGCGGCAGGGGTGTGTGATGTCTCCATGGTTGTTTAATTTGTTTATGGATGGGGTTGTTAGGGAGGTAAATGCAAGAGTTTTGGAAAGAGGGGCAAGTATGAAGTCTGTTGGGGATGAGAGAGCTTGGGAAGTGAGTCAGTTGTTGTTCGCTGATGATACAGCGCTGGTGGCTGATTCATGTGAGAAACTGCAGAAGCTGGTGACTGAGTTTGGTAAAGTGTGTGGAAGAAGAAAATTAAGAGTAAATGTGAATAAGAGCAAGGTTATTAGGTACAGTAGGGTTGAGGGTCAAGTCAATTGGGAGGTGAGTTTGAATGGAGAAAAACTGGAGGAAGTGAAGTGTTTTAGATATCTGGGAGTGGATCTGGCAGCGGATGGAACCATGGAAGCGGAAGTGGATCATAGGGTGGGGGAGGGGGCGAAAATTCTGGGGGCCTTGAAGAATGTGTGGAAGTCGAGAACATTATCTCGGAAAGCAAAAATGGGTATGTTTGAAGGAATAGTGGTTCCAACAATGTTGTATGGTTGCGAGGCGTGGTCTATGGATAGAGTTGTGCACAGGAGGATGGATGTGCTGGAAATGAGATGTTTGAGGACAATGTGTGGTGTGAGGTGGTTTGATCGAGTGAGTAACGTAAGGGTAAGAGAGATGTGTGGAAATAAAAAGAGCGTGGTTGAGAGAGCAGAAGAGGGTGTTTTGAAGTGGTTTGGGCACATGGAGAGGATGAGTGAGGAAAGATTGACCATGAGGATATATGTGTCGGAGGTGGAGGGAGCAAGGAGAAGAGGGAGACCAAATTGGAGGTGGAAAGATGGAGTGAAAAAGATTTTGTGTGATCGGGGCCTGAGCATGCAGGAGGGTGAAAGGAGGGCAAGGAATAGAGTGAATTGGAGCGATGTGGTATACCGGGGTTGACGTGCTGTCAGTGGATTGAATCAAGGCATGTGAAGCGTCTGGGGTAAACCATGGAAAGCTGTGTAGGTATGTATATTTGCGTGTGTGGACGTATGTATATACATGTGTATGGGGGGGGGTTGGGCCATTTCTTTCGTCTGTTTCCTTGCGCTACCTCGCAAACGCGGGAGACAGCGACAAAGTATAAAAAAAAAAAAAAAAAAAAAATAATAATAAAAATACTTTGGTTATTGCACTGAAATACGTATTCCACTACATCTGTATACAATTAAATGCAGACACCATTGGGCATGCTTTACCTACACTTCACTTTTGTTTTTCTTCCCATACTTTTACATTTCACATGCCCTGGTTCAGTCCATTGCTAGCTTGTCGACCCCAGTTTACCATATTGTTCCAGTTCACTCTATTCCTTTCAAGCCTCTCACCCTCCTGTATGTTCAGGCCCTGATTGCTCAAAATCGTTTTCACTCCATCCTTCCACCTTTAGGTTGGTCTCCCGCTTTTCCTTGTTTCCTGCACCTCTGACACAGACACACACAGGCACACACACACACACACACACACACACACACACAGTGTGAATTGTGTGCATGGGTATATATGTGTGTGTCTGTGTGTGTATATGTATGTGTGCGTTGAGATGTATAGGTATGTGTATTTGCGTGTGTGGACGTGTATGTATATACGTGTGTATGGGGGTGGGTTGGGTCATTTTCTTTCATCTGTTTCCTTGCGCTACCTTGCAAATGCGGGAGACAGCGACAAAGCAAAATAAATAAATAAATTAATAAATATATATATATATATATATATAGGGGAGAAAGAATACTTCCCACGTATTCCCTGCGTGTCGTAGAAGGCGACTAAAAGGGGAGGGAGCGGGGGGCTGGAAATCCTCCCCTCTCATTTTTTTTAATTTTCCAAAAGAAGGAACAGAGAATTGGGCCAGGTGAGGGTATTCCCTCAAAGGCCCAGGCCTCTGTTCTTAACGCTACCTCGCTAATGCGGGAAATGGCGAATAGTTTGAAAGAAAAGAAAAGAACTTATTTTTTTTTTTTTTTTTTTTTTTTTTTTTTTTATACTTTGTCGCTGTCTCCCGCGTTTGCGAGGTAGCGCAAGGAAACAGACGAAAGAAATGGCCCAACCCCCCCCATACACATGTACATACACACGTCCACACACGCAAATGTACATACCTACACAGCTTTCCATGGTTTACCCCAGACGCTTCACATGCCTTGATTCAATCCACTGACAGCACGTCAACCCCTGTATACCACATCGCTCCAATTCACTCTATTCCTTGCCCTCCTTTCACCCTCCTGCATGTTCAGGCCCCGATCACACAAAATCCTTTTCACTCCATCTTTCCACCTCCAATTTGGTCTCCCTCTTCTCCTCGTTCCCTCCACCTCCGACACATATATCCTCTTGGTCAATCTTTCCTCACTCATTCTCTCCATGTGCCCAAACCATTTCAAAACACCCTCTTCTGCTCTCTCAACCACGCTCTTTTTATTTCCACACATCTCTCTTACCCTTACGTTACTTACTCGATCAAACCACCTCACACCACACATTGTCCTCAAACATCTCATTTCCAGCACATCCATCCTCCTGCGCACAACTCTATCCATAGCCCACGCCTCGCAACCATACAACATTGTTGGAACTACTATTCCTTCAAACATACCCATTTTTGCTTTCCGGGATAATGTTCTCGACTTCCACACATTATTATTATTATCATTATTACTATACTACATTATTACTATATTACTATATTATTACTATACTATACTTTGTATGAAGTCTGTTGGGGATGAGAGAGCTTGGGAAGTGAGTCAGTTGTTGTTCGCTGATGATACAGCGCTGGTGGATGATTCATGTGAGAAACTGCAGAAGCTGGTGACTGAGTTTGGTAAAGTGTGTGGAAGAAGAAAGTTAAGAGTAAATGTGAATAAGAGCAAGGTTATTAGGTACAGTAGGGGTGAGGGTCAAGTCAATTGGGAGGTGAGTTTGAATGGAGAAAAACTGGAGGAAGTGAAGTGTTTTAGATATCTGGGAGTGGATCTGTCAGCGGATGGAACCATGGAAGTGGAAGTGGATCATAGGGTGGGGGAGGGGGCGAAAATTTTGGGAGCCTTGAAAAATGTGTGGAAGTCGAGAACATTATCTCGGAAAGCAAAAATGGGTATGTTTGAAGGAATAGTGGTTCCAACAATGTTGTATGGTTGCGAGGCGTGGGCTATGGATAGAGATGTGCGCAGGAGGATGGATGTGCTGGAAATGAGATGTTTGAGGACAATGTGTGGTGTGAGGTGGTTTGATCGAGTAAGTAACGTAAGGGTAAGAGAGATGTATGGAAATAAAAAGAGCGTGGTTGAGAGAGCAGAAGAGGGTGTTTTGAAATGGTTTGGGCACATGGAGAGAATGAGCGAGGAAAGATTGACCAAGAGGATATATGTGTCGGAGGTGGAGGGAACGAGGAGAAGAGGGAGACCAAATTGGAGGTGGAAAGATGGAGTGAAAAAGATTTTGTGTGATCGGGGCCTGAACATGCAGGAGGGTGAAAGGAGGGCAAGGAATAGAGTGAATTGGAGCGATGTGGTATACAGGGGTTGACGTGCTGTCAGTGGATTGAATCAAGGCATGTGAAGCGTCTGGGGTAAACCATGGAAAGCTGTGTAGGTATGTATATTTGCGTGTGTGGACGTATTGTACATGTGTATGGGGGGGGGGGTTGGGCCATTTCTTTCGTCTGTTTCCTTGCGCTACCTCGCAAACGCGGGAGACAGCGACAAAGTATAAAAAAAGAAAAAAAAAAAAAAAACTTTGTCACTGTCTCCCACGTTAGCAAGGTAGCACAAGGAAATAGATGAAAGAATGGCCCAACCCACCCACATACACATGTATATAAATACACATCCACACATGCACACATACATACCTATACATTTCCAAGGTTGTTTAATTTGTTTATGGATGGGGTTGTTAGGAGGTGAATGCAAGAGTTTTGGATAGACTGGCAAGTATGCAATCTATTGTGGATGAGAGGGCTTGGGAAGTGAGTCAGCTGCTGTTCGCTGATGATACACCTCTGGTGGCTCATTCGGGTGAGAAACTGCAGAAGCTGGTGACTGAGTTTGGTAAAGTGTGTGAAAGAAGAAAGCTGAGAGTAAATGTGGATAAGAGCAAGGTTATTAGGTATAGTAGGGTTGAGGGGCAAGTCAATTGGGAAGTAAGTTTGAATGGAGAAAAACAGGAGGAAGTGAAGTGTTTTAGATGTCTGGGAGTGGATCTAACAGTGGATGGAACCATAGAAGCGAAAGTGAGTCACAGGGTGGGGGAGGGAGTGAAGGTTCTGGTAGCATTGAAGAATGTGTAGAAGGCGAGAACATTATCCTGGAAACCAAAAATGGGTATGTTGGAAGGAATAGTGGTTCCAACAATGTTATACGGTTGCAAGGCATGGGCTATAGATAGGGTTGTGCAGGGGAGGATAGATGTGATGGAAATGAGATGTTTGAGGACAATATGTGCTGTGAGGTGGTTTGATCGAGTAAGTAATGAAAGGGTAAAAGAGATGTGTGGTAATAAAAAAGAGTGTGGTTGAGAGAGCAGAAGAGGGTGTATTGAAATGGTTGGTCACATGGAGAGAATGAGTGAGGAAAGATTGACAAAGAGGACGTATGTGTCAGAGGTGGAAGGAACGAGGAGAAGTGGGAGACCAAATTGGAGGAGGAAGGATGGAGTGAATAAGATTTTGAGTGATTGGGGCCTGGACATGCAAGAGGGTGAAAGGCATGCAAGGAATAAAGTGCATTGGAACGATGTGGTGCACTGGGGTCAACGTGCTGTCAATGGATTGAACCAGGGCATGTGAAGTGTCTGGGGTAAAACCATGGAAAGTTTCATGAGGCCTAGATGTGGAAAGGGAGCTGTGGTTTCGGTGCATTACACATGACTGCTAGAGATTGAGTGTGAACGAATGTGGTCTTTGTTGTCTTTTCCTAGCGCTACCTCGCGTGCATGCGGGGGGAGGGGGTTGCCATTTCATGTGTGGTGGGGTAGCGATGGGAATGGGTGAGGGCAGCAAGTATGAATATGTACATGTGTATATATGTATTTGTCTGTGTATGCATATGTATGGATACATTGAAATGAATAGATATGTATATGTGCATGTGTGGGCGTGTATGTATATATATGTGTATGTGGGTTGGTTGGGCCATTCTTTCCTCTGTTTCCTTGCGCTACCTCACTAACACGGGAGACAGCGACACAGTATAAAAAGTAAATACTGTGTATACCACATCCTTCCAATCCACACTATTCCTTGCATGCCTTTCATCCTCCTGCATGTTCAGGCCCTGATCACTCAAAATCTTTTTCACTCCATCCCTCCACCTCCAATTTGGTCTCCCACTTCTCCTCATTCCCTCCACCTCTGACTCATATATCCTCTTTGTCAATCTTTCCTAACTCATTCTCTCTATGTGACCAAACCATTTCAATACATCTTCTACTCTCTCAACCACACTCTTTTTATTATTACACATCTTTCTTACAATTTCATTACTTACTCGATCAAACCACCTCACACCACATATTGTCCTCAAACATCTCATTTCCAACACATCCATCCTCCTTTGCACAACCCTATCTATAGCCCATGCTTTGCAACCATATAACATTGTTGGAACCACTTTTCCTTCAAACATACACATTTTTGCTTTCCAAGATAATGTTCTCGCCTTCCACACACTTTTCAACGCTCCCAGAACTTTTGCCCCCTCCCCCACCCTGTGACTTATTTCCGCTTCCATGGTTCCATCCGCTGCCAAATCCACTATCAGATATCTAAAACACTTCACTTCCTCCAGTTTTTCTCTATTCAAACTTATCTCCCAACTGACTTGTCCCTCAACCCTACTGTACCTAATAACCATGCTCTTTATTCACATTTACACTCAGCTTTCTTCTTTTACACACTTTACCAAACTCAGTCACCAGCTTCTGCAGTTTCTCACCTAAATCAGCCACCAGCGCTGTATCATCAGCAAACAACAACTGACTCACTTCCCAAGCCCTCTCATCCACAACAGACAGCATGCTTGCCCCTCTCCAAAACTCTTGCATTCACCTCCCTAACAACCCATCCATAAAAAATTAAACCATGGAGACATCACGCATCCTAGCCATAAACCGACATTCACTGGGAACCAATAATAATAATGATAATTTATTCATTTATATATTTTGCTTTGTTGCTGTCTCCCGTGTTTGCGAGGCAGCGCAAGGAAACAGATGAAAGAAATGGCCCAACCCACCCCCATACACATATACATACATACACGTCCACACACGCAAATAAACATACCTATACATCTCAATGTACACATATATATACACACACAGACATATACATATATACACATGTACATAATTCATACTGTCTGCCTTTATTTATTCCCATCGCCACCTCGCCACACATGGAATACAATCCCCCTCCCCCCTCATGTGTGCGAGGTAGCGCTAGGAAAATTCAACAAAGGCCCCATTCGTTCACACTCATTCTCTAGCTATCATGTAATAATGCCCGAAACCACAGCTCCCTTTCCACATCCAGGCCCCACAGAACTTTCCATGGTCTACCCCAGACGCTTCACATGCCCTGAATCAATCCAATGACAGCACGTCGACCCCGGTATACTATATATATATATATATATATATATATATATATATATATATATATATATATATATATTTTTGCCGCTGTCTCCCGCGTTTGCGAGGTAGCGCAAGGAAACAGACGAAAGAAATGTCCCAACCCACCCCCATACACATGTATATACATACGTCCACACACGCAAATATACATACCTACACAGCTTTCCATGGTTTACCCCAGACGCTTCACATGCCCTGATTCAATCCAATGACAGCACGTCAACCCCGGTATACCACATCGATCCAATTCACTCTATTCCTTGCCCTCCTTTCACCCTCCTGCATGTTCAGGCCCCGATCACACAAAATCTTTTTCACTCCATCTTACCACCTCCAATTTGGTCTCCAACTTCTCCTCGTTCCCTCCACCTCCAACACATATATCCTCTTGGTCAATCTTTCCTCACTCATTCTCTCCATCTGCCCAAACCATTTCAAAACACCCTCTTCTGCTCCCTCAACCACGCTCTTTTTATTTCCATACATCTCTCTTACCCTTACGTTACTTACTCGATCAAACCACCTCACACCACACATTGTCCTTAAACATCTCATTTCCAGCACATCCATCCTCCTGCGCACAACTCTATCCATAGCCCACGCCTCGCAACCAAATGGATTTGTATGTAGCATTTATGGATCAGGAGAAGGCATATGATAGAGTTGATAGAGATGCTCTGTGGAAGGTATTAAGAATATATGGTGTGGGAGGCAAGTTGTTAGAAGCAGTGAAAAGTTTTTCTCGAGGATGTAAGGCATGTGTACGTGTAGGAAGAGAGGAAAGTGATTGGTTCTCAGTGAATGTAGGTTTGCGGCAGGGATGTGTGATGTCTCCATGGTTGTTTAATTTGTTTATGGATGGGGTTGTTAGGGAGGTGAATGCAAGAGTTTTGGAAAGAGGGGCAAGTATGAAGTCTGTTGGGGATGAGAGAGCTTGGGAAGTGAGTCAGTTGTTGTTCGCTGATGATACAGCGCTGGTGGCTGATTCATGTGAGAAACTGCAGAAGCTGGTGACTGAGTTTGGTAAAGTGTGTGAAAGAAGAAAGTTAAGAGTAAATGTGAATAAGAGCAAGGTCATTAGGTACATTAGGGTTGAGGGTCAAGTCAATTGGGAGGTGAGTTTGAATGGAGAAAAACTGGAGGAAGTGAAGTGTTTTAGATATCTGGGAGTGGATCTGGCAGCGGATGGAACCAAGGAAGCGGAAGTGGATCATAGGGTGGGGGAGGGGGCGAAAATTCTGGGAGCCTTGAAGAATGTGTGGAAGTCGAGAACATTATCTCGGAAAGCAAAAATGGGTATGTTTGAAGGAATAGTGGTTCCAACAATGTTGTATGGTTGCGAGGCGTGGGCTATGGATAGAGTTGTGCGCAGGAGGATGGATGTGCTGGAAATGAGATGTTTGAGGACAATGTGTGGTGTGAGGTTGTTTGATCGAGTAAGTAACGTAAGGGTAAGAGAGATGTGTGGAAATAAAAAGAGCGTGGTTGAGAGAGCAGAAGAGGGTGTTTTGAAATGGTTCGGGCACATGGAGAGAATGAGCGAGGAAAGATTGACCAAGAGAATATATGTGTCGGAGGTGGAGGGAACGAGAAGAGGGAGACCAAATTGGAGGCGGAAAGATGGAGTGAAAAAGATTTTGTGTGATCGGGGCCTGAGCATGCAGGAGGGTGAAAGGAGGGCAAGGAATAGAGTGAATTGGAGCGATGTGGTATACCGGGGTTGACGTGCTGTCAGTGGATTGAATCAAGGCATGTGAAGCATCTGGGGTAAACCATGGAAAGCTGTGTAGGTATGTATATTTGCGTGTGTGGACGTATGTATATACATGTGTATGGGGGTGGGTTGGGCCATTTCTTTCGTCTGTTTCCTTGCGCTACCTCGCAAACGCGGGAGACAGCGACAAAGCAAAAAAAAAAAAAAATAATAATGGGGGTCTTTGTTGTCTTTTCCTAGCGCTACCTCGTACACGAGGGGGGAGGGGAATGTTATTCCATGTGTGGCGAGGTGGCGATGGGAATGAATAAAGGCAGTGTGAATTGTGTGCATATGTATATATGTATGTGTCTGTGTGTGTATATATATGTGTACAATGAGATGTACGGGTATGTATATTTGCGTGTGTGGACGTGTATGTATACACATGTGTATGGGGGTGGGTTGGGCCATTTCTTTCCTCTGTTTCCTTGCGCTACCTCGCAAACGCGGGAGACAGCGACAAAGCAAAATAAATGAAATATATTTTTTTTTTTTTTTTTTTTTTGCTTTGTCGCTGTCTGCCGCGTTTGCAAGGTAGCGCAAGGAAACAGAGGAAAGAAGTGGCACAACCCACCCCCATACACATGTATATACATACGTCCACACACGCAAATATACATACCTACACAGCCTTCCATGGTTTACCCCAGACGCTTCACATGCCTTGATTCAATCCACTGACAGCACGTCAACACCGGTATACCACATCGCTCCAATTCACTCTATTCCTTGCCCTCCTTACACCCTCCTGCATGTTCAGGCCCCGATCACACAAAATCTTTTTCGCTCCATCTTTCCACCTCCAATTTGGTCTCCCTCTTCTCCTCGTTCCCTCCACCTCCGACACATATATCCTCTTGGTCAATCTTTCCTCACTCATTCTCTCCATGTGCCCAAACCATTTCAAAACACCCTCTTCTGCTCTCTCAACCACGCTCTTTTTATTTCCACACATCTCTCTTACCCTTACGTTACTTACTCGATCAAACCACCTCACACCACACATTGTCCTCAAACATCTCATTTCCAGCACATCCATCCTCCTGCGCACAACTCTATCCATAGCCCACGCCTCGCAACCATACAACATTGTTGGAACCACTATTCCTTCAAACATACCCATTTTTGCTTTCCGAGATAATGTTCTCGACTTCCACACATTCTTCAAGGCTCCCAGAATTTTCGCCCCCTCCCCCACCCTATGATCCACTTTCGCTTCCATGGTTCCATCCGCTGCCAGATCCACTCCCAGATATCTAAAACACTTCACTTCCTCCAGTTTTTCTCCATTCAAACTCACCTCCCAATAGACTTGACCCTCAACCCTACTGTACCTGATAACCTTGCTCTTATTCACATTTACTCTTAACTTTCTTCTTTCACACACTTTACCAAACTCAGTCACCAGCTTCTGCAGTTTCTCACATGAATCAGCCACCAGCGCTGTATCATCAGCGAACAACAACTGACTCACTTCCCAAGCTCTCTCATCCCCAACAGACTTCATACTTGCCCCTCTTTCCAAAACTCTTGCATTCACCTCCCTAACAACCCCATCCATAAACAAATTAAACAACCATGGAGACATCACACACCCCTGCCGCAAACCTACATTCACTGAGAACCAATCACTTTCCTCTCTTCCTACACGTACACATGCCTTACATCCTCGATAAAAACTTTTCACTGCTTCTAACAACTTGCCTCCCATACCATATATTCTTAATACCTTCCACAGAGCATCTCTATCAACTCTATCATATGCCTTCTCCAGATCCATAAATGCTACATACAAATCCATTTGCTTTTCTAAGTATTTCTCACATACATTCTTCAAAGCAAACACCTGATCCACACATCCTCTACCACTTCTGAAACCACACTGCTCTTCCCCAATCTGATGCTCTGTACATGCTTTCACCCTCTCAATCAATACCCTCCCATATAATTTACCAGGAATACTCAACAAACTTATACCTCTGTAATTTGAGCACTCACTCTTTTCCCCTTTGCCTTTGTACAATGGCACTATGCACGCATTCCGGCAATCCTCAGGCACCTCACCATGAGTCATACATACATTAAATAACCTTACCAACCAGTCAACAATACAGTCACCCCCTTTTTTAATAAATTCCACTGCAATACCATCCAAACCCGCTGCCTTGCCGGCTTTCATCTTCCGCAAAGCTTTTACTACCTCTTCTCTGTTTACCAAATCATTTTCCCTAACCCTCTCACTTTGCACACCACCTCGACCAAAACACCCTATATCTGCCACTCTATCATTAAACACATTCAACAAACCTTCAAAATACTCACTCCATCTCCTTCTCACATCACCACTACTTGTTATCACCTCCCCATTTGCGCCCTTCACTGAAGTTCCCATTTGGTCCCTTGTCTTACGCACTTTATTTACCTCCTTCCAGAACATCTTTTTATTCTCCCTAAAATTTAATGATACTCTCTCATCCCAACTCTCATTTGCCCTTTTTTTCACCTCTTGCACCTTTCTCTTGACCTCCTGTCTCTTTCTTTTATACGTCTCCTACTCAATTTCATTTTTTCCCTGCAAAAATCGTCCAAATGCCTCTCTCTTCTCTTTCACTAATACTCTTACTTCTTCCTCCCACCACTCACTACCCTTTCTAATCAACCCACCTCCCACTCTTCTCATGCCACAAGCATCTTTTGCGCAATCCATCACTGATTCCCTAAATACATCCCATTCCTCCCCCACTCCCCTTACTTCCATTGTTCTCACCTTTTTCCATTCTGTACTCAGTCTCTCCTGGTACTTCCTCACACAAGTCTCCTTCCCAAGCTCACTTACTCTCACCACCCTCTTCACCCCAACATTCACTCTTCTTTTCTGGAAACCCATACAAATCTTCACCTTAGCCTCCACAAGATAATGATCAGACATCCCTCCAGTTGCACCTCTCAGCACATTAACATCCAAAAGTCTCTCTTTCGCGCGCCTGTCAATTAACACGTAATCCAATAACGCTCTCTGGCCATCTCTCCTACTTACATAAGTATACTTATGTATATCTCGCTTTTTAAACCAGGTATTCCCAATCATCAGTCCTTTTTCAGCACATAAATCTACAAGCTCTTCACCATTTCCATTTACAACACTGAACACCCCATGTATACCAATTATTCCCTCAACTGCCACATTACTCACCTTTGCATTCAAATCACCCAACACTATAAATGAATAAATAAATAAATAATAATAATGATAATATATATACCCTAGCCTCAGCCAGGTACCCATTTTATTGACCAACCCCTATAAGGGTGAATGAACAGCTGGGTTAGCTGTGGACCTACTGCTATAGCCAGGATTAGAACCTATGTGGTTGCCCCTGGGAAGCCTGTGAATGGGTTATGGTCAGGAATGCTAACTGCTCCACCTAGGGAGTCATGGGGCAATAATGAAAGAATGAGAAATGGTAATGAGAGGTGGAATGATGAAATAAAGTTGCCAGTGAGAGACAAAAAGAAAGATGAAGGAAGGGAAGGTGTGTGAGTGCAGGTGACTGGGAGATATACAAGAGAAAGCAGGAGAAAGTCAAGGAAGATACAAGGGCTAAAAAATAGGGCAAATGAGTTAGGGTGAGTATCAGCAAAATTCAGGGAAAATAAGATCTTTGGGATGAAATAGTGTGAGAAAAACAAATGAACACATGAGAACTTTGGTGAAGGGGACATATAGGAAGTGGTAACAGGTAGGGATGAGGTGAAGAGGAGATGGAAAGAGCACTTTTGGGGGTTTGCTGAATCTATGATGGTAGGGTGGCAGATGTAAGGGGCTGTGCTTTCAATGGATTGTACATGACTACTCAAGAATGGATGAGAGTGAATGTACACTTTCTTCATCTGTTTCTAGCACAACATTACTAATTAGGGAATTGACAGACAAGTATGAAAGAAAGAAAAGATATATGTATAGTCTCTTACACACGACATTTTTATTACACAGCTGGTACCAGTTACTTACGAATGATAAAAAAAAGACTAACAAAGAAAGCAAATGCACATACCTATGAGAAGCCAGCCAACAATATAGGGTAATACTGAGGCTAGCATGGTGCCCCGTCTACCCAGAATGTTGAGAGACACACCACCGACAGGACCTCCTAAAAGTGCTCCCAGATTCATTGAGGATGAGAACCACATATTTTCAGTTGTGGTTAAGTGCAGTGATCCATCAGTTGAGTTGGCTAGCAACTGTGCCCCAGCAGGTGATGAATACCCTAAAACAGTTCCCACAGCCAGAGCACCCACGGTGGCTGATGGTGCAGTATTAGTATTAGTGTACATAATATCACATTTTCCTACGCAAAAATCTATCACTGCCTTCAGTAACCTGTTGAGGGCCTCTGTAATTTTTTCATGGATATTTCAAATGAAAAAAGGTTAATGTGATTATTAGCTTACTTTCTCTAGATTAAATACACTTTCCATACTAGTTTCTTAACTGACAACCTCTGCATATTCAAAATTTCACCTTCCTATTGATCTACCTTTCTCTTTTCGTACATATCATCACCTACTTTCTGGGCAAAATACCGAATGAACAATCTTCCCCAAACACAAAATCATAAGCCATCTCCATGCATGCTAGGGCTAAAAGACCAACTACAGTAGTAACATAAAGAATGTAAGAGAACTCTGCATGACATCTCAGCTATTCTTTAATTAAACAGCTATCAAATGCCTCCCATCAGAAGAAATAAAAACAGATATATCATATCCATTCTCAATAAATATCCTAGTTTCCCCATTTCTCAAAATCTAGTAAAAAAAAAGTCTGTGCATGTTTTTCTCCTATATCTCTGCATGCTTCTCTATGCCAACACTTCTCAAACACTACATATTCTCTTGTTTTTAACTTTTACCTCACATTCCATTTTCTTTTTCCTTATTGATTTCTCTTTTGAGGTAGTAAATTTAGGATTCAGAAACAGGGTGCATTCTTCAGGAATCCAGGGAGGGTCTTTTGTAAGCCCCAAGAAAACAGAGAAATATTGTTTCTATTTCACAAAATGCTGCTATACATATTTTTCAAATAAAAATGATTTTTGCACATGATAATCCCAGAGAACAATCAGTAAAACAATTACTAAAATAATACTTACCAAACAACTCTATCAATTAGCTAAATCAAATCTTTTCCCACTTGATATGTAGTCCATTTTCAGGGGAAGCCCTAATAAATGTAAATCATCCACCAAAAAATGAAATCATCAGTATGAAATTTTTAGTATCTTTCCTATATCAAACGGAGATATATTTTTCTGAATCTGGCAATAAACTTCCTTGAAAACCCTATATACTAGATAAAAATGATTTAAATGAAAAGCAGGAAAATATGAAAAACTATTTTACCATAAAAGGTACATAATTTACTCACATAGGATTATAAACAGCTAAAATCATCATTCATCATACAAATTTAACTAGAATACCAATTAGCTTTATATATTATCATTAACTTACATAAAAAGTGGAGGATCAAAGAAAAAAGACAATCATCTTGCAAAACACTGAAGCTGCTATTTTGCCATGATTTCTATCTTTATAAAAATGGTGAGCAGCTTACTCCATAACCAGTGATCTATATCAGCATAATAGTGCTGTCGCTTGATTGAACCAGGGCATGTGAAGCGTCTGGGGTAAACCATGGAAAGTTTTGTGGGGCCTAGGTGTGGAAAGGGAGCTGTGATTTTGGTGCATTACACATGACAGGTAGAGACTGAGTGTGAAAGAATTTGGCCTTTGTTGTCTTTTCCTAGCGGGGTGGCAACGGGAATGGATGAAGGCAGCAAGTGTGAATATGTACATGCGTATATATGTATATGTCTGTGTATGTATATCCCTGGGGATAGGGGAGAAAGAATACTTCCCACTTCCCACGCATTCCTCGCGTGTCGTAGAAGGCGACTAGAGGGGACGGGAGCGGGGGGCCAGAAATCCTCCCCTCCTTATATTTTTAACTTTCTAAAATGGGAAACAGAAGAAGGAGTCACACAGGGAGTGCTCATCCTCCTCGAAGGCTCAGACTGGGGTGTCTAAATGTGTGTGGATGTAACCAAGATGTGAAAAAAGGAGAGATAGGTAGTATGTTTGAGAAAAGGAACCTGAATGTTTTGGCTCTGAGTGAAACGAAGCTCAAGGGTAAAGGGGAAGAGTGGTTGGAAATGTTTTGGGAGTAAAGTCAGGGGTTAGTGAGAGGACAAGAGCAAGGGAAGGAGTAGCACAACTCCTGAAACAGGAGTTGTGGGAGTATGTGATAGAATGTAAGAAAGTAAATTCTCGATTAATATGGGTAAAACTGAAAGTTGATGGAGAGAGATGGGTGATTATTGGTGCATATGCACCTGGGCATGAGAAGAAAGATCATGAGAGGCAAGTGTTTTGGGAGCAGCTGAATGAGTGTGTTAGTGGTTTTGATGCACAAGACCGGGTTATAGTGATGGGTGATTTGAATGCAAAGGTTAGTAATGTGGCAGTTGAGGGAATAATTGGTATACATGGGGTGTTCAGTGTTGTAAATGGAAATGGTGAAGAGCTTGTAGATTTATGTGCTGAAAAAGGACTGGTGATTGGGAATACCTGGTTTAAAAAGCGAGATATACATAAGTATACGTATGTAAGTAGGAGAGATGGCCAGAGAGCATTATTGGATTATGTGTTAATTGACAGGCGCGCGAAAGAGAGACTTTTGGATGTTAATGTGCTGAGAGGTGCAACTGGAGGGATGTCTGATCATTATCTTGTGGAGGGTAAGGTGAAGATTTGTGGGGGTTCTCAGAAAAGAAGAGTGAATGTTGGGGTGAAGGGGGTGGTGAGAGTAAGTGAGCTTGGGAAGGAGACTTGTGTGAGGAAGTACAAGGAGAGACTGAGCACAGAGTGGAAAAAGGTGAGAACAATGGAAGTAAGGGGAGTGGGGGAGGAATGGGATGTATTTAGGGAATCAGTGATGGATTGCGCAAAAGATGCTTGTGGCATGAGAAGAGTGGGAGGTGAGTTGATTAGAAAGGGTAGTGAGTGGTGGGATGAAAAAGTAAGATTATTAGTGAAAGAGAAGAGAGAGGCATTTAGATGATTTTTGCAGGGAAAAAATGCAATTGAGTGGGAGATGTATAAAAGAAAGAGACAGGAGGTCAAGAGAAAGGTGCAAGAGGTGAAAAAGAGGGCAAATGAGAGTTGGGGTGAGAGAGTATCATTAAATTTTAGGGAGAATAAAAAGATGTTCTGGAAGGAGGTAAATAAAGTGCGTAAGACAAGGGACCAAATGGGAACTTCAGTGAAGGGCGCAAATGGGGAGGTGATAACAAGTAGTGGTGATGTGAGAAGGAGATGGAGTGAGTATTTTGAAGGTTTGTTGAATGTGTTTGATGATAGAGTGGCAGATATAGGGTGTTTTGGTCGAGGTGGTGTGCAAAGTGAGATGGTTAGGGAAAATGATTTGGTAAACAGAGAAGAGGTAGTAAAAGCTTTGCGGAAGATGAAAGCCGGCAAGGCAGCAGGTTTGGATGGTATTGCAGTGGAATTTATTAAAAAAGGGGGTGACTGTATTGTTGACTGGTTGGTAAGGTTATTTAATGTATGTATGACTCACGGTGAGGTGCCTGAGGATTGGCGGAATGCGTGCATAGTGCCATTGTACAAAGGCAAAGGGGATAAGAGTGTGTGCTCAAATTACAGAGGTATAAGTTTGTTGAGTATTACTGGTAAATTATATGGGAAGGTATTGATTGAGAGGGTGAAGGCATGTACATAGCATCAGATTGGGGAAGAGCAGTGTGGTTTCAGAAGTGGTAGAGGATGTGTGGATCAGGTGTTTGCTTTGAAGAATGTATGTGAGAAATACTTAGAAAAGCAAATGGATTTGTATGTAGCATTTATGGATCTGGAGAAGGCATATGATAGAGTTGATAGAGATGCTCTGTGAAAGGTATTAAGAATATATGGTGTGGGAGGCAAGTTGTTAGAAGCAGTGAAAAGTTTTTATCGAGGATGTAAGGCTAAGGCATGTGTACATGTAGGAAGAGAGGAAAGTGATTGGTTCTCAGTGAATGTAGGTTTGCGGCAGGGGTGTGTGATGTCTCCTTGGTTGTTTAATTTGTTTATGGATGGGGTTGTTAGGGAGGTAAATGCAAGAGTTTTGGAAAGCAGGGCAAGTATGCAGTCTGTTGTGGATGAGAGAGCTTGGGAAGTGAGTCAGTTGTTGTTCGCTGATGATACAGCGCTGGTGGCTGATTCATGTGAGAAACTGCAGAGGCTGGTGACTGAGTTTGGTAAAGTGTGTGAAAGAAGAAAGTTGAGAGTAAATGTGAATAAGAGCAAGGTTATTAGGTACAGTAGGGGTGAGGGTCAAGTCAATTGGGAGGTGAGTTTGAATGGAGAAAAACTGGAGGAAGTGAAGTGTTTTAGATATCTGGGAGTGGATCTGTCAGCGGATGGAACCATGGAAGCGGAAGTGGATCATAGGGTGGGGGAGGGGGCGAAAATTTTGGGAGCCTTGAAAAATGTGTGGAAGTCGAGAACACTATCTCGGAAAGCAAAAATGGGTATGTTTGAGGGAATAGTGGTTCCAACAATGTTGTATGGTTGCGAGGCGTGGGCTATGGATAGAGATGTGCGCAGGAGGATGGATGTGCTGGAAATGAGATGTTTGAGGACAATGTGTGGTGTGAGGTGGTTTGATCGAGTAAGTAACGTAAGGGTAAGAGAGATGTGTGGAAATAAAAAGAGCGTGGTTGAGAGAGCAGAAGAGGGTGTTTTGAAATGGTTTGGGCACATGGAGAGAATGAGTGAGGAGAGATTGACCAAGAGGATATATGTGTCGGAGGTGGAGGGAACGAGGAGAAGAGGGAGACCAAATTGGAGGTGGAAAGATGGAGTGAAAAAGATTTTGTGTGATCGGGGCCTGAACATGCAGGAGGGTGAAAGGAGGGCAAGAAATAGAGTGAATTGGAGTCATGTGGTATACAGGGGTTGACGTGCTGTCAGTGGATTGAAGCAAGGCATGTGAAGCGTCTGGGGTAAACCATGGAAAGCTGTGTAGGTATGTATATTTGCGTGTGTGGACGTGTGTATGTACATGTGTATGGGGGGGGGGGGCTGGGCCATTTCTTTCGTCTGTTTCCTTGCGCTACCTCGCAAACGCGGGAGACAGCGACAAAGTATAAAAAAAAAAAAAAAAAAAAAATATATACATTAAAATGTATAGGTATGTATTTGTCCGTGTGCTGATGAGTATGTATTTACATGTATATGTGGGTGGGTTGGGCCTTTCTTTCATCTGTTTCCTTGCACTACCTCGCTAAAACAGGAGACAGCAACAAAGTATAATAAATATAAATAAATAAATTTTCTTTTATGTTAGCTGAGGCAGCATGGGCAATGAGGCCCTAATCAAGGCCATCCCATTAATGCTATATACAGCTGAGTGAGTGTGCTAGCAGTTTTGGTACACAGGACTGGGTATTAGTGAAGGTGATGTGAATGTGAAGGTGAGTAAATTGGCATTTGAGGATATGATTGGTATGCATGGGGTATTCAGTGTTGTGAATGGAAATGGTGAAGAGCTTGTGTTTGTGTGCTGAAAAAGGACTGGAGATTGGGAATAACTGGTTTAAAAAGAGACATCTAATTATCATACTTTGTCGCTATCTCCAACATTAGTGAGGTAGCGCAAGGAAACAGAGGAAAGAATGGCCCAACCCACCCCCATACGCATGTATATACATACACGTCCACACACGCATATATACATACCTATACATTTTAACATATACTTATATATATACATACAATGTGAATAAGAGCAAGGTTATTAGGTACAGTAGGGTTGAGGGTCAAGTCAATTGGGAGGTGAGTTTGAATGGAGAAAAACTGGAGGAAGTGAAGTGTTTTAGATATCTGGGAGTGGATCTGGCAGCGGATGGAAACATGGAAGCGGAAGTGGATCATAGGGTGGGGGAGGGGGCGAAAATTCTGGGAGCCTTGAAGAATGTGTGGAAGTCGAGAACATTATCTCGGAAAGCAAAAATGGGTATGTCTGAAGGAATAGTGGTTCCAACAACGTTGTATGGTTACAAGGCGTGGACTATGGATAGAGTTGTGCGCAGGAGGATGGATGTGCTGGAAATGAGATGTTTGAGGACAATGTGTGGTGTGAGGTGGTTTGATCGAGTAAGTAACGTAAGGGTAAGAGAGATGTGTGGAAATAAAAAGAGCATGGTTGAGAGAGCAGAAGAGGGTGTTTTGAAATGGTTTGGGCACATGGAGAGAATGAGTGAGGAAAGATTGACCAAGAGGATATATGTGTCGGAGGTGGAGGGAACGAGGAGAAGAGGGAGACCAAATTGGAGGTGGAAAGATGGAGTGAAAAAGATTTTGTGTGATCAGGGCCTGAACATGCAGGAGGGTGAAAGGAGGGCAAGGAATAGAGTGAATTGGAGCGATGTGGTATACCGGGGTTGACGTGCTGTCAGTGGATTGAATCAAGGCATGTGAAGCTTCTGGGGTAAACCATGGAAAGCTGTGTAGGTATGTATATTTGCGTGTGTGGACGTATGTATATACATGTGTATGGGGGTGGGTTGGGCCATTTCTTTTGTCTGTTTCCTTGCGCTACCTCGCAAACGCGAGAGACAGCGGCAAAAAAAAAAAAAAAAAAAAAAATATACATACACAGACATATGCATATATATACATGCACATAATTCATACTTGCTGCCTTTATTCATTCCCGTCGCCACCCTGCCACACATGAAATAGCATCGCCCCTCCCCCACAAGGAAGCGCTAGGAAACGACAAAAGGCCACATTCGTTCACACTCAGTCTCTAGCTGTCATGTGTAATGCACCAAAACCATAGCTCCTAAAAAAAAGAAAAAAAAAAAATATACATGAATATACATATGTGAGTAGGAAAGATGGTCAAAGGGCATTATTAGATTACGTATTAACTGATAAGCGTGTAAAAGGGATACTTTTGGATGTAAATGTGCTGAGAGAGGCAGCTGGTGAGATGTGTGATCACTGTCTTGTGGAGGTGAAGGTCATAATTTGTAGAGGTTTTCGAAAAAGAAGAGAGAATGTCAGGGAGAGGAGAGTGGTGAGAGTGAGTGAGCTTGGAAAGGAGACCCTTGTGAGAAAATACCAGGAGAGATTGAGTGTACAATGGCAAAAGGTAAGAGCAAATGAAGTGAGGGGAGTGGTAGGAATGGGATGTATTCAGGGAAGTAGTGATGGCATAAGCATGAGATGCATGTGCATAAAAAAGGTGGGATTGGGAAAATCAGAAAGGGTAGTGAATGGTGGGACGAAGAAGTAAAGTTGTTGGTGAAAGAGAAAAGAGAGGCGTCTGGATGATAAGTGACTCACTTCCTAGGTCCTCTCATCCTCAACAGACTGCATACTCGCCCCTCTCTCCAAAACTCCTGCATTTACCTCCCTAACCGACCAATCCATAAACAAATTAAACTATAGGAACATCACACACCTCTGCCATAGACTGACCTTCACTGGGAACCAATCACTCTCCTCTTTTCCTACTCATTCACATGCCTTACACTCTCGATGAAGGCTTCTCACTGCTTCTAGGTGCAAATACAAATGATTTGAACTAAGGGTTGAAATGTTTACTGGTACTTCATCTTAAGAGTAACATTAGCATATCTGAGTCACATTTCAAAATTCTAGGCCACACAGAACCTTGTAAGCATGAATTTCTCATCAAAAACTTGTTCAACTTTGGAGGCTGAAACTCTTCCAGATTGTTGGGACAACATGAATGCTCCTTAGTTAATTTCCATCTCTCTGCACCAAGTCTTCAATCAGGGAACAGAAATTACACTACAAATACTGAAAGGGAATATGAGAACAATAGTTCAACAAGCTAACCAGAGGCTATGATTTGCCAGAGAGAATTCCAGGTGGCCTAAAGCCATGTGAGGCAGCCTGTTATCTGCTAAATCTTTCACTTAAAATCACTGGAACATAACAGAGTGAAAAAATTGATAATAAACCCAGGTAATCAACATAACATATCAAAATAATATACTAATCATGCTGTTATACTGTATTTGGGTAGCAAATAACTTCTGTCTCTCTTAAAAGGATACTAATTTTCAAGCTAATCTACTGTTCATCACATAAGCAATCACTCACAAACAAAACTGGTCATATGGCTCACCTGAGGCAGCAGTGAGGTACTGGGTGGTCAGGGCCACTGAGCTACCCTCCACAAGTGAAGACGTTGACCTACTGTCTTCCATGCTGCCTCCCAACCTAGTCTGAGAAACCAGAAGAGCTCTTATGAGACAAATTCCAATCATAGCACAAATATGGAGTCAGCCCAATTACAATTCTTTTACCATCTTATTACCAAGTGTACTCACCTGTGGATGTTGTGCAACTGTGTTAATCAGTGGCTGCTCCAATTCTTCTCCTCCCCATGGACTCCATTCCCCTTCACTTTCAGTATTACTCATGAGTGTTATCACAGGTTTATCTGCTAATCTGTAAACACAATATGTATATGATTAAAGGAATCAGCAGCCCCTTTATCTACAGCACCTATTATTTCATTACTTCTGATATCAACATGTTCAGGACATCAGCAGAATTCTATATCCTTATGCCTTAAATGGATTCTTACAATCTAATTCTGAACTTTCTGAACACTGGAATGCTCTGAAACATATCTGAAACATTCTGTTCTTGGCTTGGGGAACACTTGTTTTTAGTACTGGAACAGACTAAATTTCTTAAATGGGAACGCTCTGAAACATAAGTGTTCTTTGGGTTGGAGAACACCTTTTTCAGAACTAGAATAGACTAAATTTCTTTTAGGGAGACTTCTAAATCAATCTCAGTGCAGCTTGATTACAATATAGTTCTACAATAAATAAAGATGGTTCTCTTGATAGTTTTGCTGGGTAATTTCTCTTTTGATAACTATGGCAAAGCCGATACTTTTATTCGTCAGGTTTATTGGTGTTATGTTTAATGTGGGTAGAAGGATTTATAACAAGAGGTTATTGAAGAGTGAGCATGGATAGATTTTATATTTGAACTAGGAGATTAGTGTTTGCTACAGAGTGGTTTGTGTGGGAGTTTAATGTTGTTGCAAAAAATTAAGTGCTGAGCATGCCAAGGCGGGACTGTACTGGGAGGATCTTCATTTCATTATGGCGGTGAGTATTAGCAGTTGCTAGGCAGCCTATGACTGTTCTCCATTTTGTGTCGTTTGCAGCTTATTTCATTAGCTTTAAGAAAGTTAAAGACCAAGTAGATGAGACATAGATTAAATTGTTGCAGAAGAGTAGTTTGAATAGGATGCAGAGGGACTTCTTTTCTTGTACAAATCTGATGCCAGTTCCTGTTCTGAGCAGATTTACTTTGTCTTGCTTTTATGGTGATGTTATGGGTTTGAGAAGTGAATATGATGCCTAATATGCTTCTTATTTTGCTAAGTGGAGGAGACTGTCCATTCAAGGCAACTGGAGGGTATAAGCTGGGTTCATGACTGTTTGGGCTAAAAGAGTGATTGAAGACTTCTCTGGTGATGCAGACATTCTGTTATTTAGAGACATTGTTCCAAATGTGTAATGGACTGCTGCATGTTTGATGTCGCTACTTGTTGTCAGGGTGTTGTGATGTGATTACAATTAATTTTTTTTTTTTTTTTTTTTTATACTTTGTCGCTGTCTCCCGCGTTTGCGAGGTAGCGCAAGGAAACAGACGAAAGAAATGGCCCAACCCCCCCCCCCCATACACATGTACATACACACGTCCACACACGCAAATATACATACCTACACAGCTTTCCATGGTTTACCCCAGACGCTTCACATGCCTTGCTTCAATCCACTGACAGCACGTCAACCCCTGTATACCACATGACTCCAATTCACTCTATTTCTTGCCCTCCTTTCACCCTCCTGCATGTTCAGGCCCCGATCACACAAAATCTTTTTCACTCCATCTTTCCACCTCCAATTTGGTCTCCCTCTTCTCCTCGTTCCCTCCACCTCCGACACATATATCCTCTTGGTCAATCTCTCCTCACTCATTCTCTCCATGTGCCCAAACCATTTCAAAACACCCTCTTCTGCTCTCTCAACCACGCTCTTTTTATTTCCACACATCTCTCTTACCCTTACGTTACTTACTCGATCAAACCACCTCACACCACACATTGTCCTCAAACATCTCATTTCCAGCACATCCATCCTCCTGCGCACATCTCTATCCATAGCCCACGCCTCGCAACCATACAACATTGTTGGAACCACTATTCCCTCAAACATACCCATTTTTGCTTTCCGAGATAGTGTTCTCGACTTCCACACATTTTTCAAGGCTCCCAAAATTTTCGCCCCCTCCCCCACCCTATGATCCACTTCCGCTTCCATGGTTCCATCCGCTGACAGATCCACTCCCAGATATCTAAAACACTTCACTTCCTCCAGTTTTTCTCCATTCAAATACCCCATAGGCGGGAGGGAAAGAAATCTATCCCTGTACCTCCTGAGTATTGTAGAACAGAAGGAGCTACGCTGGGAGTGCTCATCCTCCTCGAAGGCTCAGGTGGGGTATCTAAATGTGTGTGAATGTAGCCAAGATGAGAAGCGAGGAGAGATTGGTAGTATGTTCAAAAAAAGAAACCTGGATGTTTTGGTTCTAAGTGAACAACATAAATATTATCTAAGTGGCAACCCTAAACTTTGTATCATCAGGATACATCTAAATCACATTGAATTCTACATGCATGGAAATGGCCCGATAAGTAATCCTTTTGGGTCATCTAAATTTACCAAATGTAACAGATACTAAAACTACCAATGATTTTAGGCTAAGATTATACAAAACCAATAACAAAATTCATACAAAGATTTTGAACCAAACCTTTGCCCAGTAACCAAAAAGTATCAATGTAATACAAATAAAAACCTTTACTGAAGCCGTTTTATTGTGATAGTATATGCAACACGACAGCGATAAACAAATGGCCGCGTTCCATTCTGAGTGCTTTATTCAGATACAAATATATAAAGTGAACTCATACATTTCTTTTAGAAAGTTCGCCATAATTATCTGAAGTCAGTCTTGTAAGTTTTATTGGTTTTGTCAACCTCCTTGCAGTGATTACTTATGTACTGAAGCGAAGAGAAAATCATTTACAAGTACTTTGAATCCCCAATTTGAATTTTTTTTCGTAATGCGCTCTCTTTTTATCTCCTCAACAGGGGCGTAATCCAGTGTGTGAGTTGAGGGTTGTGTTCTTTCTCTCCCCCTTCCTTAAGCCATACGTTATATCTGATATGAATGATGAATAGGCGTAAGAATATAATTATGGAGAAATTCTTACTAATATAAAAGATTGGATGGAAACATAGAGTAAATTTTGAAAAATGAAAAATATAATAGGTTTCGCTGAAAAAATACACTTTTCAACGTTACATCTTCTAGATTTAAATTGAGAGATGGTATGATCAATAGTGCTGTCAGGTATTTAGAAATGCATTAAACTGGTTGTTAAAGTTTGGAGATAATGTGTATTGTACATTGTTAGTCAAGCCTCTAAGTGTAATGCCAGCAACCATCGGTAATAATGTACGTAATGTAGGCACCTACCTAAACGTAAAGTGGGTGAGGTCCTGAACAATAAATGAATTTTAAAAAGTTGTCCCACAATGCTTGCACAATTGTTTAACCCCTTCTAGTCCATCTGAAGGATAGGGGACAGGGGAGAAAGAATGCTTCCCACGTATTCCCCGCGTGTCGTAGAAGGCAACTAAAGAGGCTGAGTGGTGGGGCTGGAAACCCTCCCTTTCTTGAATTTCAGTTTCTAAAAGGGGAAACAGAGGAAGGAATCAAGCAGGGAGTGCTCATCCTCCTCGAAATCTCAGACTGGGGTGTCTGAATGTCTGTTGATGTAACCAAGATGAGAAGAAAGGAGAGATAGGTAATATGTTTGAGGAAAGAAACCTGGATGTTCTGGCTCTGAGGGAAGCGAAACTCTAGGGTAAAGGGGAAGAATGGCTTGGAAGTCTTGGGAATAAGGTCAGAGGTTGGTGAGAGGACAAGAGCTAAAGAAGAAGTAGCACTACTCCTGAAGTAGGAGTTGTGAAAGTGCTGAGAGGGACAGCTGGAGGGATGTTTGATCACTATCTTGTGGAGGCGATGAAGATTTGTAGAGATTTTTCAAAAAAGAATGTTGGGGAGAGTAAGTGAGCTTGGGGAGGAGACGTGTGAGGAAGTGTCAGGAGAGATTGAGTGTAGAATGGCAAAACGGATATAAAATAATGGGATTTTCAAGATCTATGTGGTGATCATTTTCACGACAATGGTTAACGATCACATTTTTGAGGTCATGCTCCATACTGACCGTTGATGCCAATAACACCTCTACGTTACAGTCTTACCGGTCTGGCCTACATAGATATATTTACATGCCTTGCATTTAATGGCCTAAACACTCCCAATTGTTCCTTTTGGACTTTTACAGAAATGAGTTGCTGTGTATGCTTGTTTTCTATATTTGTTGGCTTTGGGTTTGTGATATGCAGCAACTCTTCTGTAGAGTAAACTGACAAGTGGTGGTTGGCACAAGTTGATCCTCATCTTAGGGGCAGATGGCGAGATATTTCTACATTATTCCTAGAGAGTAGGGTTCTCTTATTCCCATTGCCCACTAACTTTCATGATTTCAAAACTTTTTTTCATAAGATTCCAACAGTATTTGAAATGTGGTACATTTTATTCGAGTACCTTAGAAGACTGGCAATATGATTAGCTCACAGCCCAATCAAGCTCAACTTAAGAGAAGGTTGTAATTTTTTTATGTAACAAACTCTCTTTTAAAGTTACTCTCAATAATTTTTTTTATATAAAATTAATCAGATTAATTGATGTGGTGGTCATTACAATATTAAGAAAAAATTTTCAGTTAAGAAAGCTGATTAGAAAGCCTGAATTCATTTAAATACCATACAAATGATATAAAATCTTATATAGTCTCCATTGCTTTGCCTTTTCCTTTCTTTGTTTACTATAAAGTACTGTGAATTATGGAATAAAAGAATGGCATAATATGGCAAAGAGATTGAGAGGAAATTAGGATAGGGAGTAAGTAATTAAGAGTGGAAACAGAGAATCAGAAAGTAGGATAAGAGAAAGTATAAGGTGGGAGGCAACCAACGAATAGGCAGGTGTATAATCAGTACCAACCCCCTCAGTATTGGGAGGGTTAGTGTCTGCTGTGTAGTGAGCCAGCATTTCATTGGTTAAGTTGCACTCCTCTGTCTTTTGACAAAACATGAAAAAAAAAATATTAATCATGATACACCCAGCTACCCCACGTGAAAGCTGGATGGGGTTGTTAGGGAGGTGAATGCAAGAGTTTTGGAAAGAGGGGCAAGTATGCAGTCTGTTGTGGATGAGAGGGCTTGGGAAGTGTCAGTTGTTTTTCGCTGATGATACAACGCTGGTGGCTGATTCGCGTGAGAAACTGCAGAAGCTGGTGAATGAGTTTGGTAAAGTGTGTAAAAGAAGAAAGCTGAGAGTGAATGTGAATAAGAGCAAGTTTATTAGGTACAGTAGGGTTGAGGGACAAGTCAATTGGGAGGTAAGTTTGAATGGAGAAAAACTGGAGGAAGTGAAGTGTTTTAGATATGTGAGATTGGATTTAATAGCGGATGAAACCATAGAAGCAGAAGTGAATCATAGGGTGGGGGAGGAGGCGAAAGTGCTGGGAGCGTTGAAAAATGTATGGAAGGCGAGAACATTATCTCGCAAAGCAAAAATGGGTATGTTTGAAGGAATAGTGGTTCCAACAATGTTACATGGTTGCGAGGCGTGGGCTATAGATAGGGTTGTGCAGAGGAGAGTGGATGTGGTGGAAATGAGTTGTTTGAGGACAATATGTGGTGTGAGGTGGTTTGATCGATTAAGTAATGAAAGGGTAAGAGAAATGTGTGGTAATAAAAATGGTGTGGTTGAGAGAGCAGAAGAAGGTGTATTGAAATGGTTTGATCACATAGAGAGAATGAATGAGGAAAGATTGACAAAGAGAATATATGTGTCCAAGGTGGAGGGAACGAGAAGTGGTAGACCAAATTGGAGGTGGAAGGATGGAGTGAAAAAGATTTGGAGCGATCGGGACCTGAACATGCAGGAGGGTGAAAGGTGTGCAAGTAATAGAGTGAATTGGAACGATGTGGTATACTGGGGTCGACAAGCTGTCAATGGATTGAACCAGGGCATGTGAAGCGTCTGGGATAAACCATGGAAAGTTTTGTGGGGCCTGGATGTGGGTTGGGAGCTGTGGTTTTGGTGAATCATACATGACAGCTAGAGACTGAGTGTGAACGAATGTGGCCTTTGTTGTCTTTTCCTAGCGCTACATCTCGCGCGTGCGGGGGAGGGGGTTGTTATTTCATGAGTGGCGGGGTGGCGACGGGAAATGAATATATATATATATATATATATATATATATATATATATATATATATATATATATATATATATATATATATATATATGGATGGGGTTTATATTTATGGATGGGGTTGTTAGGGAGGTGAATGCAAGAGTTTTGGAAAGAGGGGCAAGTATGAAGTCTGTTGTGGATGAGAGAGCTTGCGAAGTGAGTCAGTTGTTGTTCGCTGATGATACAGCGCTGGTGGCTGATTCATGTTAGAAACTGCAGAAGCTGGTGACTGAGTTTGGTAAAGTGTATGAAAGAAGAAAGTTAAGAGTAAATGTGAATAAGAGCAAGGTTATTAGGTACAGTAGGGTTGAGGGTCAAGTCAATTATGAGGTAAGTTTGAATGGAGAAAAACTGGAGGAAGTAAAGTGTTTTAGATATCTGGGAGTGGATCTGGCAGCGGATGGAACCATGGAAGCGGAAGTGGATCATAGGGTGGGGAAGGGGGCGAAAATCCTGGGAGCCTTCAAGAATGTGTGGAAGTCGAGAGCATTATCTCCGAAAGCAAAAATGGGTATGCTTGAAGGAATGGTGGTTCCAACAATGTTGTATGGTTGCGAGGCGTAGGCTATGGATAGAGTTGTGCGCAGGAGGGTGGATGTGCTGGAAATGAGATGTTTGAGGACAATGTGTGGTGTGAGGTGGTTTGATCGAGTAAGTAACGTAAGGGTAAGAGAGATGTGTGGAAATAAAAAGAGCGTGGTTGAGAGAGCAGAAGAGGGTGTTTTGAAATGGTTTGGGCACATGGAGAAAATGAGTGAGGAAAGATTGACCAAGAGGATATATGTGTCGGAGGTGGAGGGAACGAGGAGAAGTGGGAGACCAAATTGGAGGTGGAAAGATAGAGTGAAAAAGATTTTGTGTGATTGGGGCCTGAACATGCAGGAGGGTGAAAGGAGGGCAAGGAATAGAGTGAATTGGATGGATGTGGTATACCGGGGTTGACGTGCTGTCAGTGGATTGGATCAGGGCATGTGAAGCGTCTTGGGTAAACCATGGAAAGCTGTGTAGGTATGTATATTTGCGTGTGTGGACGTGTATGTATATACATGTGTATGGGGTGGGTTGGGTCATTTCTTTCGTCTGTTTCCTTGCGCTACCTCGCAAACGCGGGAGACAGCAACAAAGCCAAAAAAAAAAAAAAGAATATATATATATATATATATATATATATATATATATATATATATATATATATATATATATATATATATATATGTAAACGCCCATAAACGCACATATACATACATATACATACTCATGCACAGACATATATACACGTGTACATATTCATGCTTACCTCCATCCATTCCTGTCGCTACCCCGCCCTACAGGAAACAGCATCGATACCCCTCGCTTCAGCGAGATAGCGCAAGGAAAACAGACAAAAAAGGCATCATTTGTTCTCACTCAGTCCCTTGCCGTCATGTATAATGCACCGAAAGCACAGCTCCCTTTCAATCCAGGCCCCACAAAACTTTCCATGGTTTACCTCAGACGCTTCCCATGCCCTGGTTCAGTCCATTGACAGCACGTCGACCCCGATATACCGCATAGTTCCAATTCTCTCTATTCCTTGCACATCTCTCACCCTCCTGTATGTTCAGGCCCCGATATGTACATACATACATAAATCTTTTTCTTTCTTTCAAACTATTCGCCATTTCCCGCATTAGCGAGGTAGCGTTAAGAACAGAGGACTGCGCCTTTGAGGGAATACCCTCACCTGGCCCAATTCTCTGTTCCTTCTTCTGGAAAAAAAAAAAAAAAAAAAAAAAAACCGAGAGGGGAGGATTTCCAGCCCCCCGCTCCCTCCCCTTTTAGTCGCCTTCTACGACACGCAGGGAATACGTGGGAAGTATTCTTAATCCCCTATCCCCAGGGATAACATATATAAATATATATATATATATATATATATATATATATATATATATATATATATATATATATATAGATATAGATATAGATATATATATATATATATATATATATTATTATATTTTTTTATTATACTTTGTCGCTGTCTCCCGCGTTTGCGAGGTAGCGCAAGGAAACAGACGAAAGAAATGGCCCAACCCCCCCCTCCCATACACATGTATATACATACGTCCACACACGCAACTATACATACCTACACAGCTTTCCATGGCTTACCCCAGACGCTTCACATGCCTTGATTCAATCCACTGACAGCACGTCAACCCCGGTATACCACATCGCTCCAATTCACTCTATTCCTTGCCCTCCTTTCACCCTCCTGCATGTTCAGGCCCCGATCACACAAAATCTTTTTCACTCCATCTTTCCACCTCCAATTTGGTCTCCCTCTTCTCCTCGTTCCCTCCACCTCCGACACATATATCCTCTTGGTCAATCTTTCCTCACTCATTCTCTCCATGTGCCCAAACCATTTCAAAACACCCTCTTCTGCTTTCTCAACCACGCTCTTTTTAATTCCACACATCTCTCTTACCCTTACATTACTTACTCGATCAAACCACCTCACACCACACATTGTCCTCAAACATCTCATTTCCAGCACATCCATCCTCCTGCGCACAACTCTATCCATAGTCCACGCCTCGCAATCATACAACATTGTTGGAACCACTATTCCTTCAAACATACCCATTTTTGCTTTACGAGATAATGTTCTCGACTTCCACACATTCTTGAAGGCTCCCAGGATTTTCGCCCCCTCCCCCACCCTATGATTCACTTCCGCTTTCATGGTTCCATCCTCTGCCAGATCCACTCTCAGATATCTAAAACACTTTAGTTCCTCAAGTTATTCTCCATTCAAACTTACCTCCCAATTGACTTAACCTTCAACCCTACTGTACCTAAGACAAGGGAGCAAATGGGAACTTCAGTGAAGGGCGCAAATGGGGAGGTGATAACAAGCAGTGGTGATGTGAGAAGGAGATGGAGTGAGTATTTTGAAGGTTTGTTGAATGTGTTTGATGATAGAGTGGCAGATATAGGGTGTTTTGGTCGAGGTGGTGTGCAAAGTGAGAGGGTTAGGGAAAATGATTTGGTAAACAGAGAAGAGGTAGTAAAAGCTTTGCGGAAGATGAAAGCCGGCAAGGCAGCAGGTTTGGATGGTATTGCAGTGGAATTTATTAAAAAAGGGGGTGACTGTATTGCTGACTGGTTGGTTTAATGTATGTATGACTCATGGTGAGGTGCCTGAGGATTGGCTGAATGCGTGCATAGTGCCATTGTACAAAGGCAAAGGGGATAAGAGTGAGTGCTCAAATTACAGAGGTATAAGTTTGTTGAGTATTCCTGGTAAATTACATGGGAGGGTATTGATTGAGAGGGTGAAGGCATGTACAGAGCATCAGATTGGGGAAGAGCAGTGTGGTTTCAGAAGTGGTAGAGGATGTGTGGATCAGGTGTTTGCTTTGAAGAATGTATGTGAGAAATACCTAGAAAAGCAAATGGATTTGTATGTAGCATTTATGGATCTGGAGAAGGCATATGATAGAGTTGATAGAGATGCTCTGTGGAAGGTATTAAGAATATATGGTGTGGGAGGCAAGTTGTTAGAAGCAGTGAAAAGTTTTTATCGAGGATGTAAGGCATGTGTACGTGTAGGAAGAGAGGAAAGTGATTGGTTCTCAGTGAATGTAGGTTTGCGGCAGGGGTGTGTGATGTCTCCCTGGTTGTTTAATTTGTATATATATATATATATATATATATATATATATATATATATATATATATATATATATATATATATATATATATATATATATATATATATTTATTTATTTATTTTATTTTATTATACTTTGTCGCTGTCTCCCGCGTTTGCGAGGTAGCGCAAGGAAACAGACGAAAGAAATGGCCCAACCCACCCCCATACACATGTATATACATACGTCCACACACGCAAATATACATACCTACACAGCTTTCCATGGTTTACCCCAGACGCTTCACATGCCCTGATTCAATCCACCGACAGCACGTCAACCCCGGTATACCACACCGCTCCAATCCACTCTATTCCTTGCACGCCTTTCACCCTCCTGCATGTTCAGGCCCCGATCACACAAAATCTTTTTCACTCCATCTTTCCACCTCCAATTTGGTCTCCCTCTTCTCCTCGTTCCCTCCACCTCCGACACATATATCCTCTTGGTCAATCTTTCCTCACTCATTCTCTCCATGTGCCCAAACCACTTCAAAACACCCTCTTCTGCTCTCTCAACCACGCTCTTTTTATTTCCACACATCTCTCTTACCCTTACGTTACTCACTCGATCAAACCACCTCACACCACACATTGTCCTCAAACATCTCATTTCCAGCACATCCATCCTCCTGCGCACAACTCTATCCATAGCCCACGCCTCGCAACCATACAACATTGTTGGAACCACTATTCCTTCAAACATACCCATTTTTGCTTTCCGAGATAATGTTCTCGACTTCCACACATTCTTCAAGGCCCCCAGAATTTTCGCCCCCTCCCCCACCCTATGATCCACTTTCGCTTCCATGGTTCCATCCGCTGCCAGATCCACTCCCAGATATCTAAAACACTTCACTTCCTCCAGTTTTTCTCCATTCAAACTCACCTCCCAATTGACTTGACCCTCAACCCTACTGTACCTAATAACCTTGCTCTTATTCACATTTACTCTTAACTTTCTTCTTCCACACACTTTACCAAACTCAGTCACCAGCTTCTGCAGTTTCTCACATGAATCAGCCACCAGCGCTGTATCATCAGCGAACAACAACTGATTCACTTCCCAAGCTCTCTCATCCCCAACAGACTTCATACTTGCCCCTCTTTCCAAAACTCTTGCATTTACCTCCCTAACAACCCCATCCATAAACAAATTAAACAACCATGGAGACATCACACACCCCTGCCGCAAACCTACATTCACTGAGAACCAATCACTTTCCTCTCTTCCTACACGTACACATGCCTTACATCCTCGATAAAAACTTTTCACTGCTTCTAACAACTTTCCTCCCACACCATATATTCTTAATACCTTCCACAGAGCATCTCTATCAACTCTATCATATGCCTTCTCCAGATCCATAAATGCTACATACAAATCCATTTGCTTTTCTAAGTATATATATATATATATATATATATATATATATATATATATATATATATATATATATATATATATATATATATATATATATATATATATATGTATATATATATATATATATATATATATATATATATATATATATATATATATATATATATATATATATATATATATATATATATATACATATATATATATATATATATATATATATATATATATATATATATTTTTTTTTTTTTTTTTTTTTTTTTTATACTTTGTCGCTGTCTCCCGCGTTTGCGAGGTAGCGCAAGGAAACAGACGAAAGAAATGGCCCAACCCCCCCCCCCCCCATACACATGTACATACACACGTCCACACACGCAAATATACATACCTACACAGCTTTCCATGGTTTACCCCAGACGCTTCACATGCCTTGCTTCAATCCACTGACAGCACGTCAACCCCTGTATACCACATGACTCCAATTCACTCTATTTCTTGCCCTCCTTTCACCCTCCTGCATGTTCAGGCCCCGATCACACAAAATCTTTTTCACTCCATCTTTCCACCTCCAATTTGGTCTCCCTCTTCTCCTCGTTCCCTCCACCTCCGACACATATATCCTCTTGGTCAATCTCTCCTCACTCATTCTCTCCATGTGCCCAAACCATTTCAAAACACCCTCTTCTGCTCTCTCAACCACGCTCTTTTTATTTCCACACATCTCTCTTACCCTTACGTTACTTACTCGATCAAACCACCTCACACCACACATTGTCCTCAAACATCTCATTTCCAGCACATCCATCCTCCTGCGCACATCTCTATCCATAGCCCACGCCTCGCAACCATACAACATTGTTGGAACCACTATTCCCTCAAACATACCCATTTTTGCTTTCCGAGATAGTGTTCTCGACTTCCACACATTTTTCAAGGCTCCCAAAATTTTCGCCCCCTCCCCCACCCTATGATCCACTTCCGCTTCCATGGTTCCATCCGCTGACAGATCCACTCCCAGATATCTAAAACACTTCACTTCCTCCAGTTTTTCTCCATTCAAACTCACCTCCCAATTGACTTGACCCTCACCCCTACTGTACCTAATAACCTTGCTCTTATTCACATTTACTCTCAACTTTCTTCTTCCACACACTTTACCAAACTCAGTCACCAGCTTCTGCAGTTTCTCACATGAATCAGCCACCAGCGCTGTATCATCAGCGAACAACAACTGACTCACTTCCCAAGCTCTCTCATCCCCAACAGACTTCATACTTGCCCCTCTTTCCAGGACTCTTGCATATACCTCCCTTACAACCCCATCCATAAACAAATTAAACAACCATGGAGACATCACACACCCCTGCCGCAAACCTACATTCACTGAGAACCAATCACTTTCCTCTCTTCCTACACGTACACATGCCTTACATCCTCGATAAAAACTTTTCACTGCTTCTAACAACTTGCCTCCCACACCATATATTCTTAATACCTTCCACAGAGCATCTCTATCAACTCTATCATATGCCTTCTCCAGATCCATAAATGCTACATACAAATCCATTTGCTTTTCTAAGTATTTCTCACATACATTCTTCAAAGCAAACACCTGATCCACACATCCTCTACCACTTCTGAAACCACATATATATATATATATATATATATATATATATATATATATATATATATATATATATATATATATATATATATATATATATATATATATATATATATATATATATATATATATATATATATATATATATATATATATATATATATATATATATATATATATATATATATATATATATATATATATATATATATATATATATATATATATATATATATATATATATATATATATATATATATATATATATATATATATATATATATATATATATATATATATTTATATATATATATATATATATATAAATATATATATATATATATATATATATATATATATATATATATATATATATATATATATATATATATATATATATATATATATATATATATATATATATATATATATGAATGAATAGCAGTCCCAACAATATCATATGGATGCGAGGCATGGTCTATAGATAAGGCTGTACGGAGGAGGATGGATCAATTGGAAACGAGATGTTTGAGAACAAAATGTGTTGTGACGTGGTTGAGAGATCAGAAAAGGGTGTGCTGAAATGGTTTGGGCACATCAAAAGAATGAGTATGGAAAGGTTGACAAAGCGGATATATGTATCAGAAGTGGAGTGAACAAGGAGAACGGGGAGACCAAACTGGATAAAGAAAGACAAAGTGAAAAAGATTTTGAGTGATCGGGGTCTGAATATGCAAGAAGAAAGGCGTGCACGGGATAGAATGAATTGGAACTATGTGGTATACTAGGGTCGGCGTGCTGGCGATGAGCTAAACCAGGGCATGTGAAGCGTCCAAGGTAAACCATGGAAAGGTTTGTGAGGCCTTGTTGTTGATAGGGAGCTGTGGTTTCGGTGCATTACCCATGACATCTACAGAATAGAAATGAGTAGATGTGGCCTTTCTTCGCCTGTTCCTGTCTCTGGTGAAGGTGCAGGTGGTTTTAGCACAATAGTGGTGGGAGCACATTGGTGGTAGGGTGCAAGTGGTGATAGTACAGTAGATGTAGAGTGTAGATGGTGGTATGGTGCTAGTGCTTATTCCAACATCGACACACATATTGCATGACTCGAGGATCTTGAGTCTTCAAAATTTCATGCTATGTAGCTCTAAGTTTGCTTCCCAAATTTCATATTTTCCCCTGTTTCGCCTAATGCTTCCCTAATTCTATAAGTTTTGTATCTTTTTTCCTACTATCTAAACTACTGCCATGAGATAATGGCATCCTCTCACTCGCAAGCTGAGATCCTTCAAGGGAAATTCAACTTTCGCCATGAGGAATGGTTGAATTCCTCTCATGCGGATGGTGGGAGGACTACAACATTCAATTTCCCCATTCTCAATGATCTAAAGCAAATTATCTCCCATCCTACCCATATTCCTGACCGCTGTGACCACTCTCCTGATATTCTGGATCTGTATTTCACCTCTAATACAGCCTAAGTACAAAATCTCGCCTCTAGTTGGTTCATCTGATCACACTTTCATAAATGTATCCATTTTAACGGCACCTTCCCATCCAGCAGCTCTTTCTAAGCGCAAATATTAGCACCTCAACAAAGCTGACTGAATTAATTTACGAAAATTTTTTTCTGACTTTCCACATTATGGAAAAAGCTGTCTGTTTAAAAGAAATTGGGAGTACTATTTAGATGTCGAAATTTCTTTTCTTCTGAACCGTTACTCCGTCTATACAAAAGATTTATCCGTCTTTGCATAGAGTGCTGCTCTTATATCTAGAGCGGTTCTAGCTCTGCATCCTTACTTGACAAAGTTGAGTCGAAAGCGGTCCGACTTATAAACTCTCTCAGGCTAACTTCAGCACCTGACCCGCTTGCCCTTCGCCGTAATGTTGGTTCACTCTCCATCTTCTCGAGGTATCACTTTGGTGTTTTCTCCCAGAAGCTGGCCACTTGTGTTCCCCCATCACAAGTTAGACCGTGCACTACTCGGCAAACTGCGGCGTCGCATGATTACTGGTGGCCGATGGCAACTCAGGGGTTGGCCGTTTTAATAACTGTTTCTTTTCCTACACCTCGAAGCATTGGAAATTTCTACCTTCTCATGTCTTTCCCAATGACTATGACCTGACACACTTTAAGATGTCATCAATACTTTCTCTTGTCTCTTCTTTTTCCCTTTCATAACTCTCTACATATTTAAGTCAAGGCTTGATCTTGATGTGGACTTTCGTCCGTGACTGGAACCTCCAACGTAAACAAAAAGTAGTGTTAGGGTGCACTTCTTAGTAGCATAATGGTGCTTGGGTGCAGTGGTGGTACCACAATGGCAATAGGGTGAACGTGGCAGTAGTACAGTGTCGATAGGGTGCAGGTGGTGGTAGCACAGTGGTGGTTGGATTTGGATGGTGGTAGCACTGTGGTTGTAGGGTGCAGGTTGTGATGGTAAAGTGGCGTTTGGGTGCAGATGATTATAATACAGTGGTGGTAAGGTTCATGTGGTGGTAGTACAGTGGTGATAGGATGCAGGTGATGTTACTGCAATGAAGGTGGAGGTGGTGTTTGTATAGTGGTGTAGGTTGTGGTTGGTGGTGGTATAGCGGTGGTAGGGTGTAGGCGGTGTTAGTAAAGTGGCGGGAGGGTGCAAGTGGTGGTAGTGAAGAGGTGGTAGGGTGAAATGGTGGTTGGGTGCAGGTTGATGTCATGGCGGGCGGCCAGGCGTGCGGTGGGTGCCTACTGCTAAGGCGCGTCAGTACCCTGTGGAACGTCAGGACGAAAGTATGCGCCACCGTAGCTCCCTTGGCTTCTGACTGACTCGTCACCAAATAATCAACGGATACTTTGCTCGGTGTACATCAGTTCGTCTCGCTAATATTTCCGAAGCAGATAATAGTGAAATGTGTCGTGGTGACGAAATATCTTAAAAGTATGAAATATGAGAGGAACGAAGTGAAGAAACTTTGCTTTGAAGAGATATACAGATGTGAGTGCGCCAATTAACATTCGGCACAGCAAGACGGGTGCTCGGGGGAAAAGCAACAGAAGCTTCTAAAGTTATCTTGGTTCTTTGTTTATAACAACTGGATTATGATGCATGATTTAAAGGTGCACATTTTCTTAAAGAATGTACCGAAAGGTATATGAAAATGACGTAAAAGTGTTGAGATGATTATAGATGTAGAGTGGTCGATAATGATATAATAATAAATTTAGTGAAGTAATCGGAAAGAAAAGATAATAAAAGATAAAACAGTTCGAGGAAATCTGCAACAGCGACGGACACCTCAGCCAGGACCTCTCCACGGCCATTGATAACGTGCGGTAAGCTCAAGAAACTTCGTTGTCCTTTGAATAAACTGGAGAAAGTAGATAAGCACAACCCCCATTAAGTTTTCCTTGAGCTTAATACATTCAATCTCTCGGTGAGACTAGAGCGCTATGATAAACCCTAATTGAATTTCCATTCTTAATTATACCAATGAGAATTTTCTTGCTTTGAAAAATGTAAAAGTGAATACAAAGATTCGCCATTTTTCCCAACTCGTTTAGGAGCTTAAAGTTAGTTTTCCATAATGAATCATATGATTTTATCGAAATTTATTACCAGTTTAATGTTACATACTGGTAGCACCTGTGGATGATAATGGACGCATTGTCATGCTTTCTCAGCCAACTGGAAGGCTTCACATATTTCTCCAGTACGGAAGCAAACATCTTCACAGTCTCATTCGTGATGAGCTACGACTCATTATCACCCTAACGTCCAAACTATAATGCAAAATATTTGTATGTGACATACATTACATAGGCAATGCAAATCTCACTGACCCTCAACTGTTTGGTAATATTTAGGCTACTGCGAACCACTGCCGCCTCACTAGCTTCGCAGACTTTAGATCCTGCAGTCTAAAAAAAACGCAAGACCTTTGTTGCTCTTTCCTTAAGTGACTTCACCCAAGCTTTCGACCTAGTTTCCATGGCTCGTTGACTTACTGAGTATCGTCAGGCTATATATTTCCTGTAGCTCCATCTTTTTCATAGTCTTTAGCTTGCATTTTCCCCATGAATGATGCCCTGATGGATACACCAGTTCGATAATAGTAGTGACAGGTCCATCCTTAGTGTTTGCGTCCCTCAACAAACTCCAGAATGGCTACCCTCGCGTCCGACCATGCCTCATTAGGCCGCAATTCCTTCAAGATTTTACAGTCCACCAGATTTCTCTGTTTCATTCTGGACAAGAAACATGAAAGGAGCACGTCAGTGGCAGCATTTAATCTACTATCTATTCTTTGTCCATTCAAGACACTTGGACTCCAAGAGCCTAAATTCTAAGATATCGAATCAGTTTTCATTCTTTCCAGACTCACTTGTGCTCTTCCTGCTTGTTGTTCTTCCTTCCCTGTCTATGTTACATTAACACGGTACTACATATAACCTATCTGTTACATAAACACTCTGCTATATATAGCCTGCCTCTGTTACATTAACACGGTGCTGAATACAGCCTGTCTACATATAGCCTGTCCCTGTTACTTTAATACGATGCTACATATAGCTTGCCTCTGTTGATGCTACATACACTCTACCACTATTACAATAATACGATGCTACACATAGCCTGCCTCTGTTACATTGACACGATGTTACATGTAACCTGTTTATGTTACATTAGGACTGTGTTGCAGTAGCTTTTCTCTGTTACAATAACAGAGTGTACACATAGCTTGTCTCTGGTACAGTAACACGATGCTACATATATCCTGCCTCTGTTACATTAACACAGTGCTACATATAGCCTGTCTCTGTTACAGGAACACGACGCTACACATTAGCATGATGCTACATATAGCCTGCCTCTGTTACACTAACACGGTGCTATTGTAACATCGGGTTTGGACAGTATTGCACTGGAATTTATCAAAAAAGGGAGTGACTGCGTTGGTGATTGGTTGGTAAGGATATTCACTGTATGTACGGATCATGGTGAAGTGCCTGAGGATTGGCGAAATACATGCATAGTGCTATTGTATAATGGAAAAGGGGATAAAGGTATATATATATATATATATATATATATATATATATATATATATATATATATATATATATATATATATATATATATATATAATAACAAGTAGTGGTGATGTGAGAAGGAGATGGAGTGAGTATTTTGAAGGTTTGTTGAATGTGTTTGATGATAGAGTGGCAGATATAGGGTGTTTTGGTCGAGGTGGTGTGCAAAGTGAGACGGTTAGGGGAAATGATTTGGTGAGCACAGAAGAGGTAGTAAAAGCTTTGCGGAAGATGATAGCCGGCAAGGCAGTGGGTTTGGATGGTATTGCAGTGGAATTTATTAAAAAAGGGGGTGACTTTATTGTTGACTGGTTGGTAAGGTTATTTAATGTGTGTATGATTCATGGTGAGTTGCCTGAGGATTGGCGGAATGCTTGCATAGTGCCATTGTACAAAGGCAAAGGGGATAAGAGTGAGTGCTCAAATTACAGAGGTATAAGTTTGTTGAGTATTCCTGGTAAATCATATGGGAGGGTACTGATTGAGAGGGTGAAGGCATGTACAGAGCATCAGATCGGGGAAGAGCAGTGTGGTTTCAGAAGTGGTAGAGGATGTGTGGATCAGGTGTTTGCTTTGAAGAATGTATGTGAGAAATACTTAGAAAAGCAAATGGATTTGTATGTAGCATTTATGGATCTGGAGAAGGCATATGATAGAGTTGATGGAGATGCTCTGTGGAAGGTATTAAGGATATATGGTGTGGGAGGCAAGTTGTTAGAAGCAGTGAAAAGTTTTTATCGAGGATATAAGGCATGTGTACGTGTGGGAAGAGAGGAAAGTGATTGGTTCTCAGTGAATGTAGGTTTGCGGCAGGGGTGTGTGATGTCTCCATGGTTGTTTAATTTGTTTATGGATGGGGTTGTTAGGGAGGTGAATGCAAGAGTTTTGGAAAGAGGGGCAAGTATGCAGTCTGTTGTGGATGAGAGAGCTTGGGAAGTGAGTCAGTTGTTGTTCGCTGATGACACAGCGCTGGTTGCTGATTCATGTGAGAAACTGCAGAAGCTGGTGACTGAGTTTGGTAAAGTGTGTGAAAGAAAAAAGCTGAGAGTAAATGTGAATAAGAGTAAGGTTATTAGGTACAGTAGGGTTGAGGGTCAAGTCAATTGGGAGGTAAGTTTGAATAGAGAAAAACTGGAGGAACTAAAGTGTTTTAGATATCTGGGAGTGGATTTGGCAGCGGATGGAACCGTGGAAGCGGAAGTGAATCATAGGGTGGGGGAGGGGGCAAAAATTCTGGGAGCCTTGAAGAATGTGTGGAAGTCGAGAACATTATCTCGGAAAGCAAAAATGGGTATGTTTGAAGGAATAGTGGTTCCAACAATGTTGTATGGGTGCGAGGCGTGGTCTATGGATAGAGTTGTGCGCAGGAGGGTGGATGTGCTGGAAATGAGATGTTTGAGGGCAATGTGTGGTGTGAGGTGGTTTGATCGAGTAAGTAACGTAAGGGTAAGAGAGATGTGTGGAAATAAAAAGAGCGTGGTTGAGAGAGCAGAAGAGGGTGTTTTGAAATGGTTTGGGCACATGGAGAGAATGAGTGAGGAAAGATTGACCAAGAGGATATATGTGTCGGAGGTGGAGGGAACGAGGAGAAGTGGGAGACGAAATTGGAGACGGAAAGATGGAGTGAAAAAGATTTTGAGTGATCGAGGCCTGAACATGCAGGAGGGTGAAAGGCGTGCAAGGAATAGAGTGAATTGGAACGAGGTGGTATACTGGGGTCGACGTGCTGTCAATGGATTGAACCAGGGCATGTGAAGCGTCTGGAGTAAACCATGGAAAGTTGTGTGGGGCCTGGATGTGGAAAGGGAGCTGTGGTTTCGGGCATTATTGCATGACAGCTAGAGACTGAGTGTGAACGAATGGGGCCTTTGTTGTCTTTTCCTAGCGCTACCTCGCAAACATGAGGGGGGGAGGGGATGGTATTCCACGTGTGGCGAGGTGGCGATGGGAATGAATAAAGGCAGACAGTGTGAATTGTGTGCATGGGTATATATGTATGTGTCTGTGTGTGTATATATATGTGTACATTGAGATGTATAGGTATGTATATTTGCGTGTGTGGAGGTGTATGTATATATATGTGTATGGGGGTGGGTTGGGCCACTTCTTTCGTCTGTTTCCTTGCGCTACCTCGCAAACGTGGGAGACAGCGACAAAGCAAAATAGAATTTAGATATATATATATATATATATATATATATATATATATATATATATATATATATATATATATATATATATATATATATATATATATATATATATATATATATATATATATATATGGAATGGAAAAAGGCGAGAACAATGGAAGTAAGGGGAGTGGGGGAGGAATGGAATGTATTTAGGGGATCAATGATGGATTGCGCAAAAGATGCTTGTGGCATGAGAAGAGTGGGAGGTGGGTTGATTAGAAAGGGTAGTGAGTGGTGGGATGAAGAAGTAAGAGTATTAGTGAAAGAGAAGAGAGAGGCATTTGGACGATTTTTGCAGGGGAAAAATGCAATTGAGTGGGAGATGTATACAAGAAAGAGACAGGAGGTCAAGAGAAAGGTGCAAGAGGTGAAAAAAAGGGCAAATGAGAGTTGGGGTGAGAGAGTATCATTAAATTTTAGGGAGAATAAAAAGATGTTCTGGAAGGAGGTAAATAAAGTGCGTAAGACAAGGGAGCAAATGGGAACTTCAGTGAAGGGCGCAAATGGGGAGGTGAAAACAAGTAGTGGTGATGTGAGAAGGAGATGGAGTGAGTATTTTGAAGGTTTGTTGAATGTGTTTGATGATAGAGTGGCAGATATAGGGTGTTTTGGTCGAGGTGGTGTGCAAAGTGAGAGGGTTAGGGAAAATTATTTGGTAAACAGAGAAGAGGTAGTGAAAGCTTTGCAGAAGATGAAAGCCGGCAAGGCAGCAGGTTTGGATGGTATTGCAGTGGAATTTATTAAAAAGGGGGGTGACTGTATTGTTGACTGGTTGGTAAGGTTATTTAATATATGTATGACTCATGGCGAGGTGCCTGAGGATTGGCGGAATGCGTGCATAGTGCCATTGTACAAAGGCAAAGGGGATAAGAGTGAGTGCTCAAATTACAGAGGTATACGTTTGTTGAGTATTCCTGGTAAATTATATGGGAGGGTATTGATTGAGAGGGTGAAGGCATGTACAGAGCATCAGATCGGGGAAGAGCAGTGTGGTTTCAGAAGTGGTAGAGGATGTGTGGATCAGGTGTTTGCTTTGAAGAATGTATGTGAGAAATACTTAGAAAAGCAAATGGATTTGTATGTAGCATTTATGGATCTGGAGAAGGCATATAATAGAGTTGATAGAGATGCTCTGTGGAAGGTATTAAGAATATATGGTGTGGGAGGCAAGTTGTTAGAAGCAGTGAAAAGTTTTTATCGAGGATGTAAGGCATGTGTACGTGTAGGAAGAGAGGAAAGTGATTGGTTCTCAGTGTATGTAGGTTTGCGGCAGGGGTGTGTGATGTCTCCATGGTTGTTTAATTTGTTTATGGATGGGGTTGTTAGGGAGGTAAATGCAAGAGTTTTGGAAAGAGGGGCAAGTATGAAGTCTGTTGGGGATGAGAGAGCTTGGGAAGTGAGTCAGTTGTTGTTCGCTGATGATACAGCGCTGGTGGCTGATTCATGTGAGAAACTGCAGAAGCTGGTGACTGAGTTTGGTAAAGTGTGTGGAAGAAGAAAGTTAAGAGTAAATGTGAATAAGAGCAAGGTTATTAGGTACAGTAGGGTTGAGGGTCAAGTCAATTGGGAGGTGAGTTTGAATGAAGAAAAACTGGAGGAAGTGAAGTGTTTTAGATATCTGGGAGTGGATCTGGCAGTGGATGGAACCATGGAAGCGGAAGTGGATCATAGGGTGGGGGAGGGGGCGAAAATTCTGGGGGCCTTGAAGAATGTGTGGAAGTCGAGAACATTATCTCGGAAAGCAAAAATGGGTATGTTTGAAGGAATAGTGGTTCCAACAATGTTGTATGGTTGCGAGGCGTGGGCTATGGATAGAGTTGTGCGCAGGAGGATGGATGTGCTGGAAATGAGATGTTTGAGGACAATGTGTGGTGTGAGGTGGTTTGATCGAGTGAGTAACGTAAGGGTAAGAGAGATGTGTGGAAATAAAAAGAGCGTGGTTGAGAGAGCAGAAGAGGGTGTTTTGAAGTGGTTTGGGCACATGGAGAGAATGAGTGAGGAAAGATTGACCAAGAGGATATATGTGTCGGAGGTGGAGGGAACGAGGAGAAGAGGGAGACCAAATTGGAGGGGGAAAGATGGAGTGAAAAAGATTTTGTGTGATCGGGGCCTGAACATGCAGGAGGGTGAAAGGAGGGCAAGGAATAGAGTGAATTGGAGCTATGTGGTATACCGGGGTTGACGTGCTGTCAGTGGATTGAATCAAGGCATGTGAAGCGTCTGGGGTAAACCATGGAAAGCTGTGTGGGTATGTATATTTGCGTGTGTGGACGTATGTATATACATGTGTATGGGGGGGGGGGTTGGGCCATTTCTTTCGTCTGTTTCCTTGCGCTACCTCGCAAACGCGGGAGACAGCGACAAAATATAATAATAATAATAATAATAATATATATATATATATATATATATATATATATATATATATATATATATATATATATATATATATATATATATATACACATAGACTTATACATATATACACATGTACATAATTCATACTTGCTGCCTTTATTCATTCTCGTCGCCACCCCGCCACACATGAAATGACAACGCCCTCCTCCCGCACGCGCGCGAGGTAGCGCTAAGAAAAGACAACAAAAGCCACATTCGTTCACGCTCAGTCTCTAGTTGTCATGTATAATGCACCGAAACCAAAGCTCCCTTTGCACATCCAGGCCCCACAAAACTTTCCATGGTTTACCCCATACGCTTCACCTGCCCTAGTTCAATCCCGGTATACCACATCCTTCCAGTTCACTCTATTACTTGCACACCTTTCACCCTCCTGCATGTTCAGGTCCCGATCGCTCAAAATCTTTTTCACTTCATCCTTCCACCTCCAATTTCGTCTCCCACCTCTCCTCGTTCCCTCCACCTCTGACATATATCCTCTTTGTCAATCTTTCCTCACTCATTCTCTCCATGTGACCAAACCATTTCAATATATCCTTTTCTGCTCCCTCATCCACACTCTTTTGATTACCACACATCTCTCTTACCCTTTCATTACTTACTCAATCAAACCACCTCACACCACATATTGTCCTCAAACATCTCATTTCCAGCACATCCACTCTCCTCCGCACAACTCTATCTATAGCCCACGCCTCGCAACCATATATCATTGTCGGAACCGCTATTCCTTCAAGCATACACATTTTTGCTTTGCGAGATAATGCTCTCGCCTTCCACACATTTTTTAATGCTCCCAGCACTTTCGCCCCCTCCCCCACCCTATGACTCACTTTCGCTTTCATGGTTCCATCCGCTGCCAAATCCACTCCTAGATATCTAAAACACTTCACTTCCTCTAGTTTTTCTCAGTTTAATCCAACCTCCTAATTGACTTGTCCCTCAACCTTACTGTACTTAATAACCTTGCTCTTATTCACATTTACTCCTAGCTTTCTTCTTTCACACACTTTACCAAACTCAGTCACCAGCTTCTGCGGTTTCTCACGCGAATCAGCCACCAACACTGTATCATCAGCGAACAGCAACTGACTCACTTCCCAAGCCCTCTCATCCACAACATACTGCATACTTGCCTCTCTCTCTCTCTCTCTCTCTCTCTCTCTCTCTCTCTCTCTCTCTCTCTCTCTCTCTCTCTCTCTCTCTCTCTCTCTCTCTCTCTCTCCAAAACTCTTGCATTCACCTCCCTAACAACCCCAGCCATAAACAAATTAAACAACCATTGAGAGATCACGCACCCCCTGCCGCAAACCGACGTTTACTGAGAACCAATCACTTTCCTCTCTTCCTACTCGTACATTTGCCTTACATCTTTGGTAAAAGCTTTTCACTGCTTTTAGCAATAGAAGTTCAGGTATATTTATTTAACAAGTGATATTTCTATACATGCAGCACTACATGTTTCACGGAGACAATCCGCCTCATCAGGTGCAAACAATTCATAAAGCTTTTTAACTCCCAAAACCATCACAAAAAATTTCGTCTCTCGTGTGCCATTCTTGGCCGAGAATGACACTTAAAGGTACATATGTAAATGCTGAATAGGACGTCGTAACATTTGAATAGTTACGACAATGCAAACATAATGAGACATTATGCATGGGTAAAGGTGCTAAACCAAATATCGAGGAATAGGTGTGGCACATTGATGTCAGTATTATCAGTTATTGCAATTGAGGAACTCAAACAATAAAGAACTGATGGACAAAGGAAGATTATTGGAGGTGCACTTAATCCAGTTACATAGCGAAACAAGCTGACTACTGTAATTCCTGCCGCCCAGAATGATAATGACCGGCGGTTCGACCTCAGGTCTTTAGTGTTACAAGTCACATCATGAAGCATCAAATCGTTGCATATATCCTTGAAATATGATCTTATATGTGGATTGTAGAGGGACAGTGTCCGTGTCTCTGCGCGATTACAGGTCCGTGACCCAACGACGGACCTCGCTCTCCAGGTCAGGCTGGTCCGCTGGGTCAAGCACGCCCTTATTACGGCTCACCTACTCCATCTCCACGTAACTAAGACTTTCTTCCTGGATGGAAGCCCTGTCAAAGTACAGGCCATCAGTGCACCTGTAGGCACATTACTGGCACGTTACATACACAGAGAATGAGCCTTACAAACTAAACACGTTGACAATGCAAAGTATGACACGCAGGGATTAGTATGAATGTATGTCCTCTCCACTCCCCGGGCTAAGCGAATAGTCTTAGACCCTGACGATAAGAGCGCCCACCTCCTTGGGAGTAATGCTCCAGGGAAACTGCCCAGACAGTTCTTGTCTCTGTTCTGAGGCGTGATAGATGACCAGTGGTGTTAATTCACTTTCCTTAATTAATCACTATTCTAATTCATACTCTCAGTCTTCCACGCTTGATACACTTTCGTTGTGTCATTAATTGTTATGTTCCCATTGTATTTTCTTGTTTGAACACTGTGAATACAGCATTTTACAGTTTCCTTGATCTTATAGGGGACCTGCTTTGGACGATGTCATGTCTTGTGTGAGCCCAACAATCTAACCTCTACATTTAACTTACAGCTACGTTATTGATACAAACTATGAAAGAACCTAAACATAACGTCACTTCCGTTATTCTTACCTTTTGATATTTTGCCCACGAGGCGCCTAATAATTTCTGAAGGAGAGCTGGTGATTGACATTTTTGTCGACACGAGGACAAGGTGTCGGAGGACCATGAGCAATGATGACCCCTGACCCTGGCGCTAGATGCCGCGCTGTTGTCAGCAGTTGCTTTTACCTCGTCTGATCATTCAGAATGCAGAAGTGTCTGCAGTAATGCTACTGCAAAGCACTGGCAAGAAAACGATCACGTTTAAGACCTTAACAACCCAGTCATGTTGTACCCTTATCGAATGAGGCTACCCGTAATGTTTCTGAATCTATCTTGATTGCTAATATCAGTAACTTTAATCTATCTCAAGGTAACTTAAAAGCACATCCTGTTATCAATCAAACCATCATGAAAAAATTATCAAGACAAGATTGCATAAAACGAGTAGTTGACCGCGCATCTCGCTACCGATGCCGACCACCCCCTGACCTCCACCCCCTTTTACCCATTGTACCTGCATCATGAACACTGGTGGGTCAGCCCACTTTACCTGCATCAGGAACACTACTAGGCCAGTCCACTGTACCTGCATCAGGAAAAACATTGCACAAGAGACAAAATGGAGACTGATGCATTAACCTTAGTCCAAAGCTACTTTTACTGTAAGAGTTCTGTCTTTTTTCTTTCTTTTTGTGAGCTTCTCTATCTTGATGCAGAAAATACGAGCAGGTAAAGCTACAGGGTCTGACGGGATGCCTGCAAGGGTACTTAAACGCTGTGCTAAACAACTGACACCTGCACTGGCCACATTATTTCAGGACTCAGTAGATCAGGGAGTGGTGCCTTATAAATGGAAAGAATCGGAAGTGAAACCTATTGCAAAAATTAATTATCCGAAAGATCCCAAAGATTTTAGACCTGTAGTATTGACATCTAACATTATGAAAAATTTAGAAAGTATATTGAAAAACTACATCTGTGAAAGAACAAATAATTCAAAAGACCCTATGCAGTTTGCTTATCGCTATAATAGGAGTGTACAGGATGCAACACTTACATTATTAAATGATGTTAACGAGCACTTAGATAAGACTAAATCACAAATTAGAGCACTGTTCATCGATTTTAGTTCAGCATTTAACACAATGCAACCTCATATTTTGCTTAATAAAATGTTACAAATGAGTGTAAATAGAAACATCTTATTAACGCAGAGACCTCAATATACCAATGTAAATAATGTCAAGTCTAATGTGGTAGTTACCAACACAGGAGCCCCCCAAGGTTGTGTATTGTCCCCTGTTCTCTTTACCTTGTACACAGATGATTGTAGGAGTGGAACTGATGACTGTACTATTATGAAATATGCCGATGATATAGTTATCCTAGGAAAAGTTGTCAATGATAATTATGAACCCTATTTAACTCGTCAAAAAATTTGTTGACTGGAGTAAGCAAAATTCTTTGGAGCTTAATGTTAAGAAAACTAAGATGATATTCAATTTCGGAACTAAAAATAAACATGTACCCGACTTATCAACAATTGAGGAAGAACACGTTCAAAGAGTAAACCAGTATTTGGGACTTATGATTGATGACCAGTTGAAAGGCAGTGTTAATACGGATATGGTGTCAAGGAAATGTAACCAAAGACTACACTTTGTACGTATATTGCGCAACCTAAAAAAAGATAAAGTTATCATTCACTTATGTTACAAATCAATATTAGAATCAGTTCTAAATTTTTCAGTGACTGCCTGGTATGGGAAACTTACTTGTAAAGATAAAAATAAGTTGGGAAGAATTGTTAAAAAAGCAGGAAAATTAGGTGCGTCGACCACATCACTAGATAAGCTTTATCAGACAGGCGTAATGAAACAAGTAGATAGGATTATGAAAGATGTAACCCATCCGCTATACAATTGTTACACTTATTTAAAATCAGGAAGGAGGTTAGCTTTGCCCATGCAGCGTACTGATAGATACAGAAAGTCTTTTGTACCTAAAAGCATCCTCCTTTTCAATCATTTGTCATCACAATAGAAAAGTAAAATATTAAAGTGTTTCCTTTAATATTTTATTGCTTTATTGATTTTATTATTCTTTTAATGTAGAAACACTAGGGAGCTCTCAAAGCCAAGAAGAATTTCATTTTGTAATATATCTTGTATTACAATTTGACTAATAAAAACTTACATATTTTATGTGAACACGACTGATAAGGAAGGCTTAGCGTCCCCGTAACTTCAAGACTCCGTATTGTGCTTTCAGGTTATCTTGGCGAGATGATGATGCAGAGCTGCAGAATGTTGGTGGCGGTGTTGGCGTTGGCCTGGCCTCTGATGACCTTAGCCCAGGAGGTCCTTGTGTCAGCATGCCCCAGCTGGGAGGATAACCCCTGGTGTCCCTGCTACAACAACGACGATGGAGTCTTCCTGGAGTGTCCTATGGTGTCTCTGGACACGGTGGCAAGCGTCCTCAGTCTTGTCCATCAATCTGTTAAGTCCCTCAGAATCTATGATTTGGAAACCGTTGTAACGTCCCTTCCGCCGGGTACGTTTAATCGCAGCGCTGGCGTGAGTAACCTGCAGATCTCTCACTCTAACCTTCAGAGTGTAGGGGTCGACAGCTTTAGAGGGCTGGAAGAGTCTCTCGAGAGCCTTACCATTAAGCACTGCAAGCTGTCGGCCGTGCCTCAAGCAGCGCTCTACAGGCTGATACAACTCCAGGAATTAAACCTCGAGTCCAACAACATTACGGAACTTCCCAGCTTTGGGTTTACGAAAATAAACATCCAAAGACTGAACCTCAAGGGTAATATGATCAGTTTGATATCTGATTTTGCGTTTGATGGCTTAGAAGAATCGTTACAGGAGCTCAACCTGATAAGTAATGATCTAAGAGAATTACCTGTGACTTCGCTGCAGAAGATGAAGAATATTAAGAAACTGGATTTAGCCTGGAACCACATTTCAGAGCTTAACACAGGGGCTGTCTCGCCTCTCAGCACTGTTGAATACATCGACCTCAGTAGTAATGAAATCCGGAAAATAAAGAGCAAGAGTCTAGCTGGCATGCCAGGACTTCTGTCGTTGTCTCTGTACATGAATTCCATTTCCTCTGTGACCAAAAATGCATTCAGGGAAAACTCAGCACTGGAAACGTTGTTTCTAGGGCACAACAACATAATGCATCTAGACTCAGAGACCTTCTCTTACACTCCAAGGATGAGGATCCTTGATCTCAGTTGCAACAATATCCAGGCCATTCACGGTGGTCTCTTTTGTAACCTTCCAAATCTTCAGGAACTTGTGCTTTCCAGGAACAACATACGGGAGGTGATACAACAAACTTTTGAAAATTCCTCGAGCATTAGAATTCTCAACTTGGAGCACAACGCTATTCGATTTGTGGTGTTGGAGACCTTCAGGAATATGATACAGTTGGAGACTTTACTTCTCAGTCATAATAACATTCATGAAATATATCCGCATTTATTCATGGCTAATGTTAACCTGTACAACCTGAAGCTTGATCACAATAAAATAAATGACCTTGATGAAATAACATTTAAGAATACGACACAATTGAGAAAGCTCTTTTTGCAAAACAACAGACTGACGATGATAAAGAGAGGTTTGTTCTCACGTGTGTCACAACTCCGCGAGCTTCACCTTCACAACAACAAGATCGAAGTGGTGGCCACGGGAGCATTTTCCAGTCTTCGTAATCTGGAATATCTAAGTTTACAGGATAATGAGATTCTGGCTCTCCCTGATACCCTGAGCCATGATGTCAGTGCCTTAAGGTACCTGAGGGTGTCCGGCAACAACCTCAATAGCCTTCACCAGCAAGCTCTTAGGGGCCAGAAACACCTAGATGTTGTCTGGCTGGATCGTAACAACATCTCAGTGCTTACAGAAGGGGTCTTCAGCGACCTTACTTTACTCAGACAGCTGCATGTGGAGGAGAATCACATCACAAGTATTCGAGACAATGTGTTCATGAATATGACCGATTTACGGAGACTGTATCTCTCTAACAACTATCTGGAGACCATCAGTGAGCGGGCGTTTTCTGGTCTCACTACCCTGGTAGAACTAAATCTAGACAATAATGATATCAGAGGAATTTTTCCGAATGCTTTCCAAAGTCTAACGAGTTTAGAAAAGTTGAATTTATCATGGAATGAACTTTCTACAATCAAAAAGGAGTATTTTGAAACGGAGATTCCAATAAGGCACCTCACCATCGACCACGCACAAGTCGGAGAAATAGAAGAGGGTTCTTTTGAAGCTCTTGTGTACTTGGACAGCCTAAGTTTACGAGGCAACAACCTTCACCATCTTCACAAAGGTTATCTTAAGTTGACTCAGTTGAGGAATCTTGACTTAAGCAGCAACAGTTTTTCAACACTGGACGTCAATAGTCTTGCTGGTCTTCCAAACCTTGAGACTCTGGATCTGAATGGCTGCAATATTGACAGCATACCTGAGAAGTTTTTTGACGCCAGCATGGCTCTAAAGTCTCTCAACCTTGGGGGAAACAGACTCACGTATCTCAAACCGGCAACATTTCTTGGTCTCTCTGATCTCACAAAGATTGACCTCTCTGGAAATAGTTTAGGACTAAACAGCTGTAGATCTCTTATGATCACAACAAAACTGGAACATCTCTCCGTCAGTGGCAACCCCATGATGGATATATGTCCTGCTCTAGGACTGCTGAAGAACCTGAAGGAGCTCTATGCTTCTAACATCTTTATGACTGAGGTAACCACGGCGATGGCACAGTTGCAACATCTTGAGGTCTTAGATGTTTCTAACAACATGGTTAGGGAGTTCTATAGAGGGAGTTTTCAAGGTTCTCTCCTGAGAAGATTGAACCTCGCCGAGAACCAGCTCTCACAGCTCCCCGACGCGATGTTCTTTGACGGGATGACTCATCTGAAGAGTCTCAACATGTCGGGAAACCCTCTCCACCGTCTGACGGGTCTGGCAGTAGTCAAAGGCATGGTTTTACCTGCCCTGGAGCTGCTGGAAGCGACGCACACAAACCTCACAGTACTGACGAGCCTCGAGCTCACACACATGCCCGTCCTAAGGTCCCTGAATCTCCGACACGGGGCCATCAACAAGGTGTCGCCGGGAGCCTTCAGTACTCTCTCTCAGCTCTCTCAACTTGACCTTGGATTTAATTTGCTTAGAATTTTGCCCAGGGAGCGGCTGCGTGGGATGTCCTCTCTCACTCATCTCAACCTTACCCACAACAGACTCGAAGACCTCGACCAGCTGCCCACCGACTCAAAACATTTAAAGGTAAGCTGTTACAGATTTTGCTGTAATATATATAACTCCAACCCAGTCAAGATAACCTCCACTTTGCGTGCACTGTACAAGTGGACTCCCGTAGTGGAGCGGTTAACGTTCCTGATCGTGACGCATTCACAGGCCGCCCAGGGTCGAGAGCATAGTTTCGAACCCTGGTTGCGGCCGTCGGTCCACAGTCAACCTAGCTCTTCATCCACCCCTGGGGGTTGGTCGATAAACCGGGTACCTGGCTTAGGCTAGGGTATATATATATATATATATATATATATATATATATATATATATATATATATATATATATATATATATATATATATATATATATATATATATATAAAATCAGCTGCTCGTGCCGTCTCAACTAACATAAAAAAGTGTATAACTAAATAACATCATAACTGTATGATATTCTGTCATCATTGTATGGAAACAACTTCAAGGCTGCACCACTCAAGATCACTGTATTACCTTGAAACTGTTATAGCAGGTGTCGCAGTGTACTGGCCCTGTCAGACGGTGTTCCAATTCCTGCATGATTGTATGGAAATGTTCATTAGTGATATAAGTGTATGGCCGAATGACATCATCACATAATTATGTAAGTGCATCGTTTCTTAACTGTATGAGTTTAAAACTATATGGACGTATGACTTTGTAATTAAATGGCTTCATTAACGTATAATTACATATTCATGACCTGTGACTTTATAGCTATATGACTGTACGACTTTATGGATGCATGGACTGTATGCGTGTATGATCGACTGTGCGTATAAGTGTAATAGTGTACCCACCATCGCAGGTGCTGGACGTGTCGGTCAATATGCTAACGGAGGTGGAGGAAACGACGCTGCGGTACACTGAGGCACTGGAGGAGGTCATCCTACGGGACAACTGGGTCACTATCATTCACCCGAGAGCTTTCCAGCATCTGCCCCGCCTCACCAGCCTCGACCTCAGCTACAACAACCTAGAGGTGCTGAGGCCGACCGTCCTCGAGCCTGTGGAGAGGACGATTGAGAAACTTTACCTTCATGGTGAGTCTTTTTTTTCTTTTTTTAAGTAGGATCAAGGAATCTGACGGTTAAGGGGAAGTGCAAGGATAGAGATTCCTTGATGCCATAGATCCTCACACTGATTTAGTCTATAGTCTAAAGACCAGAAAACCTATTTCTGGAAAGGGTCTTCTGATTATATGATTATATTCGGATGAGTTACTAGAGCTGTGTTTGAAGGTTTCCTGTCATATATAACATAAGACTGTATAATTTATTATCCCATCATCATTCAAGAGTGACTCGCTCTCCCTAACAGGTAACCCGATGAGGTGTGGGTGTGAAAGCGTGGATCTCTGGGAGTGGCTCCTCAACCATCCCGCCCAGGTTCAGCAGCCCATCGACCTCATCTGTGACCAACCTAAGGTACGATATGATTTTTCAGGTTTATTTGGTTGTAGCTATTAGTTGTAGCAGACCACTCATCTCTGGTGGAAACTTAACTAGATAGTGTCTGTTGCTTGTGACAGATCCTTATATGACTCACACGTGCCTAGGGAGTGACTGGGACTCACCTAAAAATAGGCTCTGAAGTACAGCTTCCTCAGCGTCAGAAGTAGCCTCAGAAAGTCCATCTCTCAAGTATTTCACTCAGCAGTTGTTCTAGGCAGTGAGTGTTTCCTACTATACCCAGGTGGCCACTGCGGAGGAAATGTATCAAGATGTCTTCATGAGTGTAGGCTTATCAAGATACTATAAAGCATATTTCATATATCTTGAACAATTCATCTTTTACCTGGACATAAAGATTTTGGGTCACACCTGGTCATCATACAATGAATCATATTGTGATGACCTTGAAGCCCTATGAGTCCCATGTTATGGATGGAAGATGTTGAAGCCCCATGTTATGAGAGGAAGATGTTAAAGACCCATTTAATGACTCGAAGAACCTGAATCCCTATGTTGTGGCTGAGAGATGCTGAAGCCTCATCTTATGGATGAAAGGCGATGCAGATTCACCTTCGCCGGGAACCCTTTCCTTCCTCCGTTCCCATTTGCACGAATGTCTTTCTGTCCTGGTATAAACTCTTCATTGGTACCAGTAGCTTTTCATTTACCGCTTTCCACGAGGTCTTTTTGTCAACCATACTATACGTTTTCTCGAGATCCATAAATGCCATATACGATTCACTTTCTTTGTATTTCTCACAAGATTTCTTCACATCTACCTTTCCTGAAGCCATACCATTATTCCCCACTCATTTGTTCTTTGCATGCTACCACTCTCTGATTTGCAATTCTCCTATATACCTTACTACTACAATCCACAGAAATATACCCCATTAATTCGAACATTCACTTTTGTCCCTCTTGTCTTTAAGTAAGGGCATTCTGAATGCATTCTGCTAGTCCTCAGGCACCTCTTTATTCGTAGAAAAGTAAAGAAAAATTGAAGAGATGGAACAGGTGAAGGTAAAGTTGTGGGAAAGAAGAAGGAAAGTTGAAGAGAGACAGTTGGTGGGCAATTCATTTTGCTAATCTAAATCTATGTTATCTGGTTAAATAAAGGGTTTAAAGGTATTTTCATTTGTACATTGGAAGGGGTGGGTTGGTGATTTTTGTAAGGCTGCTGGGAAGTTAATTCTTTATGGAATCTTTGTATCGTTTCGAGGGATGTTTTTGATTTTTGAAATGTTTCGTTGTCTCGAGCTTCTAGTTTTTTTCCCAGGCTCTAACTGCGGCACTGTCTGTTATCATGTTGAAAGGTTGTGTTTGTGTTATTTCGTGAATTTGTTCTGTGTTGAGAGTGAAAGGGTATCTTTGATTAGTGGCAAATATCGGTGCTTTGTTTTGAATTATCTGGAGTGAGTTAAGTTGTGTGTTGCTGAGTGTGTGAGTAGTTATAGAGGATAGTCCAGTATAGGAAGAACTACGGCTTTGAAGAGATGTGTTTTTATATCTTATTGGCATATTTCTAGGTCTATAAAGCTTGGTGAGAACGATCATACTTTTCTGTCTACGATCTTTTACATTACATAAGTAAACTCTGGAGTTAATGTTGAGGTCAATCATTTTTTCTGACTCTTGAAAGTCCGTCGGTTCATCACTGACTATAAGTAGGCGTGTGACTTTGCCCCCAGGTGTACTGGGGTGAACTTTCAGGTGTTTTAATTTTCCATTTCTTTTCTCAAATTCATTGATTATAGTAATAACCTTTGCTGTCATTTTACTTATCATGTCTTTCGATCTCCCATGGTATCCAACTATTTGTGTTATGTCATCAGCATAGCAGATGTTGAGGCTTTTGATGGTTTGGGAATGTCTCCGGTGTGTATGGTAAAGAGTGTTGGGGACAGGACACTCCCCTGTGGTACTCCGCATTCTAAATAAAAAAGTATGCTAATGAAATCTTCGCCTCCTTGTCATCGAAGAAATCACATAACAGTTTTTCTAGGGTTATTGGTCTGTTAAGGTGAAGGATTTTATATTTCAAGCCTAAGTGCCAGACTTTGTCGAAAGCTATCGTAATGTCTCTGAAAATTATTTGACACTGTCCCCCGTCTGCTTATTTTGTGCAATCTGTTCTGTTGTGAGTGCTATTGCTTATTGTGTCCTCCTGTCGTATCTTATTTTATTTGAGCCGAACTAACGTAAGATAGCATGACCAATCAATCAACAAAACTGTTATCCCCTTTCTAAGTACTGACTAAAATCCCATTCACTATTGTCGCTTTGCTACACTTTATCTTACGCAAGGATTTCCCTAACTTCCTCCCTTTTCATCATGCCATGTACCAGGACTGTTTCACTCTGAAACGCTCCCTCCAGAAACACCACATCCACCGGTATATCATATATCACATTTGAGAATCTTTCAAATAATCACTGAATCTCTTTTACACTTCGTCTTTGCCTGTTATTATTTTCTTTCTACTGCCCTCTTTGGTACTCAGATTTGTTCCTTAATTTCCCTTACTTTCTAAAAAATTTTCTTATTCTCTCAGAAGTTCGTCGTTACTCTCTCACCCAATTTATCATTTACCCTCTTATTCAGCACCTGTACCTTCCTTTTGCTTCCTGCCATTTTCTCTTGTACTCCTCAGTTATTTGCACTCTGTTCCTCCAGGATAACTTCCGTACACCTCTCTTTTCTTTTTCATTACTAATTTAAGTTCCTCTGTCCACCACTCACTACTCTTCCTGAGATTTCCACATCTCACATAGTACACTTGCGTATGTAAAGCGTTGCTCCCCCAAATACTTTCTGCTCCTCATCCAGTCCTCCTGTTACATTCAATTTTACCCTAAGCCACTCTTAACTCATTTTCGCTTGGTATCTCCACACAAAGGCCGAATATAAACAGATGAAAACGTATAATGAGGTATCAAGGGTAAAACTATGGGACGAGGTGTCTTATAGAATGTCTTTACTTAGGTATAAGTTATAACACTTCTATAAGGCGTTCTCAGCGGATGGACGAAGGCTGGTCATATAATCCAACATATTCTTCACATTTGTAGGAAGGATGCTTTGAGAGAAAACAGTTAATATGAATCAACATGTGGGAAGTTAATATGAACTAACATGTGGGAAGTTAATATGAGCTAACAAGTGGGTTACAAATATGTAACATTCTAACTTGCACTATATTGTATTTAAGTGTATTCGATGAGGTTGAGACAGTCTTTCAAGGAAATATCGAATTCGACAGTTCCAAAATTGTTTTTTTGCCCTCCTAATACATACAAACATTTATGGCTGATTACATGTACTTGCTACTGAGATAGTTTTCAGATTATCACAGCATTGTTTAATGTTTAATGATCTAGATTGTTAGTGATGTGGTGAGTTGTTAAACTATCCCCTGTGATGTGGTGAGTTGATAGGGTATGCCTTGTGATATTTTGAATTGACAGAGCATACCTTGTGATGTGGTGAGTTGACAGAGTATACCTTGTAATGTGGTGAGTTGATAGAGTACATCTTGTAATGCTGTGACCAGATACGATTTACCTTAAGATGTGGTGAGTTGATAGATTATACTTTTTGATGTGGTTAGTTTGTAGAATATACCTTGTGGTGTTTTGAGCTGATAAAGTATACCTTTTCATGCAGTGACCTGATAGGGAATACCTTATGATGTGCCGAGCTGACAGAATATACTTAGTGGTATGGTTAGTTGATAGAGTATACCCTATGTTGTTGTAAGGCGATAGAGTGTACCTTGTAATGCGTTGGGCTGATGAGTATACCTTGTGATGTGGTGAGCCGATGCAGTATATCATGTGATGTGGTGAGATTTCACAAATAAAGGAACTGCAGACGACAGTTGAGAGTATAATGGTCGTTTTGTTCTTGTCTTGCCAGGCGTTGAATGGGCAGTCGTTCCTGCTGATGTCGTCCTCGTCCTTCTGTCCGCAGCCGATCATCTTGCGGGTGGCCATACAGGACATCCAGAGCCAGTCTTTCCTCGTGTCCTGGCAGGCTACCAACTCCTCCGCCGTCTACGGCTTCAAGGTCAGCCTTGAAACTTTAAGGTTCACCAAGTCCTTCCTAATCTCAGGGGACAAGGATCACTCAATGTCCTTTAGTGTCAAGGATCAAGTGACAGAGTGTCTCTCTTAATATCAGGGGTCAAAGATCAATCAGCATATTCCACCGTCAGATGGCATGGGTCACCAAGTCTATCTTATTGTCGGATCATGGGTCACTTAGACTTCATTGTGTATAACCTAGTTTCACGGGTCAAATGTTAATCAGTATTCTCCAGTGTCGGATGTTACTCCTCATCAAGTGACAGTCCCAATTTCAGGGGTCGAAGATCACTCATTGTCCTCTAGTGTCAGGGGTTCAAGGCTCAATCATTGACCTCCATTGTTAAAAGCCAAAGGTCACTCAAACTGCCACTGTTCTAATGACAGAAACAATAAGAGCCTCACTACCTTTAGTGATAGACGTTAAGAGCCTTAATATCTCCAGTGAAGGAACCATTAAAAGCTTTATTGTTTCTGATGACAGACATCAAGAGACTCACTGCCTCTGATGACAGAGACATCGAGGGACTCACTACCTCTGAGGACAAGACATTAAGATTCTCACTACCTCTGGTGACGGAGACTCATTATTTCTTGTGAGAGACAATTAAAGACTCATTGCCTCTAGTGACAGACATTAAGAGCCTCATTAACTCTGGTGACGGAGTCTTACTACCTTTGGTGACTGAGACACTGAGAGACTGCCATCATCAATCTGTGTATCAACCTATGTGTTAATATAGATATTTATAGTTGCAAAGTAAGAGTGTTGTTGCTACTTCAGGTGACGTACCAGTCAGCTGAAGAAGAGGCCGAGCTGTCTTCCTCGCCGACGCTGGGTCTAACCTCCAGGACCTACCTGCTAGAGGATCTGCTGCCTAGCACGCAGTATCAGGTGTGCGTCCATGGCCTCACCAAATCCCTGAGTCGCCGTGCCCGCGCTCACACCCGCACTGCCGCCCACCAGGACCACCAGGTGAGCTCCTTCCTCCTTTGGTTATTCATTACGATTGACTGAGGAGGTATTCACTTCAGTGGTCATGAATAGCAGATGCATTAGAAAACTGAAGTAATTTTGGAATGTTGCATACATTTTGAAAAATATAAAGTTTCAGATGATTTGCAATTGTAAATATTTACATCTCATTATGGTTCCTGCCACCTTCCATGTTAGGAGAAGGGCGCCCTGTGCAGCGAGGGCCAGACGCTGCCACTGCCAGCATCATCGGCCACAAGTACTGCTGGGGGACGCCTCTGGCTCATCCTGGGAGCGACATTGGCGGTTGCCCTCCTACTGGGGGTAATTGTCGCCCTCGTGTGGTACCGTAGGTGTCGTGCTGGTGTCGACCATGAACCTACCAAGAGACCCAACGGCGTCCCTCCCGATTATTACAGCCACTACCACGGACGACCCTCTCATCCCCACCACGACGAAGAAGAGTTCGCCTGCTAGTGACAGGTCTCTCACAGTTCCCTTGTGGTAGGGGCTCATGACACTTCTGCTGGTGACATGGGTTTCTTAAAGTCCTCCCGTGGTGAGAAATTGTGACACACCTACTGTTGACATGGCTTTCTTACAGCTCTCTGTGGTGAGAATTCGTGACACACCTGCTGGTGATATGGGTTTCTTAGAGTCCTCCCATGGTAAGAGCTCATGACACACCTGCTGGTGACATGGGTGCCTTATAACCCTCCTGTATGAGTGCTCACACCGCTGGAGGTGTGTACTCTTAACTGACGCCACTGGAGGCGTATACTGTCAGCTGACACCGCCGGAGGCATGTACCGTGAACTAAAGCCGCTGGAGGCGTGCACTGTCAGCTGTCACCGCTGAAGGCGTGTGATGTGACTGACACCGGTGGAGGAGCGTATTGTGAGCTGACACCGCGGAAGGAGCATATTGCAAGCTGACACTGCTGGAGGCTTGTATATGAAGTGACACCGTTGGAAGCGTGTGGTGTAAGCTAACACCGCTCGCTGGAGGAAGCTTGAAAATGAAAGACACGAGCCAAGAAAATGTATAAGACAGAGGTGATAATGTGATGTACATATCTGGTAACATGATATGCCACATGACAACCTAGTCATCCTAGGAAATATTTACGGAGCTGTTAGCTTATGTGATGACTGCAAAATGCCTGGCATAGAAGTGTGGGTGCTGAATGGTTGCTCTGCCGCAAGAACCTTGTTCTGGTACAGTTAACAAAAAATCTTGAGGGCTTCAAGACTGGGAAAGATATTCTTTTATTTCAAAACTGTTACACGAAAACAAATCTATTGAAAAGGTGGACTATGTACTCTGAGCTCCTCCTGAAAGAGTCTAAGGGCTGGGTGTGTCTGTAGGCCTCTGGAGGTCGCGTATAGCTTTACAGATGACCAGGAGGGTGTCCTAAACGGGACGACCAGTGTAGCTGTCTCAGGGTCAGGCACAAGAGGTATTTAAGATTCAGATTTCATCACAACTTGGCGTAATACGAGACGCAGAATGATGAAAGTGAAGTGGAGGGAAAATGTGGAGAAGTGGTACATTTCGATGAGTAATGGACAGTGAGAGGAAAGTGCAAATAAAGTAAATTTGATGAAAAGAGAAATATGAAGGGGGAAAAGGGCAAAACAGCACATCTTATTATTTACAAGAATTTGAAACGACAAAGTGGCCATCACTGCAATGAGTCAAGGAAGTGTGAGGAAACAATGGGTTAGTTTTGTTACGACCAGGAATATGAGTGAAGTAAATGGAACGTGTTCCTTTTGGAATTTCATCGATGTCATTTAGCTTTATTGCCTTCCCTCGTCAGTAGACCTTGGCAAAAAGCCACTTTTTGAATATCTCCTGTGTTGAAACATGGAAAATTAGTTGCGAATAAATATTCAAAGACTCATTGCGAAGCACGGTAGATGTTCATATTAATGGTTAACACTCCCTCTGAAAGTTCATTATGAGAGAAGGACATCCCTATGATGACTCATTATTAGGGGAGAGCATCCCCTGAAGGCTCATTATGAGGGATAGGCATCTCCCTGATGGTTTGTTATAAGGGATAGGCATCTTCCTGAAGGTTCACTATAAGGGATGGGAATCCCCTTAAAAGTTTATTATGAGAAATACGCGTAACCACCCTGAAGGTTCATTATGGGGGAAAGATGTCTCCCTGAAGGTTTACTATGAATGGTGGGCATCTCCCCTGAAGATTTATTACGATGGATGGGTATACCAAAAATGTTCATTATGAGGGGCTTGGTATATACATGAATCTTCAGTATGAGGGGTTGGCATCCCCATTATAGGAGTGGGCATTCCCTTTGAATATTCATTATGAGGAGTGGGCATTCCCATTATAGGTTAATCGTGAGGAATGGGCATCCCCTCACGGTTCATTATGAGAGTTGGTATTCCCCATAAGGTTCATTAAGAGGAAAGAGAATCCTCCTGAAGGTTTGTTATGAGGGAAAAGCATCCCCCTGAAGGTTCATTATGAGGAGAGGGCACTCCCACTGAGGTTTGTTATGAAGAGAGGCCACGTCCTGAAGGTTCATTATGAGGGCTGGGCATACCTCATAAGGGGTCATTATGGGAGAAGACAACCTCCAATGAAGGGTGCTCTTAACTCAGGCATGTTCACAATACACGATGTGCCTTTGCGTAAAGCATTTTATGTGTATCTGAAGTTTAGAAAATATTTTAGGGAAAAGTATGCCTCTATCAGGAGAGGTCAGTATTTAATTTTTCATTGGAAAGTTTTCACTGGCGCGTAACACTCTATCATCTACTACTCTACCATTTTTATGTGACACTCCGATAGGACACGGAAAAATTTTTGTCTCTTCCCATAACACTTTTCCTTAATCATCTACCTTCACTTGTTCCACTTTATACAGGGCGTGCCGGCAAGGGTTCTTCTACCTGGCACAGTTACTCTTGAAAACTTTTCTACAGCCCATGGGTCGTAGATCGGGTTCTTATGGTTTGCTCACCTGTATAAACATTATGTCTATCACTTGGTAGTGATTATATCTTGGTAGTGAATTATAACTTAGTGTTGAATCATAACTTAGTAGTGAATGATTTTATTCTTAAGGGACGTGAAATGCTAAAAGTATTCCAAAGATAATGTTTAAGAACTGGTGGAAGTCTGAGCACAAGCATGTGTAGTGATGGCTGACAAAAGTCTCTGAACAGTGAATGTGAATGGATGTATGTTTGTGTGTATGTGGGTGTGTAGATATAAGAAGTTCTAAACTTTACGGACCATATTCTAAAGATAGAAATTACAAGAAAAACCTTTATATCGTTTTCTACGGTTCAGTGAGGTAAGAGTTTGTGTGAGAAGTTACATGAAAATAAACAATGAATACTACGTAATTTTTGTGTCCTTCCTTGCCACGAGAGTGTCAAGACACTCGATGATTAAGGTCAATGATATATAGAACAACATCTTATGTTCTACACTTTTTATCATTTCATTATGCCCATTGGGAGCCAAGAGTTGATGATAATCGTGGTAATATGAGCTCCACACGTAGTTCTGTACGCATCTGCATTTCTTACGTTACCTGCCTCCTTCATCAATAGTTTTCTTCATGCTTATATATATATATATGTATATATATATATATATATATATATATATATATATATATATATATATATATATATATATATATATATATATATATATATATATATATATATATATATATATATATATATATATATATATATATATATATATATATATATATATATATATATATATATATATATATATATATATATATATATATATATATATATATATATATATATATATATATATATATATATATATATATATATATATATATATATATATATATATATATATATATATATATATATATATATATATATATATATATATATATATATATATATATATATATATATATATATATATATATATATATATATATATATATATATATATATATATATATATATATATATATATATATATATATATATATATATATATATATATATATATATATATATATATATATATATATATATGGGAGGGTATTGATTGAGAGGTTGAAGGCATGTACAGAGCATCAGATTGGGGAAGAGCAGTGTGGTTTCAGAAGTGGTAGAGGATGTGTGGATCAGGTGTTTGCTTTGAAGAATGTATGTGAGAAATACTTAGAAAAGCAAATGGATTTGTATGTAGCATTTATGGATCTGGAGAAGGCATATGATAGAGTTGGTAGAGATGCTCTGTTGAAGGTACTAAGAATATATGGTGTGGGAGGCAAGTTGTTAGAAGCAGTGTATAGTTTTTATCGAGGATGTAAGGCATGTGTACGTGTAGGAAGAGCGGAAAGTGATTGGTTCTCAGTGAATGTAGGTTTGCGGCAGGGGTGTGTGATGTCTCCATGGTTGTTTAATTTGTTTATAGATGGGGTTGTTAGGGAGGTGAATGCAAGAGTTTTGGAAAGAGGGGCAAGTATGAAGTCTTGGGGATGAGAGAGCTTGGGAAGTGAGTCAGTTGTTGTTCGCTGATAATACAGCGCTGGTGGCTGACTCATGTGAGAAACTGCAGAAGCTGGTGGCTGAGTTTAGTAAAGTGTGTGAAAGAAGAAGGTTAAGAGTAAATGTGAATAAGAGCAAGGTTATTAGGTACAGTAGGGTTGAGGGTCAAGTCAATTGGGAGGCAAGTTTGAATGGAGAAAAACTGGAGGAAGTAAAGTGTTGTAGATATCTGGGAGTGGATCTGGCAGCGGATGGAACCATGGAAGCAGAAGTGAATCATAGGGCAGGGGAGGGGGCGAAAATCCTGGGAGCCTTAAAGAATGTGTGGAAGTCGAGAACATTATCTCGGAAAGCAAAAATGGGTATGTTTGAAGGAATAGTGGTTCCAACAATGTTGTATGGCTGCGAGGCGTGGGCTATGGATAGAGTTTTGCACAGGAGGGTGGATGTGCTGGAAATGAGATGTTTGAGGACAAAATGTGGTGTGAGGTGGTTTGATCGAGTAAGTAATGTAAGGGTAAGAGAGATGTGTGGAAATAAAAAGAGCGTTATTGAGAGAGCAGAAGAGAGTGTTTTGAAATGGTTCGGGCACATGGAGAGAATGAGTGAGGAAAGATTGACCAAGAGAATATATGTGTCGGAGGTGGAGGGAACGAGGAGAAGTGGGAGACCAAATTGGAGGTGGAAAGATGGAGTGAAAAAGATTTTGAGTGATCTGGGCCTGAACATTCAGGAGGGTGAAAGGCGGGCAAGGAATAGAGTGAATTGGATCGATGTGGTATACCAGGGTCGACGTGCTGTCAATGGATTGAATCAAGGCATGTGAAGCATCTGGGGTAAACCTTGGCAAGTTCTGTGGGGCCTGGATGTGGAAAGGGAGCTGTGGTTTCGGGCATTATTGCATGACAGCTAGAGACTGAGTGTGAACGAATGGGCCTTTGTTGTCTTCCTTGTGCTACCTCGCACACATGATGGGGGGGGGGGGTTGTTATTTCATGTGTGGCAGGGTGGCGATGGGAATGAATAAAGGCAGACAGTATGAATCATGTACATGTGTATGTATGTATATGTCTTTGTGTGTATACATATATATATATATATATATATATATATATATATATATATATATATATATATATATATATATATATATATATATATATATATATATATATATATGTATATATATATATATATATATATATATATATATGTATACGTTGAGATGTATAAGTATGTATTTGCGTGTGTGGACGTGTATGTATATACATGTGTATGTGGGTGGGTTGGGCCATTCTTTCGTCTGTTTCCTTGCGCAACCTCGCAGACCCGGGAGAGAGCGACAAAGCAAGCAAAATAAGAATGAAAAAATAATATATATATATATATATATATATATATTGGAAAGGACCACAATTTTGCGCGTGATCAAGATATTCCTATGAGTCCAGGGGGAAAATGAAACACGATAAGTTTCCAAGTGCACTTTCGTGTAATAATCATATCATCAGGGGAGACACAAGAAAGAAATATAAGTCAGTTGATACACATCGAAGAGAGAGAGAGAGAGAGAGAGAGAGAGAGAGAGAGAGAGAGAGAGAGAGAGAGAGAGAGAGAGAGAGAGAGAGAGAGAGAGAGAGAGAGAGAGAGAGAGAGAGAGAGAGAGAGAGAGAGAGAGGTATGGGGAAGGGAGGAAGGACGGAGATAGATGGCTGGTGTCAGGGGGAAGATCCTCTACAGATAAGTTATTTTTGGGGATAGAACGCATGGGGAGGGCAGGGAATTTGTCGGCTGGTAGAGGTGAGGAGCAGGGGATGGACGGGAAGGGGGATGATATCGGAGGAGGTAGGGGAGGGGATAGGGGAGGGAGACATAGTGACACGCGTTAGGATGAAGGAGCGTCAGACAACAAAAGCTGTGTGGAGGCCAAGACATCACTACGCTGACAACACTACACTACATTAAGAAGCACTACCTTGACAACGCTTAATTGATTATGATAATGCTATTTTGACCATACTTCACCACGATGACTTGACGATAATGACACTACGATGGCTACACTACCTATAGCACCACAGTAGAAACACCACACTGACAGCACTCCACTCCTCTGGCAACACTGCCCTAACACTGACAGCAATATCATTAATAATGAGTTCATGACGATAGCATTATTCTAATATTTATAGTTTCAACGATATGGTAGAGATCTGAGGTGATAACAGCAGATTAAAGATCTAAACAGTATTTTTGATAATTACACTTTGACAACAGTATCAAGTCGCTGTAGACATCGACAGCAATAACCCTTAATCTTAAAGTGAAAAATTGGTAATGAAGCAGAGGACACCTTAATGCAGTACATGTGATACAATGAGAGGTCACCGTATTCCAAATAATCATACAAGGAAAGGGATCCTACTGTTGTAAACATAAAGTGAATTTAATGGTTAGGTTCTGGACTATACAGTGAGAGGCTAACAGTATGCTCACTGAAGGGTTATGGAATGCCATAATATTATACAGTGCAAGAATAGCAACACAGTTAATGGCTATGTAATATCAAAGAGCTATACAGTGAAAGAAAAACAATTATTTTGGAATCAAGGAGTGAAAATGTCAAGGTGTTTTATGGTAATGTCCAGGTGTCTTTCAGTAATGCCCAGATGTTTTACAATAATGTCCAGATGTCTTACGATAATGTTCAGGTGTCTTACAGTAGTGTTTAGGTGTCGTAAAATAATGTTCAGGTGTCTTAGAGTTAGGTGTCTTACAGTAATTTAAGGCGACAATATTCCCTTGAAATGGCCATTGGAAAACCATTAAGCCCTTACAGTTATACAGGTTAAGTAAAAGGCAAAAATATCTGCTTAACATTATGTAAAAACATCCATGGATTGAACGAAATAGGATGTCATCTACCTATATACGAAGGCAGGCCTCATTCGCTCACGTCCATTCTCTAACTGTCATGTGTAATGCTCCGAAAGCACAGCTGTTCATCCACATCCAGGCCCCACAGACTTTTTCAAGGTTTTTCCCGGTCGCTTCACATGCTCTGGTTGTCTATTGGCAGCTCGTTGACCCTTGTATATCACATCGTTCCAGTTCTCTTTGTCACATGCAGGCTTTTGAACCTCCTCTATGTTCAGGCCCGCATCATTCAAAATCATTTTCACTCTAACTTTCCCATCTCCGGTATGCTCTTTCCCTTTTCCTTGTTGCCTTCACTTCTGACACATACATAGTTTTTGTCAACTTTTCCTCGCTCATCCTCTCCATATGTCCAAACCATTTCAGCATACCTTCTTCAGCTCTCTCAACCAAGCTCGTTTTATTACCATACCTCTCTTCTCCTTCTTTTCCTTATTCGATCAAATCACCTCACCCCACATATTGTCCTCAAACATTTCATTTCCAACACATCCACCCTCCCCAGCACATCCTCGTTTATAGACTCATGCCTCGCATTCATATAAAGTTGGAGCTGCTGTACCTTCAAACATACTCATTTTCGCCCTCCTAAAACCTTCGCCCCTTCATCTTCCCTATCACTAATTCCACTGCCATGGTTCCATTTGCCGCTTCCAGATATCTAAAACACTTCACTTCTTCCAACCTCTATCCAGTTACTCTCAAACCCCATCTAGCCTGTCCCTTTATCTTGCTAAACCTAATAGATTTGCTTTTATTCACATTTACTCGCATCTTCCTCCTTTCATACATAGTATCAAACTCAGTCACAACTTTTGCAAATTCTCACTCGAATCTGCCACCGGAGCTGTGTCATCAGCAAACAACAAATGACTTGCCCGTTATTCCCTACATACTGCATCATTGCTCCTCTCTCTAACGCTCTTGCATTTACATCTATCACCACCCCATCCATAAACAAATAAAACAGCCATGATGAGCCCTCACCCATTCACTATTCCCTCACACAACTTACCAGGCACACTGAACAAACTTATACCTCTGTAGTATGAACGCTTACCTTTATCTTCCTTACCTTTATACAGTGTCACTATACATCTATTTTGCCAGTCCTTAGGCATCAACCACGATCCATGCATACACAGAAAATTTTTAATTGATCAGTCAACAACACAGTCACCCTCTTTCTTAAGAAATTCATCTGCAATACTGTCCACTCCAGCCGCCTTGTCACCTTTAATCTGGTTGTGGATAGGGAGCTGTGGTTTTGGTGCATTACACATGAAAGCATGAGCATGGATGTGAGATGTGGCTTTTCTTCGGTTGTTCCTGGCGCTACCTCGCTAACGCGGAAGTGGCGATCAAGTATGAAAATATGATAATGATAATGATAATGATAATAATGATAATAATAGTAATGATAATGATAATAATAATGATATTAATGATAATGATAATAATGATAATAATAATGATAATAATAATAATAATAATAATAATAATAATAATAATGATAATAATAATAATGATAATAATAATAATAATAATAATAATAATAATAATAATAATAATAATAATAATAATATTAATAATGATGATAATAATGATAATAATGATAATGATGATAATGATAATGATAATGATTATGATAATAATGATAATAATGATAATGAGGATAATGATGATGATAGGAATAATGATGATAATGATAATAATGATGATAATAATCATAATTATAGTAATGATAAGACGAGTGATAGAGATAATGATGAGAATAATAATAAGCATGAGATCAATAATAATAAGAAAAGATAAAACGGAGACAGGGAACCTTCATGAATGGGAATGTGGGTACATTGCTACTCTTATATATAAAACCTTGGTGATGATTGGCCTGGCGCTCTAGTACGCTGGGTAACGGAGTCCTGAGTTCCTGGTAACCCCACAGATATAACGTAGGACGGAGGATGTTCAGCTGCCAGGTTACATAAAATATTGGGCGTGGGTGCCTGCTTATGTTAACCATGCCAGGGAACCACGCTACATTATGCTAGGTTATCACAACCCATTACGGGAAATTATAGTCGGCAGAAGGGAGGACGGCGACATGGGATGACTTGTGGTCGTTTATGATTGTGGTGGTGGTGGGCGGTGGAGCCTGAACAGTTTGCAGAAACCAAAACCACACAAAATTTAATTAACTCTGTATTGCGCTCCTTAAGTACCCTGACAAGAATGAAACTCGTTTGCCTCTGAAGCCAGAAGTAAATATGTGAACATTATCAATGTGGATTCTCTCTCACATAGGTCTCCGAGAACAGGATCAAATTAATGGCTATACCAAACTTGCTCTAAATAGATCGGCTTCTGAACATGATATTCGGTTGTCAGATGGAAGTTTAAAGGATGCAGCCAGGTAGCAACTGGGTGATGTATATGAAGGATGTAGAAGAGTACATTTAAGTACTAGCAAAGCCATTCTCCATCATGTACCAAGTAAAGCAAATATACAGAAACAGTTACAAGATAGTAGACTACAAGATGTAACTGCTAAAATAAGGATAGGATAAAGATACTACAGGCACCTCAGCCTATTTGGGGATATAAATCACATGAATTGTAAAATTTGTGGCCAGAGATGTAGATACACACTAAAACAACATGTCTTACATCATGAAAAGAGATAAATCATCCGAGATATGCCTAAACAACACTTGAAAAGATGACGTAGCATCTGATTGCATCTGGTTAATGAGTCCTCTGTATGGAAAGAGTGTAAGCATGGATGGTGAACTAATTTTACAGCATATGATATCATAATAATTTGACTTATGGGGTATGACACAGATCATTTTTGACTTTAGTAAAGCTTTTGCGTGGCCGACCTTCACAATGAATCACCGGCGGCAAGGCTAACTAACCAGCCATTCATCAGCATCATTTAACCGCAGGGCTTTATCATAAAGAATAAAGGAAGTTTTCACTTATGCAGTTTTTCTTTTTCCGATAAAGCTTCTGGAGTTCTGGAGAGCCAGAGATTCGTCCAGTACGTCTACTGGTGAGAGTATTAGAGAAATGATCGATTTGTGCTGGTCGGTCTGTAGGATGATTACTTGTTATTTTCACCTGTGATCAAGAATTATACTCTTGCCCTCAAGTATCATCCTCAATGGGTGGCCCCGTGATGTTATCCTCGCCGAGTATCAACAACAGCAGTTGTTAAGGCTGTGGCTCCAGAATCTATGGCTATCCTTAACAAGTAGCATAATTCCTTCTGGTATCAACAGAGAGGCACACTCAGATGCCATCCTCACTAAGAACTGAATTCTTCACCTGGTCACGGTGAGGGGATTTCTGCACGTCAACATCCTCTCTCACTGGTATTTCAACTCGTTAATGTAGACATCGAGGAGCCCTCATATTCATTGTCGCCCTCATTAAATGTAGTTCATGTCCAGTGCTTTCCTACAGAGCAGCGAGACCAGCCATCTTCAACCTTACTAACTGGCTCTTTCACGCTTGTGACTAATCTCAGTGAGTGGCTCTTGTTAACTCGTGATTCTTTTTGCTGAGTGGCACAATGTGATTATTTTCAATCAATGAATCCAGCCTTTCTGATTATCCTCACAAGGTGACTTTCGCGATTGCGATTATCCTCGCTGATGGCTCCCGTTCTTGTTATTATCCTTACTCAGTGACTCCCGTACTTGTTATTGTCCTCGTTTAGTGATCCCCGTACTTGTTATTATCCTCAATGAACAGCAACTGTCAGACTTCGCTCTCACTGAGTGGCCCTAGACTCTGTTATCATCCCTAGTGAGTGTTCTGAAGCAGCTGCTCCACACTTTATGTCTTGGTAAATATCTTGTCAGTATCTGATATCATGACGTATGGTCAGGTTTCATGATAGTTTTTATACTGACCATCAGATACTGGTAACCATTGCATCCAATGACATTTTTACACAGTTTTCATTCAGTTCATCAATGCCTCTCCCCCTCCCCTTCTCACTCCTTTCCCCATCCTTTTTCCATCTCCCAGTCACTCTCCTTACCCTCTCTTCCATTGCTACCTCTTCCCCTCTCCGAGTTATTGCCCACTGTTGTTATGTTTGGACGGCTTAAAGTGTGCCATAAGTCTTGCCTGAGGCGCCACTGTTTACACTCATAACATGAAGATATTAGAGGCTGAGTCCCCCGAGTGCCTCACAGGAAAGAACTATGTCTTATTTCAAGTACCTGAGAGGTGCGGCCCATGTCTTATTTCAAGTGCATCACAGGTAAGTACTGTCTCGCCTCGAGTGCCTCATAGTTTACGAATTATGTTTTGCCTGGAGTGCATCACAGGTACGAAATGTCTCGCAGATTAAGACTAACAACTAATCAAGAATAGAGAGCAACCCAGGAATGGGTACATCTAACATTCACATGAAACTCACCACCATAATGATAGTTGTCGGTTGGTTAGTCAAGAAGCGCTGATTTCTGAAGACTTTAACTGGGTCATTGCTTACTATTGATACACGTAAGATATATCAAGGCCTGCTGGTAACATCACATCAAGGATGGTTCATAACAATGTACCGGGGTTGATCTATATCAAGGATGGCTAATGAAGCTATATGATACTTCATGAGGAGGAATTAAAGGCAGTTGATAAGAAACTATCAAGGAGAGCGGTGGAAGGTGTGCCAAGTCTCCGCTAGAGTAAGCATGGCAGACTAGGGACTGACCTAGTCTCATTACATTCTCTATCCCAGTGTTAGCTTATATCTCAATAGAAACTAAACATTTAGAATAGGCAAGTTAACAATGTTAATTCCTCCATGTTTTCATAGCATTCGTTATAGCACGATCAAAAACATGCACCAGTCATGGCCATCTCCGACGAAAGCAAAATAAAGTTCGACAAAAAGGACGAAATCACTCATAACGCTACAGGTATTTGTAAATCTGATTCTTAAAGTTAGAATTGTTGTAGAAACACATCAAGAGAATCCTGCAGCTTTGCTGTTCGAGAATAAGAAGTATCATAACGTTAGTCGTCGTTTGGGTGATCTCTTCTCACAATCTGTGGGAAGTAACTGCCAAATCTTCGGTTAATCTTCGTTTGAAATGGATCTACACACACACACACACACACACACACACACACACACACACACACACACACACACACACTCACACATATCAGAAGCAGCAGCATTATTGCCAAGATTAAGAGGGATTTCAGCTCTGCGGGACTTTGTATAAGTAAAGGTAGGGACAACATCTATAGTTGGACGGGGCAAAATGTCACTTGAGCACAGCATATTTCTGATACAGGTTGAGTAAATCAGATAGCACTGAATGCGGGAAGACCAGCTGATTCAACTCGAATGACGTTAGGACCATCAACATATCTTCCAGCCATAGTGTCCTCACTTTTCGTACTCAAGACACTTGGACTATTCAGCAGCTGAACTTAAGAACATCTACACAACTTTGATTCTTCTCAGCATTACCTACGCCTTCCTCACCAGGCCCTCTGTCCTATCCACCACACAACAGGATCCACCAGATAAGGCACAGATAAGGACATGCAAGATCATCCTTGATCTTTCCTACAGGAACTACACATTTATCAAGGGCTGCTCAAAACACTGGTACTCCCGGCTCGTTTCAACCACTGTCTGGACTTCATCCAGCAGGTTGGGAAAAAGCTTGATTTTTTTTTTTCTCAGCAAATTACATGGATTTATTGCGCACCCCAACCCATCCTGTGTACGGTGGAGCAAATGATGATACAGATTCCATGAAAGATCCACGGACGAGACGTCTTTGATTCTGAGAAGCAGATCAACACAACAAATCTGTCGAACTCGGGGTTCGTGCGGACCGCTATAAGAATAGCTCCATCCCAGCCATTGTAAACGCCGTGACTGATCAGTAGAAAGCCACAATCATGTTGGTTTAAAACTGCTTAAATCCCGTCCCTCCTCATTATGGCTCCACTCTCTGCATTGTGTGGGTTTTCTTTGTATATTTTAAACTTTTGTCTGCATTTGATTCAATAAACCAATAATAATCATCGTTACTGTTATCATCATTACAAACACACACAGACACACAGACACACAGACACACACACACACACAGACACACACACACACCACACACACGCTGAGCGGTAGGGATGCCGTAACGGGTGTGGGTGATTGTGAGGGATGGTGGAGGCACAGAAGAGTGGAGGGTGGCATTTAGCGGCGGAGGTGGCATTAAGGGAGGGGAGTGTCACTGGCATTGGCGGGTGTGGGTAGTGGAGGCACTAATGATACACACTAGCCGGCAGCTACAGGAGGATACCACCATCTCTGGCGGGAGGGGTCATACTGGCCTACTTCAGAGGTCGCCGTTGATCGTCGTCTCAGATGTAGATGGTTACCTCTCTCTCTCTCTCTCTCTCTCTCTCTCTCTCTCTCTCTCTCTCTCTCTCTCTCTCTCTCTCTCTCTCTCTCTCTCTCTCTCTCTCTCTCTCTCTCTCTCTCACTCTCTCTCTCTCTCTCTCTCTCTCTCTCTCTCTCTCTCTCTCTCTCTCTCTCTCTCTCTCTCTCACTTATGTCGTGGCCAGGGACCATACTTCCCAGCCAGGCCTTCTCCAAGTAGGTATGTAATCATCAACGAATGTGACATTCTTATGTCTGGATATCCCCGGACCCTTAGGACGGTATGATTAATTAACTGTACAATTTGTGTCTGAATGTTAACATAGCTGGCCAGGAGCGTGGGAAACCAATCTAAAGTTTGGCGTTATTCATTCTACAGTTTCTGCAAGTTTCTGATGGAAGATATACGAACATAGGGCAATGCACGCGCACTTTCATATATATATATATATATATATATATATATATATATATATATATATATATATATATATATATATATATATATTTATATTCTATTTATTTTGTTTTGTCGCAGTCTCCCGCGTTTGCGAGGTAGCGCAAGGAAACAGACGAAAGAAATGGCCCAACCCACCCCGATACACATGTATATACATACACGTCCACACTCGCAAAAATATATACCTATACATCTCAATATACACATATATATACACACACAGACACATACATATATACCCATGCACCCAATTCACACTGTCTGCCTTTATTCATTTCCATCGCCACCTCGCCACACATGGAATACCACACCCCTCCCCCCTCATGTGTGCGAGGTAGCGCTAGGAAAAGACAACAAAGGCCCCATTCGTTCACACTCAGTCTCTAGCTGTCATGCAATAATGCCCGAAACCACAGCTCCCTCTCCACATCCAGGCCCCACACAACTTTCCATGGTTTACCCCAGACGCTTCACATGCCCTGATTCAATCCACTGACAGCACGTCAACCCCGGTATACCACATCGATCCAATTCACTCTATTCCTTGCCCGCCTTTCACCCTCCTGCATGTTCAGGCCCGATCACTCAAAATCTTTTTCACTTCATCTTTCCACCTTCAATTTGGTCTCCCACTTCTCCTCGTTCCCTCCACCTCCGACACATATGTCCTCTTGGTCAATCTTTCCTCACTCATTCTCTTCATGTGACCAAACCATTTCAAAACACCCTCTTCTCCTCTCTCAACCACGCTCTTTTTATTTCCACACATCTCTCTTACCCTTACATTACTTACTCGATCAAACCACCTCACACCACACATTGTCCTCAAACATCTCATTTCCAGCACATCCACCCTCCTGCGCACAACTCTATCCATAGCCCACGCCTCGCAACCACACAACATTGTTGGAACCACTATTCCTTCAAACATACCCATTTTTGCTTTCCGAGATAATGTTCTCGACTTCCACACATTCTTCAAGGCTCCCAGGATTTTCGCCCCCTCCCCCTCCCTATGATTCACTTCCGCTTCCATGGTTCCATCCGCTGCCAGATCCACTCCCAGATATCTAAAACACTTTACTTCCTCCAGTTTTTCTCCATTCAAACTTACCTCCCAATTAACTTGACCCTCAACCCTACTGTACCTAATAACCTTGCTCTTATTCACATTTACTCTTAACTTTCTTCTTTCACACACTTTACCAAACTCAGTCGCCAGCTTCTGCAGTTTCTCACATGAATCAGCCACCAGCGCTGTATCATCAGCGAACAACAACTGACTCACTTCCCAAGCTCTCTCATCCACAACAGACTTCATACTTGCCCCTCTTTCCAAAACTCTTGCATTCACCTCCCTAACAACCCCATCCATAAACAAATTAAACAACAATGGAGACATCACACACCCCTGCCGCAAACCTACATTCACTGCGAACCAATCACTTTCCTCTCTTCCTACACGTACACATGCCTTACATCCTCGATAAAATCTTTTCACTGCTTCTAACAACTTGCCTCCCACACCAAATATTCTTAATACCTTCCACAGAGCATCTCTATCAACGCTATCATATGCCTTCTCTAGATCCATAAATGCTACATACAAATCCATTTGCTTTTCTAAGTATTTCTCACATACATTCTTCAAAGCAAACACCTGATCCACACATCCTCTACCACTTCTGAAACCACACTTCTCTTCCCCAATCTGATGCTCTGTACATGCCTTCACTCTCTCAATCAATACCCTCCCATATAATTTCCCAGGAATACTCAACAAACTTATACCTCTGTAATTTGAGCACTCACTCTTATCCCCTTTGCCTTTGTACAATGGCACTATGCATGCATTCCGCCAATCCTCAGGCACCTCACCATGAGTCATACATACATTACATAACCTTACCAAACAGTCAACAATACAGTCACCCCCTTTTTTAATAGATTCCACTGCAATAACATCCAAACCTGCTGCCTTGCCGGCTTTCATCTTCCGCAAAGCTTTTACAACCTCTTCTCTGTTTACCAAATCATTTTCCCTAACCCTCTCACTTTGCACACCACCTCGACCAAAACACCCTATATCTGCCACTCTATCATCAAACACATTCAACAAACCTTCAAAATACTCACTCCATCTCCTTCTCACATCACCACTACTTGTTATCACCTCCCCATTTGCGCCCTTCACTGAAGTTCCCATTTGCTCCCTTGTCTTACGCACTTTATTTACATCCTTCCAGAACATCTTTTTATTCTCCCTGAAATTTAATGATACTCTCTCACTCCAACTCTCATTTGCCCTCTTTTCCACCTCTTGCACCTTTCTCTTGACCTCGTGTCTCTTTCTTTTATACATCTCCCACTCAATTGCATGTTTTCCCTGCAAAAAACGTCCAAATGCCTCTCTCTTTTCTTTCACTAATAATCTTACTTCTTCATCCCACCACTCACTACCCTTTCTAATCAACCCACCTCCCACGCTTCTCATGCCACAAGCATCTTTTGCGCAATCCATCACTGATTCCCTAAATACATCCCATTCCTCCCACACTCCCCTTACTTCCATTGTTGTCACCTTTTTCCATTCTGTACTCAGTCTCTCCTGGTACTTCCTCACACAAGTCTCCTTCCCAAGCTCACTTACTCTCACCACCCTCTTCACCCCAACATTCACTCTTCTTTTCTGAAAACCCATACAAATCTTCACCTTAGCCTCCACAAGATAATGATCAGACATCCCTCCAGTTGCACCTCTCAGCACATTAACATCCAAAAGTCTCTCTTTCGCGCGCCTGTCAATTAACACGTAATCCAAAAACGCTCTCTGGCCATCTCTCCTGCTTACATACATATATATATATATATATATATATATATATATATTTTTTTTTTTTTTATTATACTTTGTTGCTGTCTCCCGCGTTTGCGAGGTAGCGCAAGGAAACAGACGAAAGAAATTGCCCAACCCACCCCCCATACACATGTATATACATACGTCCACACACGCAAATATACATACCTACACAGCTTTCCATGGTTTACCCCAGACGCTTCACATGCCTTGATTCAATCAACTGACAGCACGTCAACCCCGGTATACCACATCACTCCAATTCACTCTATTCCTTGCCCTCCTTTCACCCTCCTGCATGTTCAGGCCCCGATCACACAAAATCTTTTTCACTCCATCTTTCCACCTCCAATTTGGTCTCCCTCTTCTCCTCGTTCCCTCCACCTCCAACACATATAACCTCTTGGTCAATCTTTCCTCACTCATTCTCTCCATGTGCCCAAACCACTTCAAAACACCCTCTTCTGCTCTCTCAACCACGTTCTTTTTATTTCCACACATCTCTCTTACCCTTACGTTACTCACTCGATCAAACCACCTCACACCACACATTGTCCTCAAACATCTCATTTCCAGCACATCCATCCTCCTGCGCACAACTCTATCCATAGCCCACGCCTCGCAACCATACAACATTGTTGGAACCACTATTCCTTCAAACATACCCATTTTTGCTTTCCGAGATAATGTTCTCGACTTCCACACATTCTTCAAGGCCCCCAGAATTTTCGCCCCCTCCCCCACCCTATGATCCACTTCCGCTTCCATGGTTCCATCCGCTGCCAGATCCACTCCCAGATATCTAAAACACTTCACTTCCTCCACTTTTTCTCCATTCAAACTCACCTCCCAATTGACTTGACCCTCAACCCTACTGTACCTAATAACCTTGCTCTTATTCACATTTACTCTTTACTTTCTTCTTCCACACACTTTACCAAACTCAGTCACCAGCTTCTGCGGTTTCTCACATGAATCAGCCACCAGCGCTGTATCATCAGCGAACATATATATATATCCCAAACGCGGGAGACAGCGACAAAGCAAAATATATATATATATATATATATATATATATATATATATATATATATATATATATATATATATATATATATATATATACATATATATATATATATATATATATATATATATATATATATATACATATACATAATGCTATTTATCTAATTTCTTTTTATCATACTTGATCTCCGTTTCCTGCGGAAACAGGCTGGTAAAGAGTGGCCTAATCTTTCATATATATACATATATATATATATATATATATATATATATATATATATATATATATATATATATATATATATATATATATATATATATATATATATATATACATATATATATATATATATATATATATATATATATATATATATATATATATATATATATATATATATATATATATATATATATATATATATATATATATATATATATATTGGATAGGATCACAATTTTGTGCGTGATCAAGATATTCCTACGAGTCCACTGGGAAAATGAAACACGATAAGTGTTACCGTGTTTCATTTTCCCCGTAGACTCATAGGAATATATATATATATATATATATATATATATATATATATATATATATATATATATATATATATATATATATATATATATATATATATATATATATATACATATATATATATATATATATATATATATATATATATATATATATATATATATATATATATATATATATATATATATATATATATATATATATATATATATATATATTAGTGAAAGAGAAGAGAGAGGCATTTGGACGATTTTTGCAGGGAAAACATGCAATTGAGTGGGAGATGTATAAAAGAAAGAGACAGGAGGTCAAGAGAAAGGTGCAAGAGGTGAAAAAAAGGGCAACTGAGAGTTGGGGTGAGAGAGTATCATTAAATTTTAGGGAGAATAAAAAGATGTCCTGGAAGGAGGTAAATAAAGTGCGTAAGACAAGGGAGCAAATGGGAAGGGAGGTGATAACAAGTAGTGGGGATGTGAGAAGGAGATGGAGTGAGTATTTTGAAGGTTTGTTGAATGTCTTTGATGATAGAGTGGCAGATATAGGGTGTCTTGGTCGAGGTGGTATGCAAAGTGAGAGGGTTAGGGAAAATGATTTGGTAAACAGAGAAGAGGTAGTAAAAGCTTTGCGGAAGATGAAAGCCGGCTAGGCAGCAGGTTTGGATGGTATTGCAGTGGAATCTATTAAAAAAGGAGGTGACTGTATTATTGACTGTTTGGTAAGGTTATTTAATGTATGTATGACTCATGGTGAAGTGCCTGAGGATTGGCAGAATGCGTGCATAGTGCCATTGTACAAAGGCAAAGGGGATAAGAGTGAGTGCTCAAATTACAGAGGTATAAGTTTGTTGAGTATTCCTGGGAAATTATATTGGAGGATATTGATTGAGAGGGTGAAGGCATGTACAGAGCATCAGATTGGGGAAGAGCAGTGTGGTTTCAGAAGTGGTAGAGGATGTGTGGATCAGGTGTTTGCTTTGAAGAATGTATGTGAGAAATACTTAGAAAAGCAAATGGATTTGTATGTAGCATTTATGGATCTGGAGAAGGCATATGATAGAGTTGATAGAGATGCTCTGTGGAAGGTATTAAGGATATATGGTGTGGGAGGCAAGTTGTTAGAAGCAGTGAAAAGTTTTTATCGAGGATGTAAGGCATGTGTACGTGTAGGAAGAGAGGAAAGTGATTGGTTCGCAGTGAATGTAGGTTTGCGGCAGGGGTGTGTGATGTCTCCATGGTTGTTTAATTTGTTTATGGATGGGGTTGTTAGGGAGGTAAATGCAAGAGTTTTGGAAAGAGGGGCAAGTATGAAGTCTGTTGGGGATGAGAGAGCTTGGGAAGTGAGTCAGTTGTTGTTCGCTGATGATACAGCGCTGGTGGCTGATTCATGTGAGAAACTGCAGAAGCTGGTGACTGAGTTTGGTAAAGTGTGTGGAAGAAGAAAGTTAAGAGTAAATGTGAATAAGAGCAAGGTTATTAGGTACAGTAGGGTTGAGGGTCAAGTCAATTGGGAGGTGAGTTTGAATGGAGAAAAACTGGAGGAAGTGAAGTGTTTTAGATATCTGGGAGTGGATCTGGCAGCGGATGGAACCATGGAAGCGGAAGTGGATCATAGGGTGGGGGAGGGGGCGAAAATTCTGGGAGCCTTGAAGACTGTGTGGAAGTCGAGAACATTATCTCGGAAAGCAAAAATGGGTATGTTTGAAGGAATAGTGGTTCCAACAATGTTGTATGGTTGCGAGGCGTGGGCTATGGATAGAGTTGTGCGCAGGAGGATGGATGTGCTGGAAATGAGATGTTTGAGGACAATGAGTGGTGTGAGGTGGTTTGATCGAGTAAGTAACGTAAGGGTAAGAGAGATGTGTGGAAATAAAAAGAGCGTGGTTGAGAGAGCAGAAGAGGGTGTTTTGAAATGGTTTGGGCACATGGAGAGAATGAGTGAGGAAAGATTGACCAAGAGGATATATGTGTCGGAGGTGGAGGGAACGAGGAGAAGAGGGAGACCAAATTGGAGGTGGAAAGATGGAGTGAAAAAGATTTTGTGTGATCGGGGCCTGAACATGCAGGAGGGTGAAAGGAGGGCAAGGAATAGAGTGAATTGGAGCGATGTGGTATACCGGGGTTGACGTGCTGTCAGTGGATTGAATCAGGGCTTGTGAAGCGTCTGGGGTAAACCATGGAAAGCTGTGTAGGTATGTATATTTGCGTGTGTGGACGTATGTATATACATATGTATGGGGCGGGTTGGTCATTTCCTTCGTCTGTTTCTTGCGCTACCTCGCAAACGCGGGAGACAGCGACAAAAAAAAGAAAAAAAAATACATATATATATATATATATATATATATATATATATATATATATATATATATATATATATATATATATATATTATCCCTGGGGATAGGGGATTAAGAATTCTTCCCACGTATTCCCTGCATGTCGTAGAAGGCGACTAAAAGGGGAGGGAGCGGGGGGCTGGAAATCTTCCCCTCTCGTTCTTTTTTTTTTTTTTTTCCAAAAGAAGGAACAGAGGGTGTGCCAGGTGAGGATATTCCAAAAAAGGCCCAGTCCTCTGTTCTTAACGCTACCTCGCTAACGCGGGAAATGGCGAATAGTTTAAAAGAAAGAAAGAAAGAAATAATATATATATATATATATATATATATATATATATATATATATATATATTATATATATATATATATATATATATATATAAATTATATATTATATAGGAATGGTTTGTTTAAAGGAATAGTGCTTCCGACAATGTTAGATGGTTGCGAGGCGTGGGCTATAGAGCTGTGCGGAGGAGGGTGGATGTGCTGGGAATGAGATGTTTGTGGACAATATGTGGTGTGAGGTGGTTTGACCGATTAAGTAATGAAAGGGTAAGCGAGATGTGTAGTAATAAAAAGAAGAGGGTTTTTTGAAATGGTCGGGTCACATGGTGAGAATGAGTGAGGGAAGATTGACAAAGAGGATGAATGTGTCAGAGGTGGAGGGAACGACGTGAAGTGGGAGACCAAATTGGAAGTGAAAAGATGGAGTGAAAAAGATTTTGAGTGATCGGGGCCTGAACATGCAGGAGGGTGAAAGGCGTTCATGGAATAGAGTGAATTGGAACGATGTGGTATACCGGGGTCGACGTGCTGTCAATGGATTGAACCAGGGCATGTGAAGCGTCCGGGGGTAAACCATGGAAAATTTTGTGGCGCCTGGATGTGGAAAGGGAGCTGTGGTTTCGGTGCGTTATGCATGACAGCTAGAGACTGAGTGTGAACGAATGGGGCCTTTGTCGTCTTTTCCTAGTACTACCTCGCGCCATGCGGGGGGAGGGGATTGTCATTTCATGTGTGGCAGGGTGGCGACGGGAATGAGTAAGGGTAGACAGTATGAATTATGTACATGTGTATATATATATATATATATATATATATATATATATATATATATATATATATATATATATATATATATATATATATATATATATATATAATATATATATATATATTTTTTTTTTTTATTATACTTTGTCGCTGTCTTCCGCGTTTGCGAGGTAGCGCAAGGAAACAGACGAAAGAAATGGCCCAACCCCCCCCCCATACACATGTATATACATACGTCCACACACGCAAATATACATACCTACACAGCTTTCCATGGTTTACCCCAGACGCTTCACATGCCTTGATTCAATCCACTGACAGCACGTCAACCCCGGTATACCACATCGCTCCAATTCACTCTATTCCTTGCCCTCCTTTCACCCTCCTGCATGTTCAGGCCCCGATCACACAAAATCTTTTTCACTCCATCTTTCCACCTCCAATTTGGTCTCCCTCTTCTCCTCGTTCCCTCCACCTCCGACACATATATCCTCTTGGTCAATCTTTCCTCACTCATTCTCTCATGTGCCCAAACCATTTCAAAACACCCTCTTCTGCTCTCTCAACCACGCTCTTTTTATTTCCACACATCTCTCTTACCCTTACGTTACTTACTCGATCAAACCACCTCACACCACACATTGTCCTCAAACATCTCATTTCCAGCACATCCATCCTCCTGCGCACAACTCTATCCATAGCCCACGCCTCGCAACCATACAACATTGTTGGAACCACTATTCCTTCAAACATACCCATTTTTGCTTTCCGAGATAATGTTCTCGACTTCCACACATTCTTCAAGGCTCCCAGAATTTTCGCCCCCTCCCCCACCCTATGATCACTTCCGCTTCCATGGTTCCATCCGCTGCCAGATCCACTCCCAGATATCTAAAACACTTCACTTCCTCCAGTTTTTCTCCATTCAAACTCACCTCCCAATTGACTTGACCCTCAACCCTACTGTACCTAATAACCTTGCTCTTATTCACATTTACTCTTAACTTTCTTCTTCCACACACTTTACCAAACTCAGTCACCAGCTTCTGCAGTTTCTCACATGAATCAGCCACCAGCGCTGTATCATCAGCGAACAACAACTGACTCACTTCCCAAGCTCTCTCATCCCCAACAGACTTCATACTTGCCCCTCTTTCCAAAACTCTTGCATTCACCTCCCTAACAACCCCATCCATAAACAAATTAAACAACCATGGAGACATCACACACCCCTGCCGCAAACCTACATTCACTGCGAACCAATCACTTTCCTCTCTTCCTACACGTACACATGCCTTACATCCTCGATAAAAACTTTTCACTGCTTCTAACAACTTGCCTCCCACACCATATATTCTTAATACCTTCCACAGAGCATCTCTATCAACGCTATCATATGCCTTCTCTAGATCCATAAATGCTACATACAAATCCATTTGCTTTTCTAAGTATTTCTCACATACATTCTTCAAAGCAAACACCTGATCCACACATCCTCTACCACTTCTGAAACCACACTGCTCTTCCCCAATCTGATGCTCTGTACATGCCTTCACTCTCTCAATCAATACCCTCCCATATAATTTACCAGGAATACTCAACAAACTTATACCTCTGTAATTTGAGCACTCACTCTTATCCCCTTTGCCTTTGTACAATGGCACTATGCATGCATTCCGCCAATCCTCAGGCACCTCACCATGAGTCATACATACATTACATAACCTTACCAAACAGTCAACAATACAGTCACCCCCTTTTTTAATAGATTCCACTGCAATAACATCCAAACCTGCTGCCTTGCCGGCTTTCATCTTCCGCAAAGCTTTTACAACCTCTTCTCTGTTTACCAAATCATTTTCCCTAACCCTCTCACTTTGCACACCACCTCGACCAAAACACCCTATATCTGCCACTCTATCATCAAACACATTCAACAAACCTTCAAAATACTCACTCCATCTCCTTCTCACATCACCACTACTTGTTATCACCTCCCCATTTGCGCCCTTCACTGAAGTTCCCATTTGCTCCCTTGTCTTACGCACTTTATTTACATCCTTCCAGAACATCTTTTTATTCTCCCTGAAATTTAATGATACTCTCTCACTCCAACTCTCATTTGCCCTCTTTTTCACCTCTTGCACCTTTCTCTTGACCTCGTGTCTCTTTCTTTTATACATCTCCCACTCAATTGCATGTTTTCCCTGCAAAAAACGTCCAAATGCCTCTCTCTTTTCTTTCACTAATAATCTTACTTCTTCATCCCACCACTCACTACCCTTTCTAATCAACCCACCTCCCACGCTTCTCATGCCACAAGCATCTTTTGCGCAATCCATCACTGATTCCCTAAATACATCCCATTCCTCCCACACTCCCCTTACTTCCATTGTTGTCACCTTTTTCCATTCTGTACTCAGTCTCTCCTGGTACTTCCTCACACAAGTCTCCTTCCCAAGCTCACTTACTCTCACCACCCTCTTCACCCCAACATTCACTCTTCTTTTCTGAAAACCCATACAAATCTTCACCTTAGCCTCCACAAGATAATGATCAGACATCCCTCCAGTTGCACCTCTCAGCACATTAACATCCAAAAGTCTCTCTTTCGCGCGCCTGTCAATTAACACGTAATCCAAAAACGCTCTCTGGCCATCTCTCCTGCTTACATACATATATATATATATATATATATATATATATATATTTTTTTTTTTTTTATTATACTTTGTTGCTGTCTCCCGCGTTTGCGAGGTAGCGCAAGGAAACAGACGAAAGAAATTGCCCAACCCACCCCCCATACACATGTATATACATACGTCCACACACGCAAATATACATACCTACACAGCTTTCCATGGTTTACCCCAGACGCTTCACATGCCTTGATTCAATCAACTGACAGCACGTCAACCCCGGTATACCACATCACTCCAATTCACTCTATTCCTTGCCCTCCTTTCACCCTCCTGCATGTTCAGGCCCCGATCACACAAAATCTTTTTCACTCCATCTTTCCACCTCCAATTTGGTCTCCCTCTTCTCCTCGTTCCCTCCACCTCCAACACATATAACCTCTTGGTCAATCTTTCCTCACTCATTCTCTCCATGTGCCCAAACCACTTCAAAACACCCTCTTCTGCTCTCTCAACCACGTTCTTTTTATTTCCACACATCTCTCTTACCCTTACGTTACTCACTCGATCAAACCACCTCACACCACACATTGTCCTCAAACATCTCATTTCCAGCACATCCATCCTCCTGCGCACAACTCTATCCATAGCCCACGCCTCGCAACCATACAACATTGTTGGAACCACTATTCCTTCAAACATACCCATTTTTGCTTTCCGAGATAATGTTCTCGACTTCCACACATTCTTCAAGGCCCCCAGAATTTTCGCCCCCTCCCCCACCCTATGATCCACTTCCGCTTCCATGGTTCCATCCGCTGCCAGATCCACTCCCAGATATCTAAAACACTTCACTTCCTCCACTTTTTCTCCATTCAAACTCACCTCCCAATTGACTTGACCCTCAACCCTACTGTACCTAATAACCTTGCTCTTATTCACATTTACTCTTTACTTTCTTCTTCCACACACTTTACCAAACTCAGTCACCAGCTTCTGCGGTTTCTCACATGAATCAGCCACCAGCGCTGTATCATCAGCGAACATATATATATATCCCAAACGCGGGAGACAGCGACAAAGCAAAATATATATATATATATATATATATATATATATATATATATATATATATATATATATATATATATATATATATATATATACATATATATATATATATATATATATATATATATATATATATATACATATACATAATGCTATTTATCTAATTTCTTTTTATCATACTTGATCTCCGTTTCCTGCGGAAACAGGCTGGTAAAGAGTGGCCTAATCTTTCATATATATACATATATATATATATATATATATATATATATATATATATATATATATATATATATATATATATATATATATATATATATATATATATATACATATATATATATATATATATATATATATATATATATATATATATATATATATATATATATATATATATATATATATATATATATATATATATATATATATATATATATATTGGATAGGATCACAATTTTGTGCGTGATCAAGATATTCCTACGAGTCCACTGGGAAAATGAAACACGATAAGTGTTACCGTGTTTCATTTTCCCCGTAGACTCATAGGAATATATATATATATATATATATATATATATATATATATATATATATATATATATATATATATATATATATATATATATATATATATATATATATATACATATATATATATATATATATATATATATATATATATATATATATATATATATATATATATATATATATATATATATATATATATATATATATATATATATATATATATTAGTGAAAGAGAAGAGAGAGGCATTTGGACGATTTTTGCAGGGAAAACATGCAATTGAGTGGGAGATGTATAAAAGAAAGAGACAGGAGGTCAAGAGAAAGGTGCAAGAGGTGAAAAAAAAGGGCAACTGAGAGTTGGGGTGAGAGAGTATCATTAAATTTTAGGGAGAATAAAAAGATGTCCTGGAAGGAGGTAAATAAAGTGCGTAAGACAAGGGAGCAAATGGGAAGGGAGGTGATAACAAGTAGTGGGGATGTGAGAAGGAGATGGAGTGAGTATTTTGAAGGTTTGTTGAATGTCTTTGATGATAGAGTGGCAGATATAGGGTGTCTTGGTCGAGGTGGTATGCAAAGTGAGAGGGTTAGGGAAAATGATTTGGTAAACAGAGAAGAGGTAGTAAAAGCTTTGCGGAAGATGAAAGCCGGCTAGGCAGCAGGTTTGGATGGTATTGCAGTGGAATCTATTAAAAAAGGAGGTGACTGTATTATTGACTGTTTGGTAAGGTTATTTAATGTATGTATGACTCATGGTGAAGTGCCTGAGGATTGGCAGAATGCGTGCATAGTGCCATTGTACAAAGGCAAAGGGGATAAGAGTGAGTGCTCAAATTACAGAGGTATAAGTTTGTTGAGTATTCCTGGGAAATTATATTGGAGGATATTGATTGAGAGGGTGAAGGCATGTACAGAGCATCAGATTGGGGAAGAGCAGTGTGGTTTCAGAAGTGGTAGAGGATGTGTGGATCAGGTGTTTGTTTTGAAGAATGTATGTGAGAAATACTTAGAAAAGCAAATGGATTTGTATGTAGCATTTATGGATCTGGAAAAGGCATATGATAGAGTTGATAGAGATGCTCTGTGGAAGGTATTAAGGATATATGGTGTGGGAGGCAAGTTGTTAGAAGCAGTGAAAAGTTTTTATCGAGGATGTAAGGCATGTGTACGTGTAGGAAGAGAGGAAAGTGATTGGTTCGCAGTGAATGTAGGTTTGCGGCAGGGGTGTGTGATGTCTCCATGGTTGTTTAATTTGTTTATGGATGGGGTTGTTAGGGAGGTAAATGCAAGAGTTTTGGAAAGAGGGGCAAGTATGAAGTCTGTTGTGGATGAGAGAGCTTGGGAAGTGAGTCAGTTGTTGTTCGCTGATGATACAGCGCTGGTGGCTGATTCATGTGAGAAACTGCAGAAGCTGGTGACTGAGTTTGGTAAAGTGTGTGGAAGAAGAAAGTTAAGAGTAAATGTGAATAAGAGCAAGGTTATTAGGTACAGTAGGGTTGAGGGTCAAGTCAATTGGGAGGTAAGTTTGAATGGAGAAAAACTGGAGGAAGTAAAGTGTTTTAGATATCTGGGAGTGGATCTGGCAGCGGATGGAACCATGGAAGCGGAAGTGGATCATAGGGTGGGGGAGGGGGCGAAAATCTTGGGAGCCTTGAAGACTGTGTGGAAGTCGAGAACATTATCTCGGAAAGCAAAAATGGGTATGTTTGAAGGAATATTGGTTCCAACAATGTTGTATAGTTGCGAGGCGTGGGCTATGGATAGAGTTGTGCGCGGGAGGGTGGATGTGCTGGAAATGAGATGTTTGAGGACAATGAGTGGTGTGAGGTGGTTTGATCGAGTAAGTAACGTAAGGGTAAGAGAGATGTGTGGAAATAAAAAAAAGCGTGGTTGAGAGAGGAGAAGAGGGTGTTTTGAAATGGTTTGGGCACATGGAGAGAATGAGTGAGGAAAGATTGACCAAGAGGATATATGTGTCGGAGGTGGAGGGAACGAGGAGAAGTGGGAGACCAAATTGGAGGTGGAAAGATGGAGTGAAAAAGATTTTGTGTGATCGGGGCCTGAACATGCAGGAGGGTGAAAGGAGGGAAAGGAATAGAGTGAATTGGAGCGATGTGGTATACCGGGGTTGACGTGCTGTCAGTGGATTGAATCAGGGCTTGTGAAGCGTCTGGGGTAAACCATGGAAAGCTGTGTAGGTATGTATATTTGCGTGTATGGACGTATGTATATACATATGTATGGGGCGGGTTGGTTCATTTCCTTCGTCTGTTTTCTTGCGCTACCTCGCAAACGCGGGAGACAGCGACAAAAAAAAGAAAAAAAAATACATATATATATATATATATATATATATATATATATATATATATATATATATATATATATATATATATATATATTATCCCTGGGGATAGGGGATTAAGAATTCTTCCCACGTATTCCCTGCATGTCGTAGAAGGCGACTAAAAGGGGAGGGAGCGGGGGGCTGGAAATCTTCCCCTCTCGTTCTTTTTTTTTTTTTTTTCCAAAAGAAGGAACAGAGGGTGTGCCAGGTGAGGATATTCCAAAAAAGGCCCAGTCCTCTGTTCTTAACGCTACCTCGCTAACGCGGGAAATGGCGAATAGTTTAAAAGAAAGAAAGAAAGAAATATATATATATATATATATATATATATATATATATATATATATATATATATATATATATATATATATATATATATATATAAATATATATATATATAGGAATGGGTTTGTTTAAAGGAATAGTGCTTCCGACAATGTTAGATGGTTGCGAGGCGTGGGCTATAGAGCTGTGCGGAGGAGGGTGGATGTGCTGGGAATGAGATGTTTGTGGACAATATGTGGTGTGAGGTGGTTTGACCGATTAAGTAATGAAAGGGTAAGCGAGATGTGTAGTAATAAAAAGAAGAGGGTTTTTTGAAATGGTCGGGTCACATGGTGAGAATGAGTGAGGGAAGATTGACAAAGAGGATGAATGTGTCAGAGGTGGAGGGAACGACGTGAAGTGGGAGACCAAATTGGAAGTGAAAAGATGGAGTGAAAAAGATTTTGAGTGATCGGGGCCTGAACATGCAGGAGGGTGAAAGGCGTTCATGGAATAGAGTGAATTGGAACGATGTGGTATACCGGGGTCGACGTGCTGTCAATGGATTGAACCAGGGCATGTGAAGCGTCCGGGGGTAAACCATGGAAAATTTTGTGGCGCCTGGATGTGGAAAGGGAGCTGTGGTTTCGGTGCGTTATGCATGACAGCTAGAGACTGAGTGTGAACGAATGGGGCCTTTGTCGTCTTTTCCTAGTACTACCTCGCGCCATGCGGGGGGAGGGGATTGTCATTTCATGTGTGGCAGGGTGGCGACGGGAATGAGTAAGGGTAGACAGTATGAATTATGTACATGTGTATATATATATATATATATATATATATATATATATATATATATATATATATATATATATATATATATATATATATATATATATATATATATATATATATATATATATTTTTTTTTTTTATTATACTTTGTCGCTGTCTTCCGCGTTTGCGAGGTAGCGCAAGGAAACAGACGAAAGAAATGGCCCAACCCCCCCCCCATACACATGTATATACATACGTCCACACACGCAAATATACATACCTACACAGCTTTCCATGGTTTACCCCAGACGCTTCACATGCCTTGATTCAATCCACTGACAGCACGTCAACCCCGGTATACCACATCGCTCCAATTCACTCTATTCCTTGCCCTCCTTTCACCCTCCTGCATGTTCAGGCCCCGATCACACAGAATCTTTTTCACTCCATCTTTCCACCTCCAATTTGGTCTCCCTCTTCTCCTCGTTCCCTCCACCTCCGACACATATATCCTCTTGGTCAATCTTTCCTCACTCATTCTCTCCATGTGCCCAAACCTCTTCAAAACACCCTCTTCTGCTCTCTCAACCACGCTCTTTTTATTTCCACACATCTCTCTTACCCTTACGTTACTCACTCGATCAAACCACCTCACACCACACATTGTCCTCAAACATCTCATTTCCAGCACATCCATCCTCCTGCGCACAACTCTATCCATAGCCCACGCCTCGCAACCATACAACATTGTTGGAACCACTATTCCTTCAAACATACCCATTTTTGCTTTCCGAGATAATGTTCTCGACTTCCACACATTCTTCAAGGCCCCCAGAATTTTCGCCCCCTCCCCCACCCTATGATCCACTTCCGCTTCCATAGTTCCATCCGCTGCCAGATCCACTCCCAGATATCTAAAACACTTCACTTCCTCCAGTTTTTCTCCATTCAAACTCACCTCCCAATTGACTTGACCCTCAACCCTACTGTACCTAATAACCTTGCTCGTATTCACATTTACTCTTAACTTTCTTCTTCCACACACTTTACCAAACTCAGTCACCAGCTTCTGCAGTTTCTCACATGAATCAGCCACCAGCGCTGTATCATCAGCGAACAACAACTGACTCACTTCCCAAGCTCTCTCATCCCCAACAGACTTCATACTTGCCCCTCTTTCCAAAACTCTTGCATTTACCTCCCTAACAACCCCATCCATAAACAAATTAAACAACCATGGAGACATCACACACCCCTGCCGCAAACCTACATTCACTGCGAACCAATCACTTTCCTCTCTTCCTACACGTACACATGCCTTACATCCTCGATAAAAACTTTTCACTGCTTCTAACAACTTTCCTCCCACACCATATATTCTTAATACCTTCCACAGAGCATCTCTATCAACTCTATCATATGCCTTCTCCAGATCCATAAATGCTACATACAAATCCATTTGCTTTTCTAAGTATTTCTCACATACATTCTTCAAAGCAAACACCTGATCCACACATCCTCTACCACTTCTGAAACCACACTGCTCTTCCCCAATCTGATGCTCTGTACATGCCTTCACCCTCTCAATCAATACCCTCCCATATAATTTACCAGGAATACTCAACAAGCTTATACCTCTGTAATTTGAGCACTCACTCTTATCCCCTTTGCCTTTGTACAATGGCACTATGCACGCATTCCGCCAATCCTCAGGCACCTCACCATGAGTCATACATACATTAAATAACCTTACCAACCAGTCAACAATACAGTCACCCCCTTTTTTAATAAATTCCACTGCAATACCATCCAAACCTGCTGCCTTGCCGGCTTTCATCTTCCGCAAAGCTTTGACTACCTCTTCTCTGTTTACCAAATCATTTTCCCTAACCCTCTCACTTTGCACACCACCTCGACCAAAACACCCTATATCTGCCACTCTATCATCAAACACATTCAACAAACCTTCAAAATACTCTCTCAATCTCCTTCTCACATCACCACTACTTGTTATCACCTCCCCATTTGCGCCCTTCACTGAAGTTCCCATTTACTCCCTTGTCTTACGCACTTTATTTACCTCCTTCCAGAACATCTTTTTATTCTCCCTAAAATTTAATGATACTCTCTCACCTCAACTCTCATTTGCCCTTTTTTTCACCTCTTGCACCTTTCTCTTGACCTCCTGTCTCTTTCTTTTATACATCTCCCACTCAATTGCATTTTTTCCCTGCAAAAATCGTCCAAATGCCTCTCTCTTCTCTTTCACTAATACTCTTACTTCTTCATCCCACCACTACTACCCTTTCTAATCAACCCAACTCCCACTCTTCTCATGCCACAAGCATCTTTTGCGCAATCCATCACTGATTCCCTAAATACATCCCATTCCTCCCCCACTCCCCTTACTTCCATTGTTCTCACCTTTTTCCATTCTGTACTCAGTCTCTCCTGGTACTTCCTCACACAGGTCTCCTTCCCAAGCTCACTTACTCTCACCACCCTCTTCACCCCAACATTCACTCTTCTTTTCTGAAAACCCATACAAATCTTCACCTTAGCCTCCACAAGATAATGATCAGACATCCCTCCAGTTGCACCTCTCAGCACATTAACATCCAAAAGTCTCTCTTTCGCACGCCTGTGAATTAACACGTAATCCAATAACGCTCTCTGGCCATCTCTCCTACTTACATAAGTATACTTATGTATATCTCGCTTTTTAAACCAGGTATTCCCAATCATCAGTACTTTTTCAGCACATAAATCTACAAGCTCTTCACCATTTCCATTTACAACACTGAACACCCCATGTATACCAATTATTCCCTCAACTGCCACATTACTCACCTTTGCATTCAAATCACCCATCACTATAACCCGGTCTCGTGCATCAAAACCACTAACACACTCATTCAGCTGCTCCCAAAACACTTGCCTCTCATGATCTTTCTTCTCATGCCCAGGTGCATATGCACCAATAATCACCCACCTCTCTTCATCAATTTTTTTTTTTTTTTTTATACTATTCGCCATTTCCTGTAATAGCGAGGTAGCGTTAAGAACAGAGGACTGGGCCTTTGAGGGAATATTCTCACCTGGCCCCCTTCTCTGTTCCTTCTTTTGGAAAATTGAAAAAAAAAAAAAAAAAAAAAAAAAACGAGAGGGGAGGATTTCCAGCCCCCCGCTCCCTTCCCTTTTAGTCGCCTTCTACGACACGCAGGGAATACGTGGGAAGTATTCTTTCTCCCCTATCCCCAGGGATAATATATATATATATATATATATATACATATATATATATATATATATATATATATATATATATATATATATATATATATATATATATATATATATATATATATATATATATATATATATATATATAAGTTGAGATGTATAGGTATGTATATGTGCGTGTGTGGACGTGTACGTATATACATATGTATGTGGGTGGGTTGGGCCATTCTTTCGTCTGTTTCCTTGCGCTACCTCGCTAACGCGGGAGGCAGCGACAAAGTATGATAATAATAATAATGTATATATATTGTTACGAACGTGTCTGCATGTGCCCACATGTTCGTGTATATAACGTGTGTGTGTCCTTGTGTATGGTGTTGTTGTTATTTCTTATCAGGGCGAGGAGTGATGTCTTCCTCTGAGACTGGCTCGGACCTTCTCTTCCCACCAAGCATTAGGCATAATAATTTTGTTTCGAAGCCAGATGGCGATCTGTCCTTGAGCACCCGGACTCTTTTCAGAGGCGTGACATTAAGTTGGCAATCAGCTACGGGGTATTTCACCACCGTACGGTACATGTCATCGCTTCTGTCGTAAACAAGAGGACAAAGGAGGCTGAACTGCGCAGAATGTGCGACGGACTTTAGGAGACTCCAACCAATCACAAATACTCTTAGTCCCATAGCCAATCAAGGGTAGCGTTGTATCAGCAGGGCGGACGCTCGTCTTTACTTGTAATAAATACCCCTGACACCCTCTGAGATTTGATTCCCTCTCTCTCTAGCCCAGCGAGTTCAGTGGTGTCCACTCTGCTGTACTGTAAGCCCATTATAATTGAGTATCATAGTATTATAACTCGTTATAAAACGGTCTAACTAAGTGTAATGTTATCGAAGACTTTGTCATAAAGGAAAGAGTTCTCCTGGTTTGAAATCTTATCTGGAATGTTAAATCATTTTCAATGTTAACTCATGTTCAATGTTAAACTTATGTTCAGTGTTAACGTAAATGAGTTGTACCTTCAGTGTGTTTATATTTGTACACTTCAATTCCTGTTCATTATAAGTAGTTGTAATGCTGGTCTTTGATTCAAGCCCATAACTTTCAGAGAGTGTTATCCTGTTGTGAAACATATCAAATCTAACGTCCTTGCAAGACAAGGATCAGTATAGTATTTGTAACATATATATATGTTACTGGCGACCTTGCTCGAATAAGTACTGAGTTCGTAACAATATCTATATATATATATATATATCTATATATATATATATATATATATATATATATATATATATATATATATATATATATATATATATATATATATATATATATTTTTTTTTTTTTTTTTTTTTTTTTATACTTTGTCGCTGTCTCCCGCGTTTGCGAGGTAGCGCAAGGAAACAGACGAAAGAAATGGCCCAACCCCCCCCCCCCCCATACACATGTACATACACACGTCCACACACGCAAATATACATACCTACACAGCTTTCCATGGTTTACCCCAGACGCTTCACATGCCTTGATTCACTCCACTGACAGCACGTCAACCCCTGTATACCACATCGCTCCAATTCACTCTATTCCTTGCCCTCCTTTCACCCTCCTGCATGTTCAGGCCCCGATCACACAAAATCTTTTTCACTCCATCTTTCCACCTCCAATTTGGTCTCCCTCTTCTCCTCGTTCCCTCCACCTCCGACACATATATCCTCTTGGTCAATCTTTCCTCACTCATTCTCTCCATGTGCCCAAACCATTTCAAAACACCCTCTTCTGCTCTCTCAACCACGCTCTTTTTATTTCCACACATCTCTCTTACCCTTACGTTACTTACTCGATCAAACCACCTCACACCACACATTGTCCTCAAACATCTCATTTCCAGCACATCCATCCTCCTGCGCACAACTCTATCCATAGCCCACGCCTCGCAACCATACAACATTGTTGGAACCACTATTCCTTCAAACATACCCATTTTTGCTTTCCGAGATAATGTTCTCGACTTCCACACATTCTTCAAGGCTCCCAGAATTTTCGCCCCCTCCCCCACCCTATGATCCACTTCCGCTTCCATGGTTCCATCCGCTGCCGGCAAGGCAGCAGGTTTGGATGGTATTGCAGTGGAATTTATTAAAAAAGGGGGTGACTGTATTGTTGACTGGTTGGTAAGGTTATTTAATGTATGTATGACTCATGGTGAGGTGCCTGAGGATTGGCGGAATGCGTGCATAGTGCCGTTGTACAAAGGCAAAGGGGATAAGAGTGAGTGCTCAAATTACAGAGGTATAAGTTTGTTGAGTATTCCTGGCAAATTATATGGGAGGGTATTGATTGAGAGGGTGAAGGCATGTACAGAGCATCAGATTGGGGAAGAGCAGTGTAGTTTCAGAAGTGGTAGAGGATGTGTGGATCAGGTGTTTGCTTTGAAAAATGTATGTGAGAAATACTTAGAAAAGCAAATGGATTTGTATGTAGCATTTATGGATCTGGAGAAGGCATATGATAGAGTTGATAGAGATGCTCTGTGGAAGGTATTAAGAATATATGGTGTGGGAGGCAAGTTGTTAGAAGCAGTGAAAAGTTTTTATCGAGGATGTATGGCATGTGTACGTGTAGGAAGAGAGGAAAGTGATTGGTTCTCAGTGAATGTAGGTTTGCGGCAGGGGTGTGTGATGTCTCCATGGTTGTTTAATTTGTTTATGGATGGGGTTGTTAGGGAGGTGAATGCAAGAGTCTTGGAAAGAGGGGCAAGTATGAAGTCTGTTGGGGATGAGAGAGCTTGGGAAGTGAGTCAGTTGTTGTTCGCTGATGATACATCGCTGGTGGCTGATTCATGTGAGAAACTGCAGAAGCTGGTGACTGAGTTTGGTAAAGTGTGTGAAAGAAGAAAGTTAAGAGTAAATGTGAATACGAGCAAGGTTATTAGGTACAGTAGGGTTGAGGGTCAAGTCAATTGGGAGGTAAGTTTGAATGGAGAAAAACTGGAGGAAGTGAAGTGTTTTATATATATATATATATATATATATATATATATATATATATATATATATATATATATATATATATATATATATATATATATATATATATATATATATATATATATATATATATATATATATATATATAAACACCCATACACTCACATATACATACATATACATGCACATACACAGGCATATACATATATACACACATGGTTCATACTTGCTTGCCTTCATCCACTCCTGGCGCTGCCCCGTTCCACAGGAAACAGCATCGCTACTCCTTGCTTCAGTGAGGTAGCGCCAGGAAGAAAGACAAAAAAGGCCGCATTCCTTCACATTCATTCTCTCGCTGTCATGTGTAATGCATCGAAACCACAGCTCACTATCCACATCCAGGCCTCACAGAACTTTCCATGGTTTACCCTAGACATTTCACACGTCCTGGTTCAGTCCACTGATAACACGTCGATCCCGATATACCACATCGTTCCAATTCGCTCTATTCCTTGCACGCCTCTCACCCTCTAGTATATTCAGGCCCCGATCGCTCAAAATCTTTTTCGCTACATCCTTCCAACTCCAGTTTGGTCTCCCGCTTCTCCTTGTTCCCTCCACCTCTGACACATATATCCTTTTTGTCAGTCTTTGCTCGCTCATTCTCTCCATATGTCCAAACCATTTCAACTCACCCTCTTCTGCTCTCTCAGCCACACTCTTTTTATTCTCACACATCACTCTCACCCTTTCATTACCTACTCGATCAAACCAACTCACACCACATATTGTCCTCAAATATTTCATTTCCAACACATCCGCCCTCCTCCGCACAACCCTATCTATAGACCATGCCTCGCAACCATATAACATTGTAGCAACTACTATTCCTTCAGACATACACATTTTCGCTCTAAGAGATAATGTTCCCTCTTTCCACACATTCTTCATCACTCCCAGAACCTTAGCCTACTCCCCAACCCTGTGACTCACTTCAGCTTCCATGGTTCCAATCACTGCTAAGTCCACTCCCAGATATCTAAAAGACTTCTCTTCCTCCAATTTTTCTCCATTCAAATTTACATCCCAACTAACTTGTCCCTCAACCCTACTGAACCTAATAAGCTTGCTTTTATTCGCATTTACTCCCCACTCACCTCGTGGCTTACCATACTGTGGCACTGTTTTAGTATAATGATTTTTTCTTCATGTGCCATGATTTGTTCTTTCAGGAACTGTTGTTTACTGAGTCGTTCTCAGCGGCTCAGCAAGCCAGCCCCAACCCTCTGATGAGGCCACTTCCTCCAATATCGCCAGATCTTCTGTTCATCCGTTTTTACCTCAACATCTTAAACTTTCAAAAACTCTTAGTTCAGTTGCTTCGTCTCTCTCTCTCTCTCTCTCTCTCTCTCTCTCTCTCTCTCTCTCTCTCTCTCTCTCTCTCTCTCTCTCTCTCTCTCTCTCTCTCTCTCTCTCTCTCTCTCTCTCTCTCTCTCTGACTGAAGGGAGAAAACAAAAATGGAAGAGGAGAACGGATGATAGACAAAGGAAAGGACAATTTCAAAGAAAATGATTATACAGAGAGATTAAGAAAAGCTGGGCGAAGGAACAAGGACGACAGAGACACTAAACAAGCCATAAACTTTTCCCACGAGGCGACAATCAGAAGGTCCAAGTCGGTCAGGTCCCTGCTTGTCCGTTTTCTCCCTTCCCTCTTCTCTCCTTCCCACCCACTGCCTCCCATCCCTGTCACTCCTACTGCCCTCCTCACAACCTTTTCCCTACCACAGACTTCTCGCCATCCCTCCCTTCTTCCCTCCCCTCTAATGCTTTATTAGGGGAATGAATAGTGAGGGAACACTTGGTGACGGTGGAGTGTTTCCCTCAACGTTATGACTACCAGTTGTGGCCCTTACCTCCTACCTTACCCACCCCTTAGCTAATTGTGTGGTCCTCTGTGGCCCTTACTTCATGCCCTCCACCTCTTAGTTTACTTCCTGGCCCACGTATATATGTGTATGTTGTAGCAAGGTCACTGAGATGCGCGTGATCTAGTATTAGCTGATAACCATGAGGCAAAACGATACATGATAAGTCCCATGGTCAGGGGTACCTAGTGACAGTACTAGGATCCTGATCCCCTATCAAGGAATAAAGTAATGACATTGATGGACATAATCCTGGATTATGTTTGCCAGCACCATGTCTTGCCTCCCCTGAAGATGCACAGAAATATATTATGAGAAATGTTACGTGTCTGCACCATGGACGCACCTTCCAGACTTTCGCAAGGCAAGCTGTACTACATGAACACATTCACGACAACAAATCGAAAGGACGAAGAGGTCGGGCGAGATGTTGTGGCCAGAAGCTGTAAAGCGATTGATGAAGACATAGATATCAGTCTGATAATATACTACAACAATCCGAAAACATGCTAGCTCGTAATGAACAACAATATGGTAGGTCGCTCTGGAAGTTTGAATCGTACCGATGTGGTATATGAGTACCGATACGTTATTGGGGACAGTCAGCCCTACCACATGAACTACATTGGACATACAACCTGCGCCCTGAGCCGCAGCCTCTCGCTTCTCTTACAAGAAGGTGGAACCAAACAACATCATGAACAAAAGCATGGAACGAGACTAACGAGGGAGATTATAGTGCATAACACCAAAATCATTACTAGTTGCAGTGATCGGTGGAGACTAGGGATATTAGAAGCCATTCACATTAGAAAGAAAGAACCTCTCATCAACATCCAGACAAACATGACTACCACCATACATCTCTTTGATGGCCCGCCAGTAGGACGTAGACGGATGGGACACGTCATTGACCCACCACAATCTAGCGAGTCCGCCATCCCTGTACAACTGGAGTTCGGTCCTGAGTTACGAAGGTTGGCGGGCAGTAACGGTCTTGCTTGACCTACTTAGCGCATTTAGTGATGGATTTTCTACATTCCTACCTCGTGCAATAATGTTCTGTGTTTTTCCTCAACTGTAAATTTTCCTGTATTACTGTTTCCATATTTTGTATTTAGATTGTTACTCATACTACCCTTCTTGTTTTTGTTAATAATTTCGTTTTTAGTGTTTTCCTTTACTTTTATGTCCTGTGTGTGATTTTTCCGAGAGCTTTTATATTTTGTTTGCATTTTCCATACCATGCACTATATATATATATATATATATATATATATATATATATATATATATATATATATATATATATATATATATATATATATATATATATATATATTTATATATATATATATATATATATATATATATATATATATATATATATATATATATATATATATATATAAATTTCATTATACTTTCTCGCTGTCTCTCGCGTTAGCGAGGTAGCCCAAGAAAATAGACGAAAGAATGGACCAACCCACCTACATACACATGTATATACATAAACGTCCACACACGCACATATACATACCTATGCAATTCAACGTATACATACATATACATACAGCGACATATACATATATACACATGTACATATTCATACATGCTGCCTTCATCCATTCTCGCCGCCACCTCACCACACAAGAAATGACACCCCCCCCTTCCACCCGCGTGCTCGCGAGGTATCCCTAGGAAAAGACAACAAAGGCCACATTCGCTCACACTCAATCTCTAGCTGTCACGTATAATGCACCGAAACCACAGCTCCCTTTCCACATTCAGGCCTTACAAAACTTTCCATGCTTTACCCCAGACGCTTCACATGCCCTGGTTCAATCCATTGGCAGCACGTCGTCCCCGGTATACCACATCGTTCCAATTCACTCTATTCCTTGCATACCTTTCACCCTCCTGTATGTTCAGGCCCCGATCGCTCAAAATCTTTTTCACTCTATCCTTCCACCTCCAATTTGGTCTCCCATTTCTCCTCATTCGCTCCACCTCTGACACATATATCCTCTTTGTCAATCTTTCCTCACTCATTCTTTCCATGTGACAAAATCATTTCAAAACACCCTCCTCTGCTCTATCAACCACACTCTTTTTGTTACCACACATCTCTCTTACCCTTTCATTACTTACTCGATCAAACCACCTCACGTCACATATTGTCCTCAAACATCTCATTTTCAACACATTCACCCTCCTCCGCACAACCCTATCTACCGCCCATGCCTCAGAACCATATAACATTGTTGGAACCACTATTCTTTCATACTTACCAATTTTTGCTCTCCGAGATAAAGTTCTCTCCCTCCACACATTCTTCAACGCTACCAGATGCTTCGCCACCTCCCCCACCCTGTGTCTCACGTCCGCTTCCATGGTTCCATCCGTTGCCAAATCCACTCCCAGATATCTAAAACACTTCACTTCCTCCAATTTTTCTCCATTCAAACTTACCTCCTAGTGTACTTGTCCCTCAACCCTGCTGTACCTAATAACCTTGCTCTTATTCACATTTACTCTCAGCTTTCTTCTTCCACACACTTTACCAAACTCAGTCACCAACTTCTGCAGTTTCTCACCCGAATCAGCCACCAGCGCTGTATCATGAGCAAACAACGACTGACTCACTTCCCAAGCCCTCTCATCCACAACAGACTGCATACTTGCCCTCTCTCCAAAACTCTTGCATTCACCTCCCTAACAACCCCATCCATTAAATAACCATGAAGACATCACGCACCCCTGACGCAAACCGACATTTACTAGGAACCAATAGCTTTCCTTTCTTCCTACTCCTACACATGCCTTACATCCTCGATAAAAACTTTTCACGGCTTCTAGCAACTTACCTCCCGCACAATAAACTCTCAATACCTTCCACAGAGCATCTCTATCATCTCTATCATATGCCTTCTCCTGATTTATAAGTGCTACATACAAATTAATCTGCTTTTCTAAGTATTTCTCACATACATTCTTCAAAGCAAACACCTGATCCACACATCCTCTACCACTTCTGAAACCACACTGCTCCTCCTCAATCTGATGTTCTGTACATGCCTTTACCATCAATCAATACCCTCCCATATAATTTCCCGGGAATACTCAACAAACTTATACCTCTGTAATTTGAACACTCACCTTCATCCCCTTTGCCTTTGTACAGTGGCACTATGCATGCATTCTGCCAATCCTCAGCCACTTCACCATGAACCATACATACATTGAATATCCTCACCAACCGGTCAACAACACAGTCACCCCCTTTTTTGATAAATTCCACAGCAATACCATCCAAACTCGCCGCCTTGCCGTTTTTTATCTTCTGCAAAGCTTTCACTACCTCTTCTCTGTTCACCAAATCATTCTCCCTATCTCACTTACTTGGCACACCACCTCGAACAATATACCCTATATCTGCCACTCTATCATCAAACACATTCAACAGACTTTCAAAATATTCACTCTATCTCCTCTCACTTCACCACTTCTTGTTATTACCTACAAATTTGCCCCTTCACCGATATTCCCATTTGTTCTCTTCTCTTACGCACTTTATTTACCTCCTTCCAAAACATCTTTTTATTCTTCTTAAAATTTATGATACTCTCTCACCCCAACTCTCATTTGCCCACTTTTTCACCTCTTGCATCTTTCTTGACCTCCTGCCTCTTTCTTTTATACATTTCCCAGTCATCTGCACTATTTTCCTGCAAAAATCGTCCAAATGCCTCTCTCTTCTCTTTCACTAACATTCCTACTTCTTCATCCCACCACTCACACCCTTTCTAATCTGCCTACCACCCACCTTTCTCATGCCACAGGCGTCTTTTGCGCAAGCTATTACTGCTTCCCTAAATGCATCCCATTCCTCCCCCACTCCCCTTACGTCATTTGCTCTCACTTTTTTCCATTCTGCACTCAATCTCTCCTGGTACTTCCTCACAGAAAGTCTCTTTTCTAATCTCACTTACTCTGACCACTCTCTGCACCCCAACATTGTCTCTTTTTCTGAAAACCTCTACTTATCCTCACCCTCGCTTCCCTCCAGTTGCACCTCTCAGCACATTAACCTCCAAAAGTCTCTCTTTCACGCGCCTATCAATTAACACGTAATCCATTAATGCTCTCTGGCCATCTCTCCTTCTTACATGCGTATACTTATGTATATCTCTCTTTTTAAACCAGACATTCCGAATCACCAGTCTCTTTTCAGCACACAAGTCTACAAGCTCATCACCACTTCCATTTACAACACTGAACACCCCATTCACACCAATCATACCCTCAGCTGCCACATTACTCACCTTTGCAATCATATCACCCATCACTATAACCCGGTTTCGTACATCAACGCTGCTAACACACTCACTCAGCTGCTCCCAAAACACTTGCCTGTCATGATCTTTCTTTTCATAACAAGGTGCATAGACACCAATAAAGACCCATCTCTCCACCCACTTTCAGTTTTACCCATATCAATCTAGAGTTTACTTTCTTACGTAAACTCTGTCACATACTCCCACAACTCCTGTTTCGGGAGTAGTGCTACTCTTTCCTTTGCTGTTGTCCTCTCACCAACCCCTGACTTTACTCCCAAGACATTCCCAAACCACTCTTTCCCTTTACTCTTTAGCTTCGTTTCACTTAGAATCAAAATATCCAGGTTCGTTTCCTCAAACATACTACCTATCTATCTCTCCTTTTTTCTCATCTTGATTACATATACACACATTTAGACACCCCAACCTGAGCCTTCGAGGAGGATGAGCACTCCCCGCATGATTCTTCTTTCTGTTTCCCCTTTTAGAAAGTTAAAATACAAGAAGGGGAGGGTTTCTAGCCCCCGCTCCCGTCACCTTTAGTCGCCTTCTACGATATGCGGGGAATGCGTGGGAAGTATTCTTTCTCCCCTATTCCCAGGGATGTATATATATATATATATATATATATATATATATATATATATATATATATATATATATATATATATATATATATACATATATATATATATATATATATATATATATATATATATATATATATATATATATATATATATATATATATATATATATATATATGTATATATATTTTTTCCCCTTTTTTTTTAAACTATTCGCCATTTCCCGCGTTGGCGAGATAGCGTTAAGAACAGAGGACTGGGCCTTTGTGGAATATCCTCACCTGGCCCCCTTTTGGAAAATTAAAAAAAAAAAAAACGAGAGGGGAGGATTTCTTACCCCCGCTCCCTCCCCTTTTAGTTGCCTTCTACGACACGCAGGGAATACTTGGAAGGTATTCTTTCTTCCATATCCCAGGGACAATATATATATATATATACATATATATATATATATATATATATATATATATATATATATATATATATATATATATATATATATATATATATATATATATATATATGCCTGAGGATTGGCGAAATGCGTGCATAGTGCCATTGTACAAAGGCAAAGGGGATAAGAGTGAGTGCTCAAATTACAGAGGTATAAGTTTGTTGAGTATTCCTGGCAAATTATATGGGAGGGTATTGATTGAGAGGGTGAAGGCATGTACAGAGCATCAGATTGGGGAAGAGCAGTGTGGTTTCAGAAGTGGTAGAGGATGTGTGGATCAGGTGTTTGCTTTGAAAAATGTATGTGAGAAATACTTAGAAAAGCAAATGGATTTGTATGTAGTATTTATGGATCTGGAGAAGGCATATGATAGAGTTGATAGAGATGCTCTGTGGAAGGTATTAAGAATATATGGTGTGGGAGGCAAGTTGTTAGAAGGGGTGAAAAGTTTTTATCGAGGATGTAAGGCATGTGTACGTGTAGGAAGAGAGGAAAGTGATTGGTTCTCAGTGAATGTAGGTTTGCGGCAGGGGTGTGTGATGTCTCCATGGTTGTTTAATTTGTTTATGGATGGGGTTGTTAGGGAGGTGAATGCAAGAGTTTTGGAAAGAGGGGCAAGTATGAAGTCTGTTGGGGATGAGAGAGCTTGGGAAGTGAGTCAGTTGTTGTTCGCTGATGATACATCGCTGGTGGCTGATTCATGTGAGAAACTGCAGAAGCTGGTGACTGAGTTTGGTAAAGTGTGTGAAAGAAGAAAGTTAAGAGTAAACGTGAATAAGAGCAAGGTAATTAGGTACAGTAGGGTTGAGGGTCAAGTCAATTGGAAGGTAAGTTTGAATGGAGAAAAACTGGAGGAAGTAAAGTATTTTAGATATCTGGGAGTGGATCTGGCAGCGGATGGAACCATGGAAGCGGAAGTGGATCATAGGGTGGGGAGGGGGCGAAAATCCTGGGAGCCTTGAAGAATGTGTGGAAGTCGAGAACATTATCTCGGAAAGCAAAAATGGGTATGTTTGAAGGAATAGTGGTTTCAACAATGTTGTATGGTTGCGAGGCGTGGGCTATGGATAGAGTTGTGCGCAGGAGGGTGGATGTGCTGGAAATGAGATGTTTGAGGACAATGTGTGGTGTGAGGTGGTTTGATCGAGTAAGTAATGTAAGGGTAAGAGAGATGTGTGGAAATAAAAAGAGCGTGGCTGAGAGAGCAGAAGAGGGTGTTTTAAAATGGTTTGGGCACATGGAGAGAATGAGTGAGGAAAGATTGACCAAGAGGATATATGTGTCGGAGGTGGAGGGAACGAGGAGAAGTGGGAGACCAAATTGAAGGTGGAAAGATGGAGTGAAAAAAATTTTGAGTGATCGGGGCCTGAACATGCAGGAGGGTGAAAGGCGGGCAAGGAATAGAGTGAATTGGATCGATGTGGTACACCGGGGTCGACGTGCTGCCAATGGATTGAATCAGGGCATGTGAAGCGTCTGGGGTAAACCATGGAATGTTCTGTGGGGCCTGGATGTGGAAAGGGAGGTGTGGTTTCGGGCATTATTACATGGCAGGTAGAGACTGCGTGTGAATGAATGGGGCCTTTGTTGTCTTTTCCTAGCGCTACCTCGCACACATGAGAGGGGAGGGGGATGTTATTCCATGTGTTACGAGGTGGCGATGGAAATGAATAAAGGCAGACAGTGTGAATTGTGTGCATGTGTATATATGTATGTGTCTGTGTGTGTATATATATGTGTACATTGAGTTGTATGGGTATGTATATTTGCGTGTGTAGACATGTATGTATATACATGTGTATGGGGGTGGGTTGGGCCATTTCTTTCGTCTGTTTCCTTGCGCTACCTCGCAAACGGGGGAGACAGCGACAAAGCAAAATAAATATATATATATATATATATATATATATATATATATATATATATATATATATATATATATATATATATATATATATATACATATATATATATATATATATATATATATATATATATATATATATATATATATATATTATTTTTTATTTTTTTTATTATACTTTGTCGCTGTCTCCCGCGTTTGCGAGGTAGCGCAAGGAAACAGACGAAAGAAATGGCCCAACCCCCCCCATACACATGTATATACATACGTCCACACACGTAAATATACACACCTACACAGCTTTCCATGGTTTACCCCAGACGCTTCACATGCCTTGATTCAATCCACTGACAGCACGTCAACCCGGTATACCACATCGCTCCAATTCACTCTATTCCTTGCCCTCCTTTCACCCTCCTGCATGTTCAGGCCCCGATCACAAAAAATCTTTTTCACTCCATCTTTCCACCTCCAATTTGGTCTCCCTCTTCTCCTCATTCCCTCCACCTCCGACACATATATCCTCTTGGTCAATCTTTCCTCACTCATTCTCTCCATGTGCCCAAACCACTTCAAAACACCCTCTTCTGCTCTCTCAACCACGCTCTTTTTATTTCCACACATCTCTCTTACCCTTACGTTACTCACTCGATCAAACCACCTCACACCACACATTGTCCTCAAACATCTCATTTCCAGCACATCCATCCTCCCGCGCACAACTCTATCCATAGCCCACGCCTCGCAACCATACAACATTGTTGGAACCACTATTCCTTCAAACATACCCATTTTTGCTTTCCGAGATAATGTTCTCGACTTCCACACATTCTTCAAGGCCCCCAGAATTTTCGCCCCCTCCCCCACCCTATGATCCACTTCCGCTTTCATGGTTCCATCCACTGCCAGATCCACTCCCAGATATCTAAAACACTTCACTTCCTCCAGTTTTTCTCCATTCAAACTCACCTCCCAATTGACTTGACCCTCAACCCTACTGTACCTAATAACCTTGCTCTTATTCACATTTACTCTTAACTTTCTTCTTTCACACACTTTACCAAACTCAGTCACCAGCTTCTGCAGTTTCTCACATGAATCAGCCACCAGCGCTGTATCATCAGCGAACAACAACTGACTCACTTCCCAAGCTCTCTCATCCCCAACAGACTTCATACTTGCCCCTCTTTCCAAAACTCTTGCATTCACCTCCCTAACAACCCCATCCATAAACAAATTAAACAACCATGGAGACATCACACACCCCTGCCGCAAACCTACATTCACTGAGAACCAATCACTTTCCTCTCTTCCTACACGTACACATGCCTTACATCCTCGATAAAAACTTTTCACTGCTTCTAACAACTTTCCTCCCACACCATATATTCTTAATACCTTCCACAGAGCATCTCTATCAACTCTATCATATGCCTTCTCCAGATCCATAAATGCTACATACAAATCCATTTGCTTTTCTAAGTATTTCTCACATACATTCTTCAAAGCAAACACCTGATCCACACATCCTCTACCACTTCTGAAACCACACTGCTCTTCCCCAATCTGATGCTCTGTACATGCCTTCACCCTCTCAATCAATATCCTCCCATATAATTTACCAGGAATACTCAACAAACTTATACCTCTGTAATTTGAGCACTCACTCTTATCCCCTTTGCCTTTGTACAATGGCACTATGCACGCATTCCGCCAATCCTCAGGCACCTCACCATGAGTCATACATACATTAAATAACCTTACCAACCAGTCAACAATACAGTCACCCCCTTTTTTAATAAATTCCACTGCAATACCATCCAAACCTGCTGCCTTGCCGGCTTTCATCTTCCGCAAAGCTTTCACTACCTCTTCTCTGTTTACCAAATCATTTTCCCTAACCCTCTCACTTTGCACACCACCTCGACCAAAACACCCTATATCTGCCACTCTATCATCAAACACATTCAACAAACCTTCAAAATACTCACTCCATCTCCTTCTCACATCACCACTACTTGTTATCACCTCCCCATTTGCGCCCTTCACTGAAGTTCCCATTTGCTCCCTTGTCTTACGCACTTTATTTACCTCCTTCCAGAACATCTTTTTATTCTCCCTAAAATTTAATGATACTCTCTCACCCCAACTCTCATTTGCCCTTTTTTTCACCTCTTGCACCTTTCTCTTGACCTCCTGTCTCTTTCTTTTATACATCTCCCACTCAATTGCATTTTTCCCCTGCAAAAATCGTCCAAATGCCTCTCTCTTCTCTTTCACTAATACTCTTACTTCTTCATCCCACCACTCACTACCCTTTCTAATCAACCCACCTCCCACTCTTCTCATGCCACAAGCATCTTTTGCGCAATCCATCACTGATTCCCTAAATACATCCCATTCCTCCCCCACTCCCCTTACTTCCATTATTCTCACCTTTTTCCATTCTGTACTCAGTCTCTCCTGGTACTTCCTCACACAGGTCTCCTTCCCAAGCTCACTTACTCTCACCACCCTCTTCACCCCAACATTCACTCTTCTTTTCTGAAAACCCATACAAATCTTCACCTTTGCCTCCACAAGATAATGATCAGACATCCCTCCAGTTGCACCTCTCAGCACATTAACATCCAAAAGTCTCTCTTTCGCACGCCTGTCAATTAACACGTAATCCAATAACGCTTTCTGGCCATCTCTCTTATATATATATATATATATATATATATATATATATATATATATATATATATATATATATATATATATATATATATATATTTTGCGTGGGTGGACGTATGTATATACATGTGTATGGGGGTGGGTTGGGCCATTTCTTTCGTCTGTTTCCTTGCGCTACCTCGCAAACGCGGGAGACAGCGACAAAGCAAAAAGAAAAAAAAAAAAAAAATATATATATATATATATATATATATATTTCTTTCTTTCTTTCAAACTATTCGCCATTTCCCGTCTTTACCAACACCAGCAACGAGTTTTGATCAGCATCATTTTCATCAACACCGCCCTCACCAACATTATCCGAGCGTCCTTCTCATCACCATCACTCCCCTTCCCCACCACAGTCATCATCATCTTTTTTACTACTATAACCCTGATCTCTCTCATACCAACACCACCATCACCACGTCTGCTCCATCAACATTACCCCAGTACACTCCTCGTCTACATCATCAGCACAGTGCCTTCACCAACACTGCTACCACGGTGCCTTCAGCACCGCTCCCACCTCTTCACTATCATTTCGGAGTTCTCTTTATCCAGACCATATATCTCGGTGTGTGTATATCGGTTTGTTCTCTGGTTTCTTTATCATCGCAAAGACTCCCCCCCCTCTCTCTCTCTCTCTCTCTCTCTCCCTTCCTTCCAGTTCATCGTCCTCAGAATGCCTAAGAATTTCAGTTACAATACTCCAGACGCTGCGCCTCTTAAGTTAAAATTCTGATTTCCATCCAAACTTCCAGAAATTTGAAGAAAGAACCAGATACTTCATCCAAATTTTATGTGAAAGTTGGAGTTCCTGTAAGATTTAAATAGTGTTTCAGTATAAAGTTCTCTTAGTCTTTTGCAAGCCAATCTTATTTGGCGTACACAGTTTTCATGTATATTCTGATACAAATTCTTTTCCTACGTTGATTTGATTCTTCTGTCTTCCTAGAATGTTTCCAGGTAAGTACAAAAATGTGGAAATTATATATGAAAGTCAGAGAGAGAGAGAGAGAGAGAGAGAGAGAGAGAGAGAGAGAGAGAGAGAGAGAGAGAGAGAGAGAGAGAGAGTACAACCAAAACAGTATCATTACATCTAATAGTTATCATCAGATATTGGTCTTAAGCAAGAATCTTTAACATAAGTCAAAGTCGCAATATGAGAAAAAAAGAAAATATATGAAAATAGGACAGGCGTCGTAGAAAGCGACTAAAAGGGTCGGAGGTAGAGAGTTGAAATACTTGTCCTCATGTAGTATCACTTACTCAAATAAGGTGCAGAAAAAAATGTTAAGCAAGCGGGAGTTATTCCTCAAAGCGTTAGGATGGGGTATCTGAATTTGTGTGGCTGCAACCAAAAAGAATAGAAAGAGAAGGTTCTCTGTCCATGAGAAAAGTAGGGAAGAGGCAACATAGTAGAGACAGCATTATGATCTGCACATCAGCAGCTGGCAACATGAAGACTCAAGATAAGTTTGCTTTGTTTCCCTGGAGGTGAGCGTCTCATTCATCATATCTTTGGTAAGATGCCAGTACACAGTACGCAGAGACTTGTCGTATTACCTTTGCCTGGCAAAGAATTCTTGAACATATGATATGGATACTGATTAACACGGGTGACCATTATATGCCTGGGATGCAGGAAATGCCCGTATCATTGCTGAGATGGTAAATATATATGTTTAATGCTGGTAGGTGAGGGTGTGCTAGTTAAGCGAGTCTTTATTTAGCTTAGTGCAAATGTTTTTATGTTTATACCTACGTTGTCGTGGTGTTGTCTTGGGTCACTTAGGAATGAATGAGGAGGATGACGCTTGATGGAGTACCATACACCACGTTCTTCCTAGCATACACTAGTATCATCAACCCATGAAGAGAGTCAAACCATCGAAATTGAATGACCGACGGTGGGACACCTGGCTGAAGCCCGAGGATCTAATACTCTCTTACTTTTCTTTTCTCCAGCGTTCTTATGATCACCTCCCAAGAACCCTCCAATAAACTCCGAAAATCTTCAACTCCCGACACTTGCCCCTGCAGTCAACAAGCAAGAGAGATATCCATCCTGTAGCAATATCTCCACCCCCTTAGGTAACCACCACCATCATCACCACAACCTTACTCCTCTCTCTCTCTCTCTCTCTCTCTCTCTCTCTCTCTCTCTCTCTCTCTCTCTCTCTCTCTCTCTCTCTCTCTCTCTCTCTCTCTCTCTCTCTCTCTCTCTCTTTAAACGGTTGTGGATGTATACATACTGATGGCTGGCCGGGTCACTCTGCTTCAGTTTCGTTTCGCTACACAGCCAACCTCATAGTGCTGGCTTCTTTCTCTCCCGTAAACATGAAAATTTTCCTCTTGTAAATTTGCTTCAGGACGTGACATACTACGCTGAATTATTCCACAGAGGAGCTGCTCCACCTGGCACCAGTGCCAAGCTCCTGATGTAAAAACTGAGGCCGTTTTGAGGAAATGACAGCTCGGGAGTGCCAAAGTCTGAGGTGAGTGCCAACGTCTTAGGTGAGCGCCGGAGTCTGAGTAGAGTGACAGGGTCTGAGGCAAGAGCCAAGCCCGAGGTGCGTGCCATGGCATGAGGTGAGTACCAGGATCTGAGGAAAGCACCAGGTCCGAGGTGAGCGCCAAGGTCTGAGGTGATTATGATGCACTGAGATGAGACACTGAGATGAATTTCACGGTGAGTGAGGTTAGAAGGAGGGGTTACCCGCTGATGTAACAGTGAGGGATGTGATACTCCAGACGACAGAGTCAGTTGTTATGTTATAAGGGTTGCCTCTGACTTAGAGGGTACTGCCACGCTCTGATAACACGAGCAGGCTCGATAATGCAATACCAAACTCGAAGGCCAGTAAGAGGCTCTACTGAAAGTACCAAGCCCTAAAACTAGTAGAAGGCTTTAAGGTAAGTGTCAGGCCGTAAATCTAGTACTGGTTTCTAAGGGTAGCGCCAAAGTCTAGGAGAAGCAGGGGATGTGTCAGAGTCTGTGGTAAATGCCAAGGTGTGAGACGAGTGCCAGATGAAGTCAGACAATGCGGCAGCGTCTGGTGACTCCACTTGTCTTGCCAAGTAAGACCTCAGGTCTATGATTAAGAATAGATCTATTCAATACATTGGTTCTCAACTGCTGGTGGTCCATCCCACCAGGTTTGGCTTGAAAGAGACGGGTCAATGTTTCAGGAATGTCCAACAGGAAACTGCTTGTGGTGATTCACAGTTGCAGGTCCAAAAGGTGCCGGCACCCCAGACAGAAGTTTACCTCCTTGACTGGGTTTGGGAGAGTCATGATACCTCTACGTCCACTGAATGGCTACGTCTGGATGAATTACGTCGTACAAAGATATCTAGTTACACAGGTCTTAACAACTGCGATTTAATATGATTTTGTTTAATGGTTATCATGATATGTATTAATATATTCACAGTCATATATCTTTACACTCAAGTACATATATCCCCCCCCCCAAACACACACATATTGGTAATTACTCCTTTAACACCTTTACCTTAACATATACATATGTGAACATCAGACACGTGCTTACTTTAACTAAACTTCTTTTTCCATGAAATAAACCAGGAATTTACAACTGCCAGCGAGTGCAGGTACCATCAAAGACTGTAAGTACCTACTGCTGGGAGAGGCTGCTCGCTTGGCTAAGGTATTTACCCACAGTGTAAATGTATACGAGTGTAGTGTGAAAACGAGTAGGGTTCTTCGGGGGAGCCCTGACCCTCAACACCGCCCACCTTGGCGGTTGATGGACCCATAGAGTGGTTCACTGTGAACATCAGGATCTGTCTGGCAGCTGGCAGCCACAGCAGTAAAAAACTAGAGTAATTGGTGCCTTCTCAACTGGTAAATTGTCCAACAAAAACCCAGGAATGGTGGACGTTGTCAATAAGCATGGTCTGTGGGAGGTGCCTCAGGTGGGCACACAAACCTGAGTGCTAGAGAGGAATGTTGACGAAGACCGTATTGGTGCTCAAAATAGTAGTGTGAAGAGTTGTAGGAAGACAGCGTTGGTGCTCAAACTGTTGGTTAAGTGTCGGTGGGAGATGCTGAAACAGTTGGTGTAGAGTGTTGGTAGAAGATGGTGTTGGTGCTGAAACTGTTGATGAGGAGTGAGGCTAAAAGACGATGTTCGTTCTGAAACTGTTGGTGAGGACAGATGGTGGGAGACGGTGTTGGTGCTGAGACTGTTGGTGAAGAGTGATGGTGGGGAGGTAACAGGAGCAATGGCTGACTAACGTCGTGCACTGGTGTGACTGAGGCTATGCCAGTGGTGACTAGGATCATGCCACTTGTGAATGAGGTCGTGCCACTGGTGAATGAGATCGTGCCACTAGCGACTAGGGTCGTGCCACTGATGACTAAGGCATTGCCACTGGTGTGTGAAGTCGTGCCACTGGTGACTGAGGTCGTGCATCTGGTGACTGGGGTCAAGCGTTTGTTTATATATTTGTGTATATGAGTAGATGCGCCGTTCTTCGTCAGTTCTCTGGCGTTACCTCGCTGACGCAGAAAACGGCAATCAAAATATATATATATATATATATATATATATATATATATATATATATATATATATATATATATATATATATATATATATATATATATATATATATGTAAATATATACATATATATATATATATATATATATATATATATATATATATATATATATATATATATATATATATATATATATATATATATATATATATATATATATATATATATATATATATATATATATATATATATATATATATATATGTGTGTGAAAGAAGAAAGTTAAGAGTAAATGTGAATAAGAGCAAGGTTATTAGGTACAGTAGGGTTGAGGGTCAAGTCAATTGGGAGGTGAGTTTGAATGGAGAAAAACTGGAGGAAGTGAAGTGTTTTAGATATCTGGGAGTGGATCTGGCAGCGGATGGAACCATGGAAGCGGAAGTGGATCATAGGGTGGGGGAGGGGGCGAAAATTCTGGGAGCCTTGAAGAATGTGTGGAAGTCGAGAACATTATCTCGGAAAGCAAAAATGGGTATGTTTGAAGGAATAGTGGTTCCAACAATGTTGTATGGTTGCGAGGCGTGGGCTATGGACAGAGTTGTGCGCAGGAGGATGGATGTGCTGGAAATGAGATGTTTGAGGACAATGTGTGGTGTGAGGTGGTTTGATCGAGTAAGTAACGTAAGGGTAAGAGAGATGTGTGGAAATAAAAAGAGCGTGGTTGAGAGAGCAGAAGAGGGTGTTTTGAAATGGTTTGGGCACATGGAGAGAATGAGTGAGGAAAGATTGACCAAGAGGATATATGTGTCGGAGGTGGAGGGAACGAGGAGAAGAGGGAGACCAAATTGGAGGTGGAAAGATGGAGTGAAAAAGATTTTGTGTGATCGGGGCCTGAACATGCAGGAGGGTGAAAGGAGGGCAAGGAATAGAGTGAATTGGAGCGATGTGGTATACCGGGGTTGACGTGCTGTCAGTGGATTGAATCGGGGCATGTGAAGCGTCTGGGGTAAACCATGGAAAGCTGTGTAGGTATGTATATTTGCGTGTGTGGACGTATGTATATACATGTGTATGGGGGTGGGTTGGGCCATTTCTTTCGTCTGTTTCCTTGCGCTACCTCGCAAACGCGGGAGACAGCGACAAAGCAAAAAAAAAAAAAAAAAAAAAAATATATATATATATATATATATATATATATATATATATATATATATATATATATATATATATATATTTGTCGCTGTCTCCCGCGTTAGCGAGGTAGCGCAAGGAAACAGACGAAAGAATGGCCCAACCCACCCACATACACATGTATATACATACACAACCACACACGCAAATGTACATACCTATACATCTCAACGTATACATACATATACACACACAGACATATACATTTATACACATGTACATAATTCATACTATCTGCCATTATTCATTACCATTGCCACCCCGCCACACATGAAATAACAAACCCCTCCCTCACATGGGCACGAGGAAGCGCTAGGAAAAGACAACAAAGGCCACATTCGTTCACACTCAGTCTCTAGTTGTCATGTATAATGCACCGAAACCACAGCTCCCTTTCCACATCCAGGCCCCACAGAACATTCCATGGTTTACCCCAGACGATTCACATGCCTTGGTTCAATCCAGTGACAGCACGTCGACCTCGGTATACAACACCGTTCCATTTCACTCTATTCCTTGCACGCCTTTCACCCTCCTGCATGTTCAGGCCCCGATCACTCAAAATCTTTTCACTCCATCTTTCCACCTCCAATTTGGTCTCCCACTTCTCCTCCTTCCCTCCACCTCTGACACATATATCCTCTTTGTCAATCTTTCCTCACTCATTCTCTCCATGTGACCAAACCATTTCAGAACACCCTCTTCTGCTCTCTCAACCACACTCTTTTATTACCACCTATCTCTCTTACCCTATCATTACCTACTCGATCAAACCACCTCGCACCACATATTGTCCTCAAACACCTCATTTCCAGCACATTCACCCTCCTCCGCACAACTCTATCTATAGCCCACGCCTCGCAACCATATGAAATTGTTGGAACCACTGTTCCTTCAAACATACCCATTTTTGTTTTCCGAGATAATGCTCTCGACTTCCACACATTCTTCAACGTTCCCAGAACTTTCGCTCCTTCCCCTCTATATGATTCATTTCCGCTTCCATGGTTCCATCCGTTGCCAAATCCACTCTCAGATATCTAAAACACTTCACTTCCTCCAGTTTTTCTCCATTCAAACTCACCTCCCAATTGACTTGTCCCTCAACCCTACTGTACCTAATAACCTTGCTCTTATTCACATTTACTCTCAGCTTTCTTCTTTCACACACTTTACCAAACTCAGTCACCAACTTCTGCAGAGAGAAGCTCGGGGAGCAGCCATCCCCCTGGACTCCCAGCCCGCCTGGTACGATACCCTCCGTCAACTCCCTGACCTCTCGTATGTCTATGGGAAAGAGTCACGGAAAAGGGACGTGACTGCTGCTTGTATCATCATCGGGTACGACATTGCTTAGGAGATTGGCATCCCCGCCTTCCCCGAGCAACGCGCTTATGCATTATGCAAAAGACCCGACAGCCGCGCCCTTGTCCTATACCTTCTAAGATGTCCCCGCGCACAACGCTTCCGTGACGCCTGCAATAACAAGATGGAAGGTCAGCCTCGTTCTGCGGACCGACCAATGTGCAATCATTACGATTGCTCATTTATAGTCGTCCATTCTTATCTCTCCTCTCAAACATTTTGTAATATCTTCATCTATATTGCATTACCAGAATGTAGTTCTTCCCTTCGTCTGCAGCTCCTCTTTCCATCTACAACGCCAGTCATTATTCCCCACCTCACACCTGTGGGTAGATTTATCGTGCGCTCCTACCCGTCCTGTGGGTTGAGCCGGAAGAGAGGACACAAAGGGCAAAAAAAGGTCCAGGTATTTGGCCTCAGTGAGAAAACTGTTAACAAGGATTGGGTTACCTTGAATGAATTATTCAGCATTTTACATGGTAAGGGCACCACAATACGTGTGCACCTCACTTGGACCGGTCCACCACTCCTTTCCTCTACCGTTCTCCCGTCCATCGCCACTCACCTCCCTCGTCAGTCTGTGCGGAAACTACTCCTGTAACTCTGCCAATAAAGGCTGATGATCAACTGCTAGGCTTCGCTGCGTTCCACCTGGCTTTAGCTACACTGATGCTTCACAATGTAAACAAATTCATTTCTAACCGAGAGAAAGTTTTCTTTTTTCAAAAAATTAATGATGCCAGCTGGTCCAGTTATCGCCAAATGACTAATTTCATCACACTCAAAATAAAGCCTTTTCATCTCTCCCTTTTACTAATAGTCCTAAATTTCGAGTTTTAAGTTCCCTTCAAGTATCTGCTGATCCTGCCTGGTGTGGAGACACGGGACCCGCAGCCCTATATATATATATATATATATATATATATATATATATATATATATATATATATATTATACTTTGTCACTGTCTCCCGCGTTAGCGACGTAGTGCAAGGAAACATAGGAAAGAATGGCCCAACCCACCAACATACACATACATATACGTCCACACACGCACATATACATATACATACCTATACATTTCAACGTATACATATACATACATACACACATATACATATTCATACATGCACATAATTCATACTTGCTGCCTTTATTCATTCTCGTCGCCACCCCGACACACATGAAATGACAACGCCCTCCCCCAGCACGCGCGCGAGGTAGCCCTAGGAAAAAACAACAAACGCCACATTCGTTTACACTCAGTCTCTAGCTGTCATGTATAATGCACCGAAACCACAGCCCCCTTTCCACATCCAGGCCTCACAAAACTTTCCATAGTTTATACCAGACGCTTCACATGCCCTGATTCAATCCACTGACAGCACGTCAACCCCATTATACCACATCGATCCAATTCACTCTATTCCTCGCCCTCCTTTCACCCTCCTGCATGTTCAGGCCCCGATCACACAAAATCTTTTTCACTCCATCTTTCCACCTCCAATTTGGTCTCCCACTTCTCCTCGTTCCCTCCACCTCCGACACATATATCCTCTTGGTCAATCTTTCCTCACCCATTCTCTCCATGTGCCCAAACCATTTCAAAACACCCTCTTCTGCTCTCTCAACCACGCTCGTTTTATTTCCACACATCTCTCTTACCCTTACGTTACTTACTCGATCAAACCACCTCACACCACACATTGTCCTCAAACATCTCATTTCCAGCACATCCATCCTCCTGCGCACAACTCTATCCATAGCCCACGCCTCGCAACCATACAACATTGTTGGAACCACTATTCCTTCAAACATACCCATTTTTGCTTTCCGAGATAATGTTCTCGACTTCCACACATTCTTGAAGGCTCCCAGGATTTTCGCCCCCTCCCCCACCCTATGATCCACTTCCGCTTCCATGGTTCCATCCGCTGCCAGATCCACTCCCAGATTTCTAAAACACTTTACTTCCTCCAGTTTTTCTCCATTCAA
>NC_092279.1:9989565-10074565 GCF_036320965.1 Panulirus ornatus
CATTCACCTCCCTAACAACCCCATCCATAAACAAATTAAACAACCATGGAGACATCACACACCCCTGCCGCAAACCTACATTCACTGAGAACCAATCACTTTCCTCTCTTCCTACACGTACAGGGCAAATGAGAGTTGGGGTGAGAGAGTATCATTAAATTTTAGGGAGAATAAAAAGATGTTCTGGAAGGAGGTAAATAAAGTGCGTAAGACAAGGGAGCAAATGGGAACTTCAGTGAAGGGCGCAAATGGGGAGGTGATAACAAGTAGTGGTGATGTGAGAAGGAGATTGAGAGAGTATTTTGAAGGTTTGTTGAATGTGTTTGATGATAGAGTGGCAGATATAGGGTGTTTTGGTCGAGGTGGTGTGCAAAGTGAGAGGGTTAGGGAAAATGATTTGGTAAACAGAGAAGAGGTAGTAAAAGCTTTGCGGAAGATGAAAGCCGGCAAGGCAGCAGGTTTGGATGGTATTGCAGTGGAATTTATTAAAAAAGGGGGTGACTGTATTGTTGACTGGTTGGTAAGGTTATTTAATGTATGTATGACTCATGGTGAGGTGCCTGAGGATTGGCGGAATGCGTGCATACTGCCATTGTACAAAGGCAAAGGGGATAAGAGTGAGTGCTCAAATTACAGAGGTATAAGTTTGTTGAGTATTCCTGGTAAATTATATGGGAGGATATTGATTGAGAGGGTGAAGGCATGTACAGAGCATCAGATTGGGGAAGAGCAGTGTGGTTTCAGAAGTGGTAGAGGATGTGTGGATCAGGTGTTTGCTTTGAAGAATGTATGTGAGAAATACTTAGAAAAGCAAATGGATTTGTATGTAGCATTTATGGATCTGGAGAAGGTATATGATAGAGTTGATAGAGATGCTCTGTAGAAGGTATTAAGAATATATGGTGTGGGAGGTAAGTTGTTAAAAGTAGTGAAAAGTATTTATCGAGGATGTAAGGCATGTGTACGTGTAGGAAGAGAGGAAAGTGATTGGTTCTCAGTGAACGTTGGTTTCGGCAGGGGTGCATGATGTCTCCATGGTTGTGTGATTTGTTTATGGATGGGGTTGTTAGGGAGGTGAATGCAAGAGTTTTGGAAAGAGGGGCAAGTATGAAGTCTGTTGTGGATGAGAGAGCTTGGGATGTGAGTCAATTGATGTTCGCTGATGATGCAGCGCTGGTGGTTGATTCGGATGAGAAACTGCAGAAGCTGGTGACTGAGTTTGGTAAAGTGTGTGAAAAAAGAAAGCTGAGAGTAAATGTGAATAAGAGCAAGGTTATTAGGTACAGTAGGGTTGAGGGACAAGTCAACTGGGAGGTAAGTTTGAATGGAGAAAAATGGAGGAAATGAAGTGTTTTAGATATCTAGGATTGGATTTGGCAGAGTATGGAACCATGGAAGCGGAAGTGAAATGTAGGGTGGGGGAGGGGGCGAAAGTTCTAGGAGCGTTGAAGAATGTGTGGAAGTCGAGAATGTTATCTTGGAAAGCAAAAATGGGCATGTTTGAAGGAATATTGGTTCCAACAATGTTATATGGTTGCGAGGCGTGGGCTATAGATAGAGTTGTGCGGAGGAGGGTGGATGTGCTAGAAATGAGATATTTGAGGACAATATGTGGTGTGAGGTGGTTTGATCGAGTAATTGATGAAAGGGTAAGAGAGATGTTTGGTCATAAAAAGAGTGCGGTTGACAGAGCAGAAGAGGGTGTATTTGGTCAAATAGAGAGAATGAGTGAGGAAAGATTGACAAAGAGGATGTAAGTGTCAGAGGTGGAGGGAAGGAGGAGAAGTGGGAGACCGAATTGGAGGTGGAAAGATGAGGCGAAAAAGATTCTGAGTGATCGGGGCCTGAACATGCAGGAGGGTGAAAGGCGTGCAAGGAATAGCGTGAATTGGAACGATATGGTATACCGGGGTCGACGTGCTGTCAATGGATTGAGCCAGGGCATGTGAAGCGTCTAGGGTAAACCATGGAAAGGTTTGTGGGGCTTGGATGTGGAAAGGGAGCTGTGGTTTCGGTGCATTATGCGTTACAGCTAGAGACTGAGTGTGAACGAATGTGGTCTTTGTTGTCTTTTCCTAGTGCTACCTCGCGCAACTGCGGGGGGAGTAGGGTTGTCATTTCATTTGTGGCGGGGTGGCGACGGAAATGAATAAGGGCAGACAGTTTGAATTACGTACATGTTTATATATGTATATGTCTGTGTCTGTATATATATGTATACGTTGAGGTTTATAGGTATGTATATGTGCGTGTGTCGACGTGTATGTATATACATGTGTGTGTTGGTGGGTTGGGCCATTCTTTCGTCTGTTTCCTTGCGCTACCTCGCTAACGCGGGAGACAGCGAGAAAGTATAATAAATGGATAAATTAATCATACACAGACAAAGGATGACGTGTGGGTGACGGATGAGGGATGAGTGTAGGATGACGCCATATTGACTTAGGTACCCAGGCGATCCGCCTACCGTCAGGAAAAGGAATCCAGCATTAATGGCACTGAGTAACCTTGTCCATTTAGAAACATGATTTGATAATATGCAAAAGATACTGACGATGATAGCAATTCAAAGTAGTGCCAAAAATCATCACATACATGCAATATACGAAAGTACTTGCACTGGAAATGATACAGAGGGGATTAAGGTATGTCAGATGCACATGTGTAATTTACAATTCACGCAGTATATAATATACAGTACACGTGGAATATGATATACAGTTCACGAGGTATATGATTTACGGGATACAAAGCGATATTGGCGGCAACTCAAGGGTGGGCCGTTCTGATGATTGTTTCTTGCTCTGCATTTCGAAGCTCTGGTGCTCTCTACCCTCTCATGCCTTGCCCAATAATCATGACCTGGTACATTTTAAAAGACAGGTTTCGCATTTTCCTCCAAAATTCGTAAATACTTTCCCTTGTCTCTTCTTTTTCCCCTTCATAATTCTCTTTATATTTCAATTAAGGTCCGGCCTTGATGTGGAAAAAAAAGGTTTTATAACGCAGAATTTAGCACAGGGTATAGCAAATCAAATGCAGAACAGAGCAGAGCAGAGCAGACAGGTGAAATGATTCGGGTCATAGTCTTCTGCAACTTGCCAGATGTTCCTGTAAACCTGGACTTAACATGTTTCAAAGACACCTTAATTACAGTATATCGTATCTTTCTCATCATTAACTTGCGCGCGCGCGCGCGCGCACACACACACACACACACACACACACGCACACACACACACACACACACACACTGGCTTAAGCTGGTGTGTGTGTGTGTGTGTGTGTGTGTGTGTGTGTGTGTGTATACAGCAAGATAACTTGCTAAACGTTCACACGACGACATAAGACGCCGGAGCGAAGTTGGTGTGTTGACATGAAACTCCGGAGCTAGCGCGCTAAGATGACAGGCAGAGGATGGTGCAATGGGATGAAACACGGAGTCGCGTTCACTATGAAATACCGATATTGGTGCTATAGGATGAAACATGGAGGACGGTGAGATGGGATGAAACACGGAGTCTGGTGTGATATGAAACACCAAAGCTTTACTCTGACAATGGTCAAAACGTGAATATAAGTAAGGTTAATAGGTTTAGAAGGGACAGGTCAGTTAGGTTATGAGTTTGAATGGAAAAAAAATTAGTCATAGTGTGTGTGAGGGGGGTGGGGGATGGATGGGGATGGGGATGGGTGAGGGTGGAGTGACTAGGCACTGTTGGCAGTTGGCATAGCTGTACCTCAGTAATAACCTTCGTTTAATCAACTTTCTCTTCTTTCTTTTTATTCACACAATCTTCTTAATACACAGTCTTACGTATTCCTATTATCCCTTTTAATCATTGTAACAATGTGGCTACTAACAATACATGAATATCGGTATACAACACTTGACATCTCTTAGCAGTATATCGGTTTCAGTGTAACCCCTGCTATAAACAAGAAATGTGTTACATTGAATTATACTCATATATTTTCCTACAGTTCCCAGAATGTCTCTTCACTAAATTCTTTCTGTAGAAATTTCCTTCACATCGTCGTACATTTAGATAAAGCCAAGCATCGAGAGATTTGTTAGATATTTACCTCAAGGGTTATTTAGAAATTCTCTGTATGTTCTGGGAACGTCTTCTGTCATACGTCAGTGCTATCCTCCAATGCACACAGCTGTTATTTATCATTCAGTGCATGGCTATCTTGTATTCCCAGGATGCAACAGTGCAGGTGTCATGTCCAGGCGTCTGATCTGGTTATCTTTTATTCATAGGTCGGGCTTATCTCTTATTCCACTGGCTTAGGCTATCGTACTGCTGTTGGGTGTAGCTCTTAGTTTAGTTATCTCTTAATCACGAGTTTTTGATATATGTATTGTTCCCTGGTCTAGAATATCGTCCCCTGTCCTAGAATGTGGTAGGATGTGCTTCCTTGTTTGGTCATATTCTTGATCCCTGTCAGTCTCAGTGTCAGGGCAGGTCTCCTGCCTTGGTTGTTTTACACCAGAAGGACCAGTTTCTCGTCAAACCTTACAGTGTTGGCAAAAGTGTCTCTGTCTGGTAATGTATGATATGGTATGGTATGTTATGGTATGGTATGGTATAGTGTGGTATGGTATGGTATGGTATGGTGTAATATGGTAAGGCATGGTGTGATATCCTGTGGTGGTTTTATCTCTGCATCCTTGCTTGAGAAAGTTGAGTCGAAAGCGGTCAGACATAAACTCTCCCAGACTAACTTCAAAACATGACCCGCTTGCCCTAAGACGCAATGTTGGTTCACATTTCTTCTATTGGTATTACTTTGGTTTTTGCTACCGAGAGTTAGCTACTTGTGTGTTCCCAGTACTAGCTGGAACACGCAGTACTCGGCAAGCCGCTACGTCACACGATTAGTGGCCGTCGGCAACTCAAGAGTGGACTGCTTTGATAACTGTTTCTTTCTCCACACTTTGCAGCTTTGGAACTCTCTACCTCCTCATGTCTTTAACAATAACTATGACCTGGCGCATTTTAGAAGTCAGTTTCTTAATTTTTTTACCTCCTCCAAGTTCGTAAGTATTTTGCCTAGTCTTCTTTTTTTTTTTATTGAATTGACGTCTCTAAAATCTACGGCCCGGCATAGATGTGGACTGTATTCTGTGACTAGACCCTCCAACGTAAAAAGAAGAAAGTATGGTGTGGTATGGTATGGTTTGGTATGGTGTGTTATGGTATGGTATGATATGGTATGGTATGGTATGGTATGGTATGGTATGGTATGGTATGGTATGATATGGTATGGTATGGTATGGTATGGTATGGTATGGTATGGTATGGTATGATATGGTGTGTTATGTTATGGTATGGTATGATATAGTATGGTATGGTATGGTATTGGTATGGTATGGTATTGGTATGGTATGCATGCACTTGATGTCAATGCGTGGATATCTAACGTGCACACTCAGAGTATTTAGTAATGGACTTTTTACATTCCTACTTCGTTTAATGCTGTTCTTCTGTGTTTCTTCAACTATTGTGTTTTTCTATATTTCTTTTTCCATATTCTGTATTTAGATTATAACTCACACTACCCGTCATGATACCGTTTGTTGATTTGCATCGCTTTAGAGTTTTCCCTTACTCTTATGTGCTATATGTGACAGTGTGTTTTTTTTTTTATATATATTTTGTTTGTGTTTTTCATATCATATCTAAGTCTTGTGATGCAGTTGTTTTTCTTTGTACGTTCCTGTTGATGCCTCTGTGAAGGCAAAAGCTTGATTGAAATGAAATGGATAATTTCGGACAACCGGTGTTTGAGCACCCACCTAATGGTTGAATAATATAAAGAAAATTAGAGAACATAAGAAAGAATAATAGCTATGTGCATTACAGAAAACCTGCTACAAATTTTCACCATATAAAATATGGTTGTAGAAGTGGTAGAGGATGTGTGGATCAGGTGTTTGCTTTGAAGAATGTATGTGAGAAATACTTAGAAAAACAGATGGATTTGTAAGTAGCATTCATGGATCTGGAGAAGGCATATGATAGGGTGGATAGAGATGCTTTGTGGAAGGTTTTAAGAGTATATGGTGTGGGATGTAAGTTGATAGAAGCCGTGAAAGTTTTTTTTTTTCCAAGAACGGAAGGCATGTGTACGAGGAGGAAGAGAGGAAAGTGATTGGTTCCCAGTGAATGTCGGTTTCCGGCAGGGGTGCGTGATGCCTCTATGGTTGTCTAATTTGTTTATGGATGAGGTGGTTAGGGAGGTGAGTGCAAGAGTTTTGGAGAGAGGGGCAAGTATGCAGTCTGTTGTGGATGAGAAAGCTTGGGAAGTGAGTCAGTTGTTGTTCACTGATGATACATCGCTGGTGGTTGATTCGGGTGAGAAACTGCAGAAGTTGGTGAATGAGTTTAGTAAAGTGTGTGAAAGTTGAGAGTAAATGTAAATAAGAGTAAGGTTATTAGTTTCAGTAGGGTTGAGAGACAAGTCAATTGGGAGGTAAGTTTGAATGGAGAAAAGTTGGAGGAAGTAAAGTGTTTTAGTTATCTTGGAGTGGACTTGGCAGCGGATGGAACCATGGAAGCAGAAGTGAGTCACACGGTGGGGGAGGGAGCGAAGGTTCGGGGAGCGTTGAAGAATGTGTGGAAGGTTGAGAGAGAGAGAGAGAGAGAGAGAGAGAGAGAGAGAGAGAGAGAGAGAGAGAGAGAGAGAGAGAGAGAGAGAGAGAGAGAGAGAGAGAGAGAGAGAGACTGTTTAAGACTTTAAATATGTTTCTTAAGATCGCCGGTGCTAGCACAGAGCTTTGCATACATACAAACACACACATTTCATATAATCCTCCACAGACCAAAAACTCGTACCGTCATGCTCAAGGGTCATTCCGTCGTACTCAAGGGTCATACCTTCGTGCTCCAGGGTCATACCTTCATGCTCCAGGGTCATACCTTCGTGTTCCGGGATCGTACCGTTATGAAGGGGTTAACCTGGTTGGACGTGACCTCGACTCAGTCTGAACAAATTGAGCAGTCCTGCTCCGTCTAAAATCCAAGTTTCTAATGGACTCGAGACTGACTCTCTTTCGATTACATAATCGAGATGACTTTTTTTAACTCTTTATCCTTTCAACTGAACCGCAAATTCCTGAAAAACTAGAGGTCACAGACTTGCCCAGTATCGTAGGTAACAAAATTGTCAGACACCGGAGGTCAGAAACTTCCCAAGTATCGGAGGTCAAAGACTTACTAAATATCGGAGGTTACAGATTTACCAAATATTGGAGGTTACGGACTTGCAAAATACTGGAGGTCACAGACTTGCCAAACACTTTGTTAAAGTCTTTGGAAAACTTATCAAGGCAAAGAAAATCAATGCTGTGTTTCATACAGTTACGGATTTTCAATGCTGCAGCTAGGAAAATACGAACATTGGAAACTTGCTGATGCAAATCGTTACGAATTAAACTAACATGTGGGTCTTCCTAACTCTTGTACCAAAGTCCTTTGATTAATCTTCCCTCGGGTAAGCTATTTACAGTTGGTGCTTGAGTCTCTCATGATCTGATCACCATAACCGTCACGTCCAAGGCTGAATACTGACTTTGGCCGTCACACACACACACACACACACACACACACACACACACACACACACACACACACACACACACACACACACACTGCTGCTGCTGCTTTGTATTTTATAACTCTAATCCCATTATGTATACCACATCTACCATCTTTCCACCTCCAATTTGGTCTCCCACTTCTCCTCGTTCCCTCCACCTCCGACGCACATATCCTCTTTGTTAATCTTTCCTCACTCATTCTCTCCATTTAACCAAACCACTTCAAAACACCCTCTTCTGCTCTCTCAACCACAATCTTTTTATTACCACACGTCTCTCTTACCCTTTCATTTCTTGCTAGATCAAACCACCTCACGCCACATATTGTCCTCAAACATCTCATTTCCAGCACATCCACCCTCCTCCGCACAACTCTATCTATAGCCCACACCTCGCAACCATATAACATTGTTGGAGCTACTAATCCTTCAAAAATACCCATTTTTGCTGTCCTAGATAACGTTCTCGACTTCCACACATTTTTCAACGCTCACAGAACTTTCGCCCCCTCCCCCACCTTATGATTCAATTCCGCTTCCATGGTTCCATCCGCTGCCAAATCTACTCCCAGATATCTAAAACACGTCACTTCCTCCAGTTTTTCTCCATTCTGACGTACCTCCCATTTGACTTGTCCCTCAACTCTACTGTACCTAATAACCTTGCTCTTATTCACATTTACTCTCAGCCTTCTTCTTTCACGCACTTTACCAAACTCAGTCACCAGCTTCTGCAGTTTCTTACCCGAATCAGCCACCAGCGCTGTATCATCAGCGAACAACAACTGACTCACTTCCCAAGCTCTCTCATCCATAACAGACTGCATACTTGCCCCTCTTTCCAAAACTCTTGCATTCACCTCCCTAACAACCCCATCCATAAACAAATTAAACAACCATGAAGACATCACGCACCCTTGCTGCAAACCAATATTCACTGAGAACCAATCACTTTTCTCTCTTCCTACACGTACACATGCCTTACATCCTCGATAAAAAACTTTTCATTGCTTCTAACAACTTACCTCCCACACCATCCATTCTTAATACCCTCCACAGAACAACTCTATCAACTCTATCATATGACTTCTCCAGATTCATAAATGCTACATACAAATGCATTTGCTTTTCTAAGTATTTTTCACACACATTCTTCAAAGCAAACACCTGATCCACACATCCTCTACCACTTCTGAAACCACACATCCTCTACCACTTCTGAAACCACACTGCTCTTCCCCAATCTGATGCTCTGTACATGCCTTCACCCTCTCATTCAATCCCCTCCCATATATTTTACCAGGAATACTTAACAAGCTTATACCTCTGTAATTTGAGCACTAACTCTTATCCTCTTTACCTTTGTACAATGGGACTATGCAAACATTCTGCCAGTCCTCAGGCACCTCACCATGAGTCATACATACATCAAATAACCTTACCAGCCAGTCAACAATACAGTCACCCCCTTTTTTAATAGATTCCACTGCAATACCATCCAAACCCGCTACCTTGCCGGCTTTCATCTTCTGCAAAGCTTTTACTACCTCCTCTCTGTTTACTAAATCATTCTCCCTAATCCTCTCACTTTGCACACCACCTCGACCAAAACACCCTATATCTGCCACTCCATCATCAAACACATTCAACAAACCCTCAAAATACTCACTCCATCTCCTACTCACATCACCACTACTTGTTATCACCTACCCATTTGCCCCCTTCACTAATATTCCCATTTGTTCCCTTGTCTTACGCACTTTATTTACCTCCTTCCAAAACATCTTTTTATGCTCCCTAAAATCTAATGATACTCTCTCGCCCCAACTCTCATTTGCCCTCTTTTTCAACTCTTGCACCTTTGTCTTGACCTCCTGCCTCTTGTTTTTTTTTATACATCTCCCAGTCATTTGCATTATTTCCCTGCAAAAATCGTCCAAATGCCTCTCTCTTGTCTTTCACTAATAGTCTTACTTCTTCATCCCACCACTCACTACCCTTTCTAATCTGCCAACCTCAACACCTCCCACGCTTCTAATGCCACAAGCATCTTTTGCGCAAGCCATCACTGCTTCCCTAAATGCATCCCATTCCTCCCCCATTCCCCTTACATCCTCTGTTCTCACATTTTTCCATTCTGTACTCAGTCTCTCCTGGTATTTCCTCACATAAGTCTCCTTCCCAAGCTCACTTACTCTCACTAATCTCTTCACCCCAACATTCTCTCTTCTTTTCTGAAAACCTCTACAAATCTTCACCTTCGCCTCCATAAGATAATGATCAGACATCCCTCCAGTTGCACATCTCTGCACGTTAACATCCAAAAGTCTCTCTTTCGCACGCCTATCAAGTAACACGTAATCCAATAACGCTCTCTGGACATCTCTCCTACTTATATACGTATACTTATGTATATCTCTCTTTTTAAACGAGGTATTCCCAGTCACCAGTCCTTTTTCAGCACATAATTTACAAGCTCTTCACCATTTCCATTTACAATACTGAACACCCCATGTACACCAATTATTCCCTCAACTGTCATATTACTCACCTTTGCATTCAAATCACCCATCACTATAACCCGGTCTCGTGCATGAAAAACTACTAACACACTCACTCAGCTGCTCCCAAAACACTTGCCTCTCATGATCTTTCCTCTAATGCCCAGGTGCATATGCACCAATAATCACCCACCTCTCTCCATCTACTTTCAGTTTTACCCATATGAATCTAGAGTTTACTTTCTTACACTCTATCACATACTCCCACCACTCCTGTTTCAGGAGTAGTGCTACTCCTTCCCTTGCTCTTGTCCTCTCACTAACCCCTGACTTTACTCCCTAGACATTCCCAAACTACTCTTTACCCTTGAGCTTCGTTTCACTCTGAGGCAAAACATATATATATATATATATGTATATATATATATATATATATACATATATATATATATATATATATATATATATATATATATATATATATATATATATATATATATATATATATATATATATATATATATATATATATATATATATATATATATATATATATATATATATATATGTGTGTGTGTGTGTGTGTGTGAATATATATATATATATATATAAATGTGAATAAGAGCAAGGTTATTAGGTACAGTAGGGTTGAGGGTCAAGTCAATTGGGAGGTGAGTTTGAATGGAGAAAAACTGGAGGAAGTGAAGTGTTTTAGATATCTGGGAGTGGATCTGGCAGCGGATGGAACCATGGAAGCGGAAGTGGATCATAGGGTGGGGGAGGGGGCGAAAATTCTGGGGGCCTTGAAGAATGTGTGGAAGTCGAGAACATTATCTCGGAAAGCAAAAATGGGTATGTTTGAAGGAATAGTGGTTCCAACAATGTTGTATGGTTCCGAGGCGTAGGCTATGGATAGAGTTGTGCGCAGGAGGATGGATGTGCTGGAAATGAGATGTTTGAGGACAATGTGTGGTGTGAGGTGGTTTGATCGAGTGAGTAACGTAAGGGTAAGAGAGATGTGTGGAAATAAAAAGAGCGTGGTTGAGAGAGCAGAAGAGGGTGTTTTGAAGTGGTTTGGGCACATGGAGAGAATGAGTGAGGAAAGATTGACCAAGAGGATATATGTGTCGGAGGTGGAGGGAACGAGGAGAAGTGGGAGACCAAATTGGAGGTGGAAAGATGGAGTGAAAAAGATTTTGTGTGATCGGGGCCTGAACATGCAGGAGGGTGAAAGGAGGGCAAGGAATAGAGTGAATTGGAGCGATGTGGTATACCGGGGTTGACGTGCTGTCAGTGGATTGAATCGGGGCATGTGAAGCGTCTGGGGTAAACCATGGAAAGCTGTGTAGGTATGTATATTTACGTATGTGGACGTATGTATATACATGTGTATGGGGGGGGTTGGGCCATTTCTTTCGTCTGTTTCCTTGCGCTACCTCGCAAACGCGGGAGACAGCGACAAAGTATAATAATAAAATATATATACATATATATATATATATGTATATATATATATATATATATATATATATATATATATATATATATATATATATATATATATATATATATATATATATATATATATGTATTATCTTTTTTATTTTGCTTTGTCACTGTCTCCCGCGTTTGCGAGGTAGCGCAAGGAAACAGACGAAAGAAATGGTCCAACCCACCTCCATACACATGTATATACATACACGTCCCCACACGCAAATATACATACCTATACATCTCAGTGTACACATATATATACACACACAGACATATACATATGTACACATGCACACAATTCGCACTGTCTACCTTTATTCATTCCCATCGCCACCTCGCCACACATGGAATAACATCCCCCTCCCCCCTCATGTGTGCGAGGTAGCGCTAGGAAAAGACAACAAAGGCCCCATTCGTTCACACTCAGTCTCTAGCTGTCATGCAATAATGCCCGAAACCACAGCTCCCTTTCCACATCCAGGCACCACACAACTTTCCATGGTTTACCCCAGACGCTTCACATGTCCTGATCCAATCCATTGACAGCACGTCTACCCCGGTATACCACATCGATCCAGTTCACTCTATTCCTTGCCCGCCTTTCACCCTCCTGCATGTTCAGGCCCCGATCACACAAAATCTTTTTCACTCCATCTTTCCACCTCCAATTTGGTCTTCCACTTCTCCTCGTTCCCTCCACCTCCGACACATATATCCTCTTGGTCAAATGGATTTGTATGTAGCATTTATGGATCTGGAGAAGGCATATGATAGAGTTGATAGAGATGCTCTGTGGAAGGTGCTAAGAATATATGGTGTGGGAGGCAAGTTTTTATCGAGGATGTAAGGCATGCGTACGTGTAGGAAGAGAGGAAAGTGATTGGTTCTCAGTGAATGTAGGTTTGCAGCAGGGGTGTGTGATGTCTCCATGGTTGTTTAATTTGTTCATGGATGGGGTTGTTAGGGAGGTGAATGCAAGAGTTTTGGAAGAGGTGCAAGTATGCAGTTTGTTGGGGATGAGAGAGCTTGGGAAGTGAGTCAGTTGTTGTTCGCTGATGATCCGGCGATGGTGGATGATTCATGTGAGAAACTGCAGAAGCTGGTGACTGAGTTTGGTAAAGTGTGTGAAAGTAGAAAGTTGAGAGTAAATGTGAATAAGAGCAAGGTTATTAGGTACAGTGGGGTTGAGGGTCAAGTCAATTGGGAGGTAAGTTTGAATGGAGAAAAACTGGAGGAAGTAAAGTGTTTTAGATATCTGGGGGTGGATCAGGCAGAGGATGGAACCATGGAAGCGGAAGTGAATCATAGGGTGGGGGAGGGGACGAAAATCCTGGGAGCCTTGAAGAATGTGTGGAAGTCGAGAACATTATCTCGGAAAGCAAAAATGGGTATGTTTGAAGGAATAGTGGTTCCAACAATGTTGTATGGTTGCGAGGCGTGGGCTATGGATAGAGTTGTGCGCAGGAGGGTGGATGTGCTGGAAATGAGATGTTTGAGGACAATATGTGGTGTGAGGTGGTTTGATCGAGTAAGTAATGTAAGGGTAAGAGAGATGTGTGGAAATAAAAAGAGCGTGGTTGAGAGAGCAGAGGACGGTCTTTTGAAATGGTTTGGGCACATGGAGAGAATGAGTGAGGAAAGATTGACCAAGAGAATATATGTGTCGGAGGTGGAGGGAACGAGAAGTGGGAGACCAAATTGGAGGTGGAAGGATGGAGTGAAAAAGATTTTGTGTGATCGGGGCCTGTACATGCAGGAGGGTGAAAGGAGGGCAAGGAATAGAGTGAATTGGATCGATGTGGTATACCGGGGTATACCCTCCTGCATGTTCAGGCCCCGATCACACAAAATCTTTTTCACTCCATCTTTCCACCTCCAATTTGGTCTCCCACTTCTCCTCGTTCCCTCCACCTACGACACATATATCCTCTTGGTCAATCTTTCCTCACTCATTCTCTCCATGTGCCCAAACCATTTCAAAACATCCTCTTCTGCTCTCTCAACCACGCTCTTTTTATTTCCACACATCTCTCTCACCCTTACGTTACTTACTCGATCAAACCACCTCACACCACTCATTGTCCTCAAACATCTCATTTTCAGCACATGCATCCTCCTGCGCACAACTCTATCCATAGCCCACGCCTCGCAACCATACAACATTGTTGGAACCACTATTCCTTCAAACATACCCATTTTTGCTTTCCGAGATAATGTTCTCGACTTCCACACATTCTTCAAGGCTCCCAGGATTTTCGTCCCCTCCCCCACCCTATGATTCACTTCCGCTTCCATGGTTCCATCCTCTGCCTGATCCACCCCCAGATATCTAAAACACTTTACTTCCTCCAGTTTTTCTCCATTCAAACTTACCTCCCAATTGACTTGACCCTCAACCCTACTGTACCTAATAACCTTGCTCTTGTTCACATTTACTCTTAACTTTCTTCTTTCACACACTTTACCAAACTCAGTCACCAGCTTCTGCAGTTTCTCACATGAATCAGCCACCAGCGCTGTATCATCAGCGAACAACAACTGACTCACTTCCCAAGCTCTCTGTGGAAAGTATTAAGAATATATGGTGTGGGAGGCAAGTTGTTAGAAGCAGTGAAAAGTTTTTATCGAGGATGTAAGGCATGTGTACGTGTAGGAAGAGAGGAAAGTGATTGGTTCTCAGTGAATGTAGGTTTGCGGCAGGGGTGTGTGATGTCTCCATGGTTGTTTAATTTGTTTATGGATGGGGTTGTTAGGGAGGTGAATGCAAGAGTTTTGGAAAGAGGGGCAAGTATGAAGTCTGTTGGGGAGATATATATATATATATATACATATATATATATATATATATATATATATATATTTTTTTTTTTTTATTATTATACTTTGTCGCTGTCTCCCGCGTTTGCGAGGTAGCGCAAGGAAACAGACGAAAGAAATGGCCCAACCCCCCCCATACACATATATATACATACGTCCACACACGCAAATATACATACCTACACAGCTTTCCATAGCTTACCCCAGACGCTTCACATGCCTTGATTCAATCCACTGACAGCACGTCAACCCCGGTATACCACATCGCTCCAATTGACTCTATTCCTTGCCCTCCTTTCACCCTCCTGCATGTTCACGCCCCGATCACACAAAATCTTTTTCACTCCATCTTTCCACCTCCAATTTGGTCTCCCTCTTCTCCTTGTTCCTCCACCTCGACACATAATCCCTGTCATCTTCCACATTCTCTCATGTCCAAACCATTCAAACCTCTTCTGCTCTCACACGTCTTATTCCACATCTCTACTTACTTACTCATTCGATCAAACCACCTCAAACACCCTCTTCTGTCTCTCAACACCTCTTTTTATTTCCACACATCCTCCTACCTCACTACACTCATCAAACCCACCTCGCACCAACAACATTGTTGCAACATCTCATTTTCCACACATCCCATTTCTTGCCGAAAACTGTATCCATTCCCACTCTCAGCACCCAAATTTTCGCCCTTCCTCAACCCCCTTTTCCTTTCCGAGGTTCTAGGAGTTAAATTTCAAGCCAGATTTTGGTAAACCTAAGATGCAACTTGGGGTGAGGGAGTTGAAGTGAGAGTGTTTTGGATAAGAGGCAGATGGCTGATTGTGGAAACTGAGAAGCTGGTGAATGAGTCTTGTATGTTCGCTGGGATGATACAGCAGTTGTGATTCAAGTAGAAGAGTATAGTAGGTGACTGGAGGTGTGGGGAGGTTAGAGTAAATGTAATAAGAGCAGGTTAAGTTAAAGGGGAGTAAATAATTGGGAGTGAGGTTTGAATGAGATGAAAAACTGGAGGAAGTGAATGTTTTAGATATCTGAGTGATTGGCAGCGTATATATATATATATATATATATATATATATATATATATATATATATATATATATATATATATATATATATATATATATATATATATATATATATATATATATATATATATATATATATATATATATATATATATATATATGTGCACACCTTTCACCCTCCTGCATGTTTAGGTCCCTAATCCCTCAAAGTTACCACTTGAGAGTGAAACCTGTCCCTGCTTCTTCGTGCAGCATAGCCTTGAGCTGCGAGAACCCTGGAGAAAAGGTAACACCAGGGATTATGCTCACTACATATACTTCATGCTATATCGTATTCTCTTCATCAGTTTTTCTGATTTCGCTCTGTCTTTGTACGTTTATATTCAGTATATACTTCTCTGGCTTCTGTTGGGAAAACCCACCAATCACGGAACTGCTTATTCCAACAAAGTATCCGTCTCTCTGTGTCCATCTCATGGACGCGTTCATCCGGTGCCTGTATGATGGGAGCCTGTCCACCACCGCTGCCCCAGGTAATGACCGCGCCTACGTCATCACATGCCAGGAACAGTTCTCTGGACACGCGTTCCCGCCATTTGTCACTGGGGGCACCATTATGGTTGGCCTTGTGTCCAGTGGTAATTTCAAACCGGACCTGCAATTTACGTCGGTGGTGGGTGTGGAGTGCAGCTCCATGCATGACGCCCCGGGGAGAGAGTCTAGTCAGCCCCATGACCAGAGTTTCTAGAACAGGGCTAGGAGCGTGATTAAAAAGGCGATGAAGAGAAGCGAGAGCAGGGGCTGGACACCTCTCCCTTTCCTATTTTTGTTTCTAAAAGATGGTGCTACTCCGCTAACGCGGGAAACGGCAAAGAAGTGCCATTGTACAAAAGCAAAGGGGATAAAGGTAAATGTTCAAACTACACAGGCATAAGTTTGTTGAGTATTCCTGGGAAATTGTATGGGAGGGTATTGACTGAGAGGGTGTAGGCATGTACAATGCATCAGACTGGGGAGGAGCAGTGTGGTTTCAGGCACTTCACCATGATCCATACATACACTGAATATTCTTATCAACCAGTCAACGGCCCTGACCTCCTTTCTTAATGAATTCAACTGCAATACCATCCAAACCCGCCTCCTTGCCGGATTTCATCTTCAGCAAGGCTTTCACCACCTCTTCTGTCTTCATCAGACCAATCTCCCTGGCACTCACTTCGCAAGGAAAACAGACGAAAGGATGGCCCAACCCACCCACATACACATGTATATACATACACGTTCACACACGCACATATACATACCTATATATTTCAACGTATACATATATATACATACACAGACATATACATATATACACATGTACATAATTCATACTTGCTACCTTCATTCAGTCCCGTCGCCGCCCCGCCACACACGAAATAGCATTCCCCCCCTCCCCTCCGGGGAGGTAGCGCCAGGAAGAGACAAAAAAGTCCACATTCGTTCACACTCAGTTTCTAGCTGTCATGTGTAATGCACCGAAACCACAGCTCCCTTTCCACATCCAGGCCCCACAAACTTTTCCATGGTTCACCCCAGACGCTTCACATAATGCTCTCGCCTTCCACACATTCTTCAACGCTTCCAGAACCTTCGCCCCTCCCCCACTCTGTGGCTCTCTTCCGCTTCCATGGTTCCATCCGCTGCCATATCCACTCCCAGATATCTATAACACTTCACTTCCTCCAGCTTTTCTCCATTAAAACCTACCTCTCAATTGACTTGTCCCTCAGCCCTACTGTACCTAACAACCTTGCTCTTACTCACATTAACTCTCAGCTTTCTTCTTTCATACACTTTACCAAACTCAGTCACCAGCTTCTGCAGTTTTTCCCCGGAATCAGCCACCAGCGTTGTATTATCAGCGAACAACAAGTGACTCACTTCCCAAGCCCTCTCATCCACAACAGACTGCTTACTAGCCCCTCTCTCCAAAACTCTTGCATTCACCTCCCTAACAACCCCATCCATAAACAAATTAAACAACCATGGAGACTTCACGCACCCCTGCCGCAAACCGATATTCACTGGGGACCAATCACTTTCCTCTCTTCCTACTCGTACACATTCCTTACATCCTCGATAAAAACTTTATGAGCATTACAAAGTCTGGTCATCAAAAGCTGGAGTGCTATAGAGCCTCCTTAATCATATCATTTGCGAGGGGTTGTTCTATGTCTACAGGGTCCTTATTTGCAACTTGTAGAGTAATAATCTCATGTCTGTGATGACTCCCCTTTAACCACGGTTGAATCAAAAGCCTTTCAACTTTTCAACTCGCCAGATGTTGCCTCTCTTCAGCAGATTACTCTCCGTTGACCGTGATATTGCTTCGCTCTCTCTATTCTACAAGCATCATTTCGACCGCTGAACTCGCAAGCCATCTGCATATGTTACCCTCCATAAAACCTGAACCAGCGACAAGCTACGAACTGAGTCTTGTAACAGGTTCTGCGCGAAGGTCAGCATCACAGCTGTGAAACATTCTTTCGGCTAACGTCTTTCCCTCTTCCTATATTTTTCACTTTCAAGAGCGTAGCTTGCAAACTTCTGAGGAATTGAAATTAATCCTGTTGACTTTATATACTTTAACTTCTTTTTGTCCTTATCTTTTCTTTTTGCCGTGACCGATATGGTTTTCAGCAATGAAAAATTTTGCCCGTGTTATGTCGTCTACTATAAAGAAACAGACTGTCACCTTCATTTGTTGATGCACTTGCTACTGTTGCTGCTCTCGCCACTGCTGTGGAGGTTGATTATTAACCTTCTTCTATGGAAACATACTCTTGGTGTCAGCATTGTCTTCAAACGTTCTTTGGTCATGAATATCTTGCGTCATTGCACGAATGAATTCCGAGAAAAGAGTTACAGCTGCAACAACAACGGCAAATAAAGCAACACAACAACAACAATATCACCTCACCCGAAATTTCGGTCAAAAAATCTAATGCACAGAGCAGTCCTTGTGCCACATGCATGGATCACCAAAAAATTCACGAAACTATCCTGCAACACTTCCATTGTGCGATGTGAAGGTTTAACCACTTTTTAACGAACGGATATCCTCTTCCTCATCAGGTGAGGCACGAGCACCACAGGGGACCCACCCAAAGACCTTTATGAAGTGAAAAAGCGACTAAGACCAAGTTAGTTTCCTGTATACGAGCGAGGGAGGGATAAGACAGGGTTTTGTGCCGGAACCTAACCTTCCAACCTAGATGTATGATGGAGCCTTGGCTGAATTATGTAGTGCTGGCACCGTGTGCGTCAGAGAGAGAGAGAGAGAGAGAGAGAGAGAGAGAGAGAGAGAGAGAGAGAGAGAGAGAGAGAGAGAGAGAGAGAGAGTACACAGGAGTACATAAGAAGCAGAGATGGCTTATTGATCCATTTGCCAAATAATAGTTCTGTTTTCGACAGTTGAAGTTCAAAGTGAACAGTATGAAATCTCTACCTCCCAACCCTCCACTCCCTCCTGCGGAAACACCCAGCAAGATGAAGAATAGGAAATAAAATTACCATACATTTTTGAAGCAAAACATCTAGGGTATTCTTATAAAAATGAATACTATTACCATTATGTGCAATAATTTGTACCAATATTTTCTCTGCTAGTGAGTGCTTTGAGGAAGGCTGCGTTCCTAAATAAAAAAGAATTATTTGAGTACATATTTGTGTGGTAACAAAAAGTGTGTGGTTGAGAGTGCAGAAGAGGTGTGTTGAAATGGTTTGGACGTATGGAGAGAATGAGTGAGGAAAGATTGACAAAGAGGATATATGTGTCAGAGGTGGTGAGAACAAGAAGCGGGAGACCAAATTTGAGGAGGAAGGACGGAGTGAAAAAGATTTTGAGCGATCGGGGCCTGAACATACAGGAGGGTGAAAGGCGTGCAAGGAATATAGTAAATTGGAACGATGTGGTATATCGGGGTCGAGGTGCTGTTAATGTACTGAACCAGGCCATGTAAAACGTCTGGAGTAAACCATGGAAAGGTCTGTGGGGCCTAGATGTGGAAAGGGAGCTGTGGTTTCGGTGCATTACACATGACAGCTAGAGACTGAATGAGAAAGAATGTGGTCATTTTGTCTGTTTCCCTTGCTACCTCGCTTAAGCGGGGGATAACGATGCTGTTTCATGTGGTGCCGGGTAGCGCCGGGAATAGATGAAATCAAGCAAGTATGAATATGTACATGTGTGTATATGTATATGTCTGTGTATGTACATGTATGTATATATGCATATGTCTGTGCATGTATAGTATATGTATGTATATATGTATATGTTGATATGTATATGTATGTATATGTGCGTGTGTGGGCGTTTATGTATATATATGTGCATATGAGTTGATGGGCCGTTCTTCGTCTGTTTTCTGGCGCTACCTCGCTGATGCAGGAAACTACTATCGAGTATGATTTTATATAAGAAAATAACTGTCGTTTCATTGAGTGGTGCCCGGATTGACAGAATATATGTTCGACAAGATTTGGAAGGTATTTATAGTTTCTGACCAGACAATGTCGGGCGGCAATTTGTTCCAATGTGTGACGGTTCTATCTGGGATTTTTTCCCCTTTCTTCCATAGTCTCACGTCTTCCACAAAACACATATCTAAGTATAAGACCCCACTATCCTACAGTTATACACGGGCCAGAATATATACTTGAACTGTACCAGTGATGGCACCCCGAGAACACGCACCCGACCTGAGACAGTAATGCGACCCATGGAACATGAACCGGGCTAGTTCCAGTAGTGGCGCACCCAAGAACAGGCTGTCATTGATAAGCGCCCATGCCAGGCATAGTCTTGGCAAATCTTTACGTGCGTTCGTACATACATTCCTATGTCAGTAATGCATATTTTACCAGTAAATCTTATTCCACATGTTCTGCTATCTGTATTGTCATAGTAACAGTTATTGCCTTGTATGTGAATATACCTTCTTAATGTGCAATGACAGTTTTATTCAGAATTTTGATAACATCGAGTCCCTAGATAATCTACGCTTCTTACGAGAAAAGAAATTTAATCTGCTCAGTCTCTGTAGGGTTGGTGTCACAGAGGTGGAATTAGTTTCGTCGTCATTATTCGAATTCATTCAGTTCTTTTATCGTTCTTTATGCAGTTCAGACTAGAAGTGAACAACAAATTCAAGGTCTGTCTTTTCTAACATGTCGAAAAACTTCGAAATGTTTCTTACGTTATCTAGTCAAAGTTGTCCGATACATATTCATACATTCAGTTTGCTTTAACGGTTGTTGCAGATGCTCTCCATCGTACTAGTGGTAGTTGCTGGAAGACTGCATTATCCTTTACTTTACTGACTCGGGACGTCGAAGTTCCGAGCATTTTAAAGCCATGCTGAGTATTCTGGTTTTAAGCGTGCGTAACTTTCCTTTTGTCTATGTTAGGTTGTGGCGTCTTGTTAAGGCTGATGACAATTTCTTTTTTCACCGTCCACTATTTTGAAAATACCAGACACAATGAAAATGAACTTTGACCTGCGAGAGTTTTAATTGCAGACCTTCCCGCACCTTACTAAGTAAGTGTTAGAAACAGACAACTAAGTCTTTGAAAAAAGAATTCTTTCCTGGCTCCTGCATCTGTTCCTAATAATTGTACAGAAGAGGAGGATTTCCATTCCCTAGCTCCCTACTCTTCAACTCGTCTTTGTCGACAGATACGTGGGCAAGGTACTTTCTACCCTATCCCCAGGGATGATATAACAATTAAAAAACACTGCTAGATAAAAATAGAAAAAATAATCAAGAGTTGGGTTTACAGTGGACTGAATTAAACTATCAAGGGCAAATTCAAAGGAATTCGTTAAATGGTAAACCATAAATCGCTTATAGAATGTTTACCTTAACTAAAAAGTCTCTATGAAATATAGATACAGTAGCAAAGATGAACTATATATCGATATTAGAGGCATCAATACAGTAACAAGAATAAACAATAAATCACCAGTAAAAGATATTCAAGACAGTGATAAACCATAAACCACCAATTCCAAGTGAATTACAATAACAGTGCATCACAACTTTTTGTGTCAACCAATCGGATGTGGTACTGTTAAGTCGTAATGGAGCTCCTTCCTCCCTGCCAAGAGTTGTTGGATTTCTGTCACTCTTCTATGTTCAAACTGTCTACTTCTTGTTTAGATGTTAGGCGTATCGTGCAGGTAAGTGTTGTAAGGAAGTTAGAGAGTAAGTAACAAACCATTAATTGCTGATGGCCATTTTACCTGGGCAAGGTAAAGGGTAGACCAACATACACGTGGTGTAGGACACATGGATTCGTCCACCGCAAGGGTTCGGGAGTGGGCGAAGAGTCGTGGCCAACGCGTGAGTTTTCCCTCCCTGTCTCCCTCCCTCCCTGCCTCACGCTACCTTTCATCTTCACTAAGAGTGTCATCGCGTGGCTTCAGTGAGGCAACTAGGCAATATCTAAGCTGACGGGCCAGACTATAGCCGGCTCACCAGATATGAGTCTCACTTAGTGAGACTCATATTATTGTCACTCTCTCTCTCTCTCTCTCTGGTTCTTTACTGTTTTACTTATATAACCTGCATCTATTTCCCTTCTTTTCTTTCTTTGCTTCTTTCCCACCTTTCTTACCTTTCTCCTCCGTGTCTTTCTGTCTGTCTCTCTCTCTTTCTCTGTATGTAGTTCTCTCTCTGCAATAGTCCTTCCCTTCCCTCCACATTATCATTATCTCTAGGATAGGACCGCCCTTAGAGTGGCAAGTCTCTCCAAACAAATGTTTACCCCAGACGACGAACATCACAAACCAGAACCGCAGCGAGTAAGCAGGACACCGGCATCATACTGTAAACCGAGTCCTATTGCAGACAAGTGGGAACGCCAGGACAACGGGTGAGCAGGTCTCCTAACCTATTTGATATTGGTTGGGTTGAGCTGTCATGAGTTTTAGTAAAGTTTGTTTGTCATGGATGAGTAATGGGTCTCATGGTGAGTCAAGCGAGGAAAGAGGGGCCTTCAGGTGACGATGGGGTGAGGCAGGGGAAGAGGGAAAGAACTGGGGCGAAGATGGGTGAGTCACCAGAGGATAAGATTGACAGCGAGGATGGGATGAGACAGGGGTGGAAAAGACAACCGAGGCAAAGTTGGGAGTCATGGTGGGAGTTAAAGAGTGTGGGAGAAAATGGGGTGTGACAGAGAAGACAAAAGGGCTGTGAGTGAGGCAGGGATGGAGGGAGGACTTAGAGCGAAGGTGGGGTGAGTCACGGGAGAAGAAAACTATAGACACAAATCATTGGTTGAGATAAACCAATCAACTTTGCAAGTGAAAAATTGAAACTATGTTTCCCAAAGCATATGGTAACCTGAGTTTGTGACGTGAGAGAGGTGAGGTCGTCGAGGGTGACCTGTGCCCTAATCCCTACACCTTTTTCTTAATTAATTTGCCTCCCCGACCAGTGGCGGCTGGTGTAACATATTCTTGTTCTGTCTAACTGTATTCATTCATGACCATGTAAGTATATAAAAGTGCTTAACTCTTCGTATTTTCCGTTGCTTTGTTGTTTTACATGAATCATATTTGTATTCGCTACTCGTGTACTTTTTGTATATATATATATATATATATAGGGTGTTTTGGTCGAGGTGGTGTGCAAAGTGAGAGGGTTAGGGAAAATGATTTGGTAAACAGAGAAGAAGTAGTAAAAGCTTTGCGGAAGATGAAAGCCGGCAAGGCAGCAGGTTTGGATGGTATTGCAGTGGAATTTATTAAAAAAGGGGGTGACTGTATTGTTGACTGGTTGGTAAGGTTATTTAATGTATGTATGACTCATGGTGAGGTGCCTGAGGATTGGCGGAATGCGTGCATAGTGCCATTGTACAAAGGCAAAGGGGATAAGAGTGAGTGCTCAAATTACAGAGGTATAAGTTTGTTGAGTATTCCTGGTAAATTATATGGGAGGGTATTGATTGAGAGGGTGAAGGCATATACAGAGCATCAGATTGGGGAAGAGCAGTGCGGTTTCAGAAGTGGTAGAGGATGTGTGGATCAGGTGTTTGCTTTGAAGAATGTATGTGAGAAATACTTAGAAAAGCAAATGGATTTGTATGTAGCATTTATGGATCTGGAGAAGGCATATGATAGAGTTGATAGAGATGCTCTGTGGAAGGTATTAAGAATATATGGTGTTGGAGGCAAGTTGTTAGAAGCAGTGAAAAGTTTTTATCGAGGATGTAAGGCATGTGTACGTGTAGGAAGAGAGGAAAGTGATTGGTTCTCAGTGAATGTAGGTTTGCGGCAGGGGTGTGTGATGTCTCCATGGTTGTTTAATTTGTTTATGGATGGGGTTGTAAGGGAGGTAAATGCAAGAGTCCTGGAAAGAGGGGCAAGTATGAAGTCTGTTGGGGATGAGAGAGCTTGGGAAGTGAGTCAGTTGTTGTTCGCTGATGATACAGCGCTGGTGGCTGATTCATGTGAGAAACTGCAGAAGCTGGTGACTGAGTTTGGTAAAGTGTGTGGAAGAAGAAAGTTGAGAGTAAATGTGAATAAGAGCAAGGTTATTAGGTACAGTAGGGGTGAGGGTCAAGTCAATTGGGAGGTGAGTTTGAATGGAGAAAAACTGGAGGAAGTGAAGTGTTTTAGATATCTGGGAGTGGATCTGTCAGCGGATGGAACCATGGAAGCGGAAGTGGATCATAGGGTGGGGGAGGGGGCGAAAATTTTGGGAGCCTTGAAAAATGTGTGGAAGTCGAGAACATTATCTCGGAAAGCAAAAATGGGTATGTTTGAGGGAATAGTGGTTCCAACAATGTTGTATGGTTGCGAGGCGTGGGCTATGGATAGAGATGTGCGCAGGAGGATGGATGTGCTGGAAATGAGATGTTTGAGGACAATGTGTGGTGTGAGGTGGTTTGATCGAGTAAGTAACGTAAGGGTAAGAGAGATGTGTGGAAATAAAAAGAGCGTGGTTGAGAGAGCAGAAGAGGGTGTTTTGAAATGGTTTGGGCACATGGAGAGAATGAGTGAGGAGAGATTGACCAAGAGGATATATGTGTCGGAGGTGGAGGGAACGAGGAGAAGAGGGAGACCAAATTGGAGGTGGAAAGATGGAGTGAAAAAGATTTTGTGTGATCGGGGCCTGAACATGCAGGAGGGTGAAAGGAGGGCAAGGAATAGAGTGAATTGGAGTCATGTGGTATACAGGGGTTGACGTGCTGTCAGTGGATTGAATCAAGGCATGTGAAGCGTCCGGGGTAAACCATGGAAAGCTGTGTAGGTATGTATATTTGCGTGTGTGGACGTGTGTATGTACATGTGTATGGGGGGGGGGGGTTGGGCCATTTCTTTCGTCTGTTTCCTTGCGCTACCTCGCAAACGCGGGAGACAGCGACAAAGTATAAAAAAAAAAAAAAAAAAGAATATATATATATATATATATATATATATATATATATATATAAGTATAAAAAAAAAGAAAAATATATATATATATAAATATATATATATATATATATATATATATATATATATATATATATATATATATATATATATATATATATATATATATATATATATATATATATATATATGAGTGAGGAAAGATTGACCAAGAGGATATATGTGTCGGAGGTGGAGGGAACGAGGAGAAGTGGGAGACCAAATTGGAGGTGGAAAGATGGAGTGAAAAAGATTTTGAGTGATCGGGGCCTGAACATGCAGGAGGGTGAAAGGAGGGCAAGGAATAGAGTGAATTGGATCGATGTGGTATACTGGGGTTGACGTGCTGTCAGTGGATTGAATCAGGGCATGTGAAGCGTCTGGGGTAAACCATGGAAAGCTGTGTGGGGCCTGGATGTGGAGAGGGAGCTGTGGTTTCGGGCATTATTGCATGACAGCTAGAGACTGAGTGTGAACGAATGGGGCCTTTGTTGTCTTTTCCTAGCGCTACCCCGTACACATGAGGGGGGAGGGGGATGGTATTCCATGTGTGGCGAGGTGGCGATGGGAATGAATAAAGGCAGACAGTGTGAATTGTGTGCATGGGTATATATGTATGTGTCTGTGTGTGTAGATATATGTGTACATTGAGATGTATAGGTATGTAAATTTGCGTGTGTGGACGTGTGTGTATATACATGTGTATGGGGGTGGGTTTGGCCATTTCTTTCGTCTGTTTCCTTGCGCTACCTCGCAAACGCGGGAGACAGCGACAAAGCAAAATAAATAAATAAATATAATATAAATATATATATATATATATATATATATATATATATATATATATATATATATATATATATATATATATATATTTATATATACGAATAAAGTGTATATGAACGCGCACCTTCATAGAACATACAAAGCTCCATCAGCCAGGATCGATCCTGGCTGATGGAGCTTTGTATGATATACATATATATATATATATATATATATTATCACTGGGGATGGGGAGAAAAAATACTTCCCACGTATTCCCTGCGTGTCGCAGAAGGCGACTAAAAGGGGAGGGAGCGGGGGGGGGGGGGCTGGAAATCCTCCCCTCTCGTTTTTTTTTAATTTTCCAAAAGACGGAACAGAGAATATATATATATATATATATATATATATATATATATATATATATATATATATATATATATATATTTTTTTTTTTTTTTTTTTTTATACTTTGTCGCTGTCTCCCGCGTTTGCGAGGTAGCGCAAGGAAACAGACGAAAGAAATGGCCCAACCCCCCCCCCCCCCATACACATGTACATACACACGTCCACACACGCAAATATACATACCTACACAGCTTTCCATGGTTTACCCCAGACGCTTCACATGCCTTGATTCAATCCACTGACAGCACGTCAACCCCTGTATACCACATGACTCCAATTCACTCTATTCCTTGCCCTCCTTTCACCCTCCTGCATGTTCAGGCCCCGATCACACAAAATCTTTTTCACTCCATCTTTCCACCTCCAATTTGGTCTCCCTCTTCTCCTCGTTCCCTCCACCTCCGACACATATATCCTCTTGGTCAATCTCTCCTCACTCATTCTCTCCATGTGCCCAAACCATTTCAAAACACCCTCTTCTGCTCTCTCAACCACGCTCTTTTTATTTCCACACATCTCTCTTACCCTTACGTTACTTACTCGATCAAACCACCTCACACCACACATTGTCCTCAAACATCTCATTTCCAGCACATCCATCCTCCTGCGCACATCTCTATCCATAGCCCACGCCTCGCAACCATACAACATTGTTGGAACCACTATTCCCTCAAACATACCCATTTTCGCTTTCCGAGATAATGTTCTCGACTTCCACACATTTTTCAAGGCTCCCAAAATTTTCGCCCCCTCCCCCACCCTATGATCCACTTCCGCTTCCATGGTTCCATCTGCTGACAGATCCACTCCCAGATATCTAAAACACTTCACTTCCTCCAGTTTTTATATATATATATATAAAATTGCTTGTTATCATGCGTAACACTAAGGGTTATGGGAGTGTGTGAAGTGGTTAATGGGAGGCATTAAACGAGCGTGTCTGAGTGAAGGGCGTGGGAACGCTAGTTAAAGATCATGTGACGTGAAGTGGGAGACTGTCTGAGATTCACTAGTGACATGGCTCTCCATGGGGATACCTACAGGTAAACACACACACACACACACACACACACACACACACACACACACACACGTCACTAACCTTGATGAAGGAACTCAGTCATTACACTGCATGAGTTTCAGGATATGACTTCTGTAATTGCAATTCATTCTGAGACCAAGGACCAAGGAGAACTGATTGTGATGTTTTACTTATTTGTTGAGAAATTAAATTTTCAGATTTTTTTTACTTTGATGATATGTGTTCTAGGTTAAATGTTGCATGGCAGTTTACAGTCATTATGCCCCACATGCATTATGACTAAGATAGAAAATGGGGGTGGGGGGGGGGGGGAGTTATCCAGCTGAAGACAGGTGACAGCAAACGAATAACGAGGAGGACTTTAGATTGCACTCTCATGATCAACAACATACAAACCTAATCATCAAATTTGAAAACGTTTATATGGTTTATATTAATATATCTACGTGGAGTAGGATAACCAGGAAATCCAGCTAATACATGCGATAGCCATCAGCAACATCAATATACATACGATAGTCATCAGCAACAACAATATACGTAACATAGTCATTAGCAATAGCAACATATATGCAATGGTCATCAACAACAACATCATAGATACGATAACCATCAGTACCAACAACGTATATACGATAGCCGCCAATACCAACAACAATAGCATTCCTGGGAACCTCTGTATTGTGGCTGGGGCCGAGAACCCATTCTGTTTATTATGTGTGCCGTGGAACTTGTTACGCAACGCCTTGTAAGATTTTCGGCCTTCAGAACTTTCTCTCGTTAAGTGTGTGGGAGGCAAACATTGAGGGATAAAAATTTGTTGATTTTACTTCTATCTGCTCTTCCTCTTTTACATTTCTATGTTTCTATCTCCCATTTTTGCGCGTTTAAGCCAGACCACCTCGCTTGGACCTTGGGTCTGTATTGTCTGTGTATCTATGTTACTTTGTGAAACTCCCTCCCTCCCTTCCTCCATCCATCTCTCTGTCACCGTCGGTCCTTCCTCCCACACATCTCCGCCCACTACAACACCCTACAATTTACAAATCAATTTACATCTCTGACACGTAACTCACGTTTTTGCTGTTGATTTCCCTGGGCGTCCAGCGGGGCCGCCCTACCCTTACTTCCGCTCTGCAATTGCAATCATTTATCAGTCACAGAAATATTGCCACATATCTCTACCTATCTTCCTCTCTACACCTTTTCTTCTCTACATATGCTTAATGAGTCTTTACATCTACCTAACATTTTTTCGTGTTAGCTGAGACGGCACGGGCAGCTAAGGCCCTAATCAAGGCCATCCCATCAGTCATATATAAATATATATATATATATATATATATATATATATATATATATATATATATATATATATATATATATATATATATATATATATATATATATATATATATATTTATTTTATATTTTATTATACTTTGTCGCTGTCTCCCGCGTTTGCGAGGTAGCGCAAGGAAACAGACGAAAGAAATGGCCCAACCCCCCCCCATACACATGTATATACATACGTCCACACACGCAAATATACATACCTACACAGCTTTCCATGGTTTACCCCAGACGCTTCACATGCCCTGCTTCAATCCACTGACAGCACGTCAACCCCGGTATACCACATCGCTCCAATTCACTCTATTCCTTGCCCGCCTTTCACCCTCCTGCATGCTCAGGCCCCGATCACACAAAATCTTTTTCACTCCATCTTTCCACCTCCAATTTGGTCTCCCTCTTCTCCTTGTTCCCTCCACCTCCGACACATATATCCTCTTGGTCAATCTTTCCTCACTCATCCTCTCCATGTGCCCAAACCACTTCAAAACACCCTCTTCTGCTCTCTCAACCACGCTCTTTTTATTTCCACACATCTCTCTTACCCTTACGTTACTCACTCGATCAAACCACCTCACACCACACATTGTCCTCAAACATCTCATTTCCAGCACATCCATCCTCCTGCGCACAACTCTATCCATAGCCCACGCCTCGCAACCATACAACATTGTTGGAACCACTATTCCTTCAAACATACCCATTTTTGCTTTCCGAGATAATGTTCTCGACTTCCACACATTCTTCAAGGCCCCCAGGATTTTCGCCCCCTCCCCCACCCTATGATCCACTTCCGCTTCCATGGTTCCATCCGCTGCCAGATCCACTCCCAGATATCTAAAACACTTCACTTCCTCCAGTTTTTCTCCATTCAGACTCACCTCCCAATTGACTTGACCCTCAACCCTACTGTACCTAATAACCTTGCTCTTATTCACATTTACTCTTAACTTTCTTCTTCCACACACTTTTCCAAACTCAGTCACCAGCTTCTGCAGTTTCTCACATGAATCAGCCACCAGCGCTGTATCATCAGCGAACAACAACTGACTCACTTCCCAAGCTCTCTCATCCCCAACAGACTTCATACTTTCCCCTCTTTCCAAAACTCTTGCATTTACCTCCCTAACAACCCCATCCATAAACAAATTAAACAACCATGGAGACATCACACACCCCTGCCGCAAACCTACATTCACTGAGAACCAATCACTTTCCTCTCTTCCTACACGTATATATATATATATATATATATATATATATATATATATATATATATATATATATATATATATATATATATATATATATATATATATATATTTTTTTTTTTTTTCTTTTTTTTTTTTTTTATACTTTGTCGCTGTCTCCCGCGTTTGCGAGGTAGCGCAAGGAAACAGACGAAAGAAATGGCCCAACCCCCCCCCCCCCCATACACATGTACATACACACGTCCACACACGCAAATATACATACCTACACAGCTTTCCATGGTTTACCCCAGACGCTTCACATGCCTTGATTCAATCCACTGACAGCACGTCAACCCCTGTATACCACATGACTCCAATTCACTCTATTCCTTGCCCTCCTTTCACCCTCCTGCATGTTCAGGCCCCGATCACACAAAATCTTTTTCACTCCATCTTTCCACCTCCAATTTGGTCTCCCTCTTCTCCTCGTTCCCTCCACCTCCGACACATATATCCTCTTGGTCAATCTCTCCTCACTCATTCTCTCCATGTGCCCAAACCATTTCAAAACACCCTCTTCTGCTCTCTCAACCACGCTCTTTTTATTTCCACACATCTCTCTTACCCTTACGTTACTTACTCGATCAAACCACCTCACACCACACATTGTCCTCAAACATCTCATTTCCAGCACATCCATCCTACTGCGCACATCTCTATCCATAGCCCACGCCTCGCAACCATACAACATTGTTGGAACCACTATTCCCTCAAACATACCCATTTTTGCTTTCCGAGATAATGTTCTCGACTTCCACACATTTTTCAAGGCTCCCAAAATTTCCGCCCCCTCCCCCACCCTATGATCCACTTCCGCTTCCATGGTTCCATCCGCTGACAGATCCACTCCCAGATATCTAAAACACTTCACTTACTCCAGTTTTTCTCCATTCAAACTCACCTCCCAATTGACTTGACCCTCACCCCTACTGTACCTAATAACCTTGCTCTTATTCACATTTACTCTCAACTTTCTTCTTCCACACACTTTACCAAACTCAGTCACCAGCTTCTGCAGTTTCTCACATGAATCAGCCACCAGCGCTGTATCATCAGCGAACAACAACTGACTCACTTCCCAAGCTCTCTCATCCCCAACAGACTTCATACTTGCCCCTCTTTCCAGGACTCTTGCATTTACCTCCCTTACAACCCCATCCATATATATATATGTATTCATTTATTTCATTTATTTTGCTTTGTCGCTGTCTCCCGCGTTTGCGAGGTAGCGGAGGGAAACAGACGAAAGAAATGGCCCAACCCACCCCCATACACATGTATATACATACACGTCCACACACGCAAATATACATACCTATACATCTCAATGTACACATATATATATACACACACAGACACATACATATATACCCATGCACACAATTCACACTGTCTGCCTTTATTCATTCTCATCGCCACCTCGCCACACATGGAATACCATCCCCCTCCCCCCTCATGTGTGCGAGGTAGCACTAGGAAAAGACAACAAAGGCCCCATTCGTTTACACTCAGTCTCTAGCTGTCATGCAATAATGCCAGAAACCACAGCTCACTTTCCACATCCAGGCCCCACATAACTTTCCATGGTTTACCCCAGACGCTTCATATGCCCTGATTCAATCCACTGACAGCACGTCAACCCCGGTATACCACATCGATCCAATTCACTCTATTCCTTGCCCGCCTTTCACCCTCCTGCATGTTCAGGCCCCGATCACTTAAAATCTTTTTCACTCCATCTTTCCACCTCCAATTTGGTCTCCCACTTCTCCTCGTTTCCTCCACCTCCGACACATATATCCTCTTGGTCAATCTTTCCTCACTCATTCTCTCCATGTGCCCAAACCATTTCAAAACACCCTCTTCTGCTCTCTCAACCACGCTCTTTTTATTTCCACATATCTCTCTTACCCTCACATTACTTACTCGATCAAACCACCTCATACCACATATTGTCCTCAAACATCTCATTTCCAACACATCCTCCCCCTTTTCCGCACAACCCTATCTATAGCCCATGCCTAGTAACCATATGATATTGTTGGGACCACTATTCCTTCAAACACACCCATTTTCGCTCTCCGAGATAACGTTCTTGCCTTCCACACATTCTTCAACGCTCCCAGAACCTTCGCTTCCTCCACCACCCTGTGACTTACTTTTGGCACAGGATACTAAATCTGCACAGCAATAGGAAAGTGGCTCACAGAAAAGTAAAAAGATGCGGTATGAAGTGGGGAAAGATCTGTCTGACTCAAGGTGACAACATTGTACTACAAGTCTCTGGTCAACAACCCATACTCTACATTGTCTATAACAGTCACGTGCAGACAGGACTCACAAGTTGGATTTAGAAATCTCCTAATGACATGAAATTAGGATACATATTCTAATAACAGGATGACTGCTTACAGACTAGAAAAGCTGCCGTCAGTTGGGAGCGTGTTCTATTTACACTTTCCTGAAACATTTCCAGGGCAGTATATTCCTCCATACAACATGGTGCTCCTTCTTTTCTCAGCTGTTGTGCCGCCGGGATATCCGTGGATGGGGAGGTGCGATCTGTTCTACCATCCTTTCCTCTACCACAAATAAGATTAGGTTATCTGTCCTTCAGTAGATAACGTCATCATGCACTTTCAGGCCTCCTTTTATCTGTCTTTCTATGCCATATCTGTTATACTGTCTCTTTACATGATCAATACATCCCTTACTACATAGTGTCCTCAGGAATTTCGTCTCAGAAATATCCACCATCTTCGCTTCTTATGCATTCAATTCCCATCGTACGCCAGTTTATTTTATAAAGATAAAAAGTAATTATCCGTAACTGGCTAAGGTCAAGCTGACCATAAAGTCAATCATTATAGTGACAGACATTCCTCAGTTTACGGTATTACATACATGCGATCTGGAGTTCAGTCACCATTCAGCATTTACTGCTATCATCATCGTTCAAAATATTCTAATATTTTCGTCATGCAGCAAAACGTTTAAATAGTGTCTAAAACAAAGAGGATCCCGAGTGCACACTTATGACAATAATGGGTCGACAACTGGTGGAGTGTGACCTTGATATTTTTTCATCTGATATTCGTTCATATTACAACCATCACAGTCAACACTACCATTATCATCACTAAGCTTGTCACAATTATCCTCACCACTGCCATCAGTATGACTGTTGTCCTTCCCATTACAAGTAGCACCATGCCTGCTACAGATAATATCACCCACCATCACTATGACTCTTGATGATCGTAAGTATCACCTTCGATATCACCAACATTACCACCACCATCTCAAACACCATCATCACCGTCATCACCACCAGTACAACCATCAACACCACCAATACCACCACCATCACCACCAGTACCACCACCACCACCATCACCACCACCAATACCACCACCATCACCACCAGTACCACCACCACCACCATCACCACCATCACCACCACTAATACCACCATCATCACCACCAGTACTACCACCACTACCACCACCACTACCACCATCCTTCAAACATTCCTATCTATATCTCAGTGATACAATAGCATTGTAATCTTGTTTACGGCTATCCTTATCTGCCTCAACACTTTATCCTTCCTATAACACCTCACTCATTACCCTTCCTTAACCCCGCATTATCAATGCATCCCTTCCTAACCCCCTTTCCCATTCATATACCCTTTCCATTAACTTCCACTGTGCGTCATCTATATATCCTCTTCCTTGCTTCCCCTGACCCATCTGAACATCCTCTTCCTTACTACCCCTGACCCATGTACATAATCTCTTTCTTATCTTCCTGCATTATCTATACCTTTCGGTCCTTTTGCCCATCACGCTACAGTGTCGCAATCTCCTGCATTAGCCACCTTCCCTATCTATATATTCCCTCCCTTAGCCTCCTTATTCCATCTGAACATTATAATTCCTATGCCAAATATCATTGTTTAAATCATCATAGCCATTCACATTACTTAAGGGTATCGTCAGCACCATCTTAACGCCATCACAGACATTCCATTTCATCATTTCAAGAATTATTACCAATATCATTGTATATTGTAAATGTCGCTACAAATGTTATGTTTTAGAGACAGAGTTGTACCTGTCGAGCCGACCTTGTCGTCTTCCGATTCCCCCTGGCTAATATGAATACCCCCTAACTCCCTTTGGCTGCTACTAAATACCCCCTAACTCCCCCGTGGCTGCTGCCGAATACCCTTAACTCTTCCTGGCCGCTTCTGAATACCCTTGAAGTTGAATATTTCTGAGCTCACTCTGGTGGCTACTGCTTGTCAACAGCTGTCGTAACACACCGTTCTGGTGCTCTCTCGTCTCCACCAGACAAGCAACAAGTATTAGTAGTAGGTACTACACAGAACATGCATGAGTATACAAGTGAACACCCTGCTAGTTTACTACACATGTAGGAACGAGTGTAATGTTATGTATGTATCAACGAAAACGAAATTACTTGACGAGTCGACACAGTACATTAGGTGAAAATGCCAAAAGTACTTCTGTCTGTGTGGGGATCATTGTTTTTCTTTAACATAGGCTCTAGGCTGAGGCTAGGTTGTGGAGGCTGTATGTTCCTGATCCAGCCTTTAGAATAGGATTGGAGTAATGATAATAGACTGATAGACAAATAGTTTTACGTAGTGTTTTACAACAGAGTAATTAGTGTAAAGTACAGCATAGTATAAAGTACTGTGTTTTAGAGATGAGGAGTCGACCGCAGTGGAGCTGAGTTGGTGAGGATATTAGTTTCCTTTCGATGCTGTTGGATTTCCCGGCCATCTAGTGGCAGGTGGGCACAGAGTCAGAGTCTGTACCTATCACGCACACCAGTCGTGTTTTCCACGATATATTCATTATCCTCCATTATTCTGTACTGTCTTTGGTCCTCAGCCTCCGACATCGTCGCTCACTCTCACCACAACCTGTCCTTAGGGAACAGAGTTTGGCAGTGAAGTGATCGTAGCTCTGGGAAGGGGATGAACCACCGGGCATAGGAGAAAGTGTTTTAGACGTACTATAAATGTGAAGTGAGTGAGTCAACCCCTTGACCACTGACCTTTGACTTGTCTCAGAAAGGTCAGGTCAAAGGTCATTCTATCATACCCAGGAATGCTACCGTCCTGATCATTGGGAGGTTACATACGAAAGAAAGACAACAGGAGGCCTGAATTGGCCCACGACTGGGTTGTCTGGTAACAATAAGATAGATTGACAAGAAAACGTAATTACGCTCATAAGTTTCTTAAACTATCACTAATTTCCCCGCTCAAGAAGTTAAAGACGAAACATTTAATCATAGATGAGGAAGAAAGAATCTGAGAGTTGAATAATATCATACATATGAATCACAAGGACGGTGTAAATCTCGTATGTACCTCACAAGGACCGTGTAAGTCTCATGTATTACTCACAGGGGCCGTGTATATCTCGTGTATTATTCTTCCTCTCTCTGCGTGAGGATTCGACAGCACACATGGGCCACAATCTCAACTTCTTGAGAATCTTTTATGGAATTTCTCATAACTTTCTGAATGTTGTTTTGTCATTCCTTCTGCAGCTGATTTTCTCTCATTTGTTAGTAAATCTTTCCTCTTATCATCTACCAGACGACCATTCTTCTTTACAACCTCCTACCTTGACCTCCATTCTCTCCATTCTCTCCACCACACATTTCTCCTCCGGACCTTTTATTACCTCCCCTATTCTCTTCCCTACATGCTCCGCCTGATCTCTATAAACTCTCTCATTCTCTCCCATACATGCCTCTCCTCTTGATCTCTATAACCTCCCCCATTGTGTCTCATACCCGCTGTTCTTTCTGACCTCTACAACCTCCCCATCATCTCCCGTACTCACTTCACTCTGCCTAATCAACCGAAAAATGTCCACAGCATGACAGAACCATTACATGCTGTCTATTGCATACGAATCATCATGAAGCGACTTACCTTTTATCACAGTAATGATCCACTGGAGACCTTTGCTTGGGTTGTTTAACGGTTATCACAACCTCATGATGTTTTAGTTCTTGGCCATATCAGATTTTTGTTTTTGTTTTAATCTGTTAATCTTAAGAGCTGTACAGGGAATTTTCGCATCATGTTTTTTTCTATAATTTTTGCAAAATATAAAGAAAAAACAGAATTGTAGTAAAAAGCAACATTAGCACAGTACAAAATAAGGCCAGACACCGCTATGATCAAGTCATTACACTCCTGGGTCACACAGATAGTCTACCAGCACTGACCTCTTACAGCAATACAAGACCATGAACTAAGTGACGGTGAACTGCTGGAAAGACTAGTTACCTAACAAGGGTCATTTACAATCAAACGACCAGACGGACCAGCAAATAAGTTGATCAAGTTTTCTTATCTACTCCCTCAAACTGATGCATCAAGGCTAAAACATCTTGCAGGTGTCTGGAGGAGGTGGCAGTAGTCTGGGAAGGGTCCGCTACTGAAGCAACTTCGAATGATTCTTGAAATCAAGAACAACTAGGCAATCTATTAAAGAATATCGCAAAAATTCAGGCATTTAACTGAATGCTATGCAAATTTCAGCCAGTATGCCATAGGCTTGACTAACTTAAGCCTCTGCCCCAAATGCTGGTAGTAGCTCCTTAGACCTGGCGCCACAGGGATGAGTGATGATCATTGGAATACCCTCATCATTGCACAGAATTCCTCGTCAGCTTCAAGTGACAACATACTCCCTAACATCTTTACTGTTATCAACTCTCACAGTCAACAGTACTGATCTTTTTTTATGGCTGACATCATCGCTTTCACTATAGTTCCCCTCTACCTCTCACACTGCCACAGTCTCTGTAACTCTCATCATCTTTACTCCCTCTTCTCTCTGTATATCTAATTTTTCCTTCCCTAATTTTCTTTAAGTGTATTTCATTCATCTATTTCTTATTTTTCGGCCTCTGTAGTTTCTCTTCGATAACTCAAAGTTTTCCTAATCGTTCTTTTTTCTGTCTCATCTTTTTTTTTCAAACAAGTTCACCATTTCCCGCATGAATGAGGTAACGGCAAGAACTGATGGATGAGCTTTAGAAGTAAAAATCCACCTATATATTGTATATCTCCCCGTAAGCTCGTATATCTTCTCTGCACCGCCTTGTCCATCATCATTGGCTTCCCTCTGCAACCCAGAACAGGAATGTTTACGGTATTTTCTAGCTTGGAGGCGGGCTGAAGCGCACATACCCTTGCCTATCTGACACCTGGTGGGGCTATTACGTAAACATCAATATCCGTTTATGCAAGGTGTCCGGACGGTGGCCATTACTGCAGCGTCCGTTTGAGGTCCGTTATAACCACGCGTGGCCATCTTACCCCGGTCAGGAGGGATAATAATAAGGCGTAGACCACACTGGCTTGACTGTCAATAAGAGGCCATGGTCTCCAGTATGCAGCTGCTGCTAGCACCTCTTTCATCAACTCCACAGCCCGGTCCCAGACCGGGTTGTGAGGCGATTACCCCCTGAAGACCACAAAATATTCACAAGGTGTAAGAGTGAGGATGATTTTTTTTTGTTTTCATATCACAAAACTGTATGTCCATAATATATCCTTTATCACTCAACTTCATTCTGATGATAATAACACTGCTAATAACGTTAAAGATTATAATGTTAACAATGATAACGATAATGATGATGATAAAGATGATACCACTAATAAAAATATCGACATCACGACTAACACTGATGACGGTGATAGCAACCAAGGTGGTGCTGATAATGCTAATGATAACGATCTTTTATTTCTTTTACTCAAATGATTTTCCTGCCCTGGTAAGGCCGTGTCAGGAACAGATTAACAACGACTCCATTTGCCCACATCCATACTAGGTAAGAGATGGGGACTTCCTCGATGGACAGATGATATCATAGTGGAAGGGAACTAAGGACACATGTCAGAGGAGTCTTCTGTAAATGGGTCGAGGTTGCTGGTGGAATGCCGCAGGGATATGTTCTTTTGTGTGGTGGAGAGGGAGGAAGACCAGGCTGGGTAGGCCCAGGAGGAGTATGGAAGAATAACACTTGTGTAAATGGTCTTGAATTCATGACTTAATGAGAATATAAAGACTTGTGGTGGAGTTGATGATAGTGCTGACCAGTTCCCTCCAGCTTACGCTATGTTTTAAAGAGATACTGAGAAGGTTTTGTGTGTGTGTGTATGTGTGTGTGTGTGTGTGTGTGTGTGTGTGTGTGTGTGTGTGTGTGTGTGTGTGTGTGTGTGTGTATTCCAATTCTATTTTTTACCTATTTCTTTTTCTATCGCTTTAATCATCTTCATTTTTCTATCGATTCTTTCCATCTCCTTCTACATCTGTCCGTCTCTCTCTCTCTCTCTCTCTCTCTCTCTCTCTCTCTCTCTCTCTCTCTCTCTCTCTCTCTCTCTCTCTCTCTCTCTCTCTCTCTTTCTACGTTTTCTTTGTCCCTACCACCACGCTTTGTTCTCTCAGCTTTGCTATTAATAGACTGGAAGATGAGAGAGAATGCTCCCTGAGTCATCTTCCCAGAAAATTTCTCTTTTACCATCGAAGACCTTAGTGTGTGGCAGCGGTGGGTGGGAGTACTGGAAGTATTAAGTTTGGTCCATGCTTCATGAGCTGCGAGTCCTACCAATTCAGTGAGTGCTGGCGCAGGAGAGACACGGGGCCCTCAACAGGTTCAGGGATGTAAGGCATGTGTACGAGTAGGAAGAGAGGAAAGTGATTGGTTCTCAGCGAATGTCGGTTTGCAGCAGGGGTGCGTGATGTCTCAATGGTTCCATAATTTGTTTATGGTTGGGGTTGTTAGGGAGGTGAATGCAAGAGTTTTGGAAAGAAGGGCAGGTATGCAGTCTGTTAGGGATGAGAAGGCTTGGGAAGTGAGTCATTTGTTCGCTGATGATACAGCGCTGGTGGCTGATTCGGGTGAGAAACTGCAGAAGCTGGAGACTGAGTTTGGTAAAGTGTGTGGAAGAGGAAAGCTGAGAGTAAATGTGAATAAGAGCAAGGTTATTAGGTACAGTAGGGTTGAGGGACAAGTCAAATGGGAAGTAAGTTTGAATGGAGAAAAACTGGAGGAAGTGAAGTGTTTTAGATATCGGGTAGTGGATTTGCCAGCGGATGGAACCATGGAAGCGGAGGTGAGTCACAGGGTGGGGGAGGAGGCGAAGGTTCTGGGAGCGGTGAAGCATGTGTGGAAGGCGAGAACATTATCCCAGAAAGCAAAAATGGGTATGTTTGAAGGAATAGTGGTTCCAACAATATCATAATGTCATATGGTTGCGAGGCGTGGGCTATAGATAGGATTGTGCAGAGGAGGGTGGATGTGTTGGAAATGAGATGTTTGAGGACAATATGTGGCGTGAGGTGGTTTGATCGAGTAAGTAATGAAAGATTAAGAGAGATGTGTGGTAATAAACAGTGTGGTTGAGAGAGCAGAAGAGGGTGTATTGAAATGGTTTGGTCACGTGGAGAGAATGAGTGAGGAAAGATTGAGAAATAGGATACATGTGTCAGAGGTGGAGGGAACGAGGAGAAATGGGAGAGCAAATTGGAGGAGGAAGGATGGAGTGAAAAAGATTTTGAGCGACAGGGGCCTGAACATGCAGGAGGGTGAAAGGCGTGCAAGGAACAGAATGAATTGGAACGATATGGTATACCGGGGTCGACGTGCTGTCAATGGATTGAACCAGGGTATGTGAAGCGTCTGTGGTAAACCATGGAAAGTTTGGTGGGGCCTGGATGTGGAAAGAGAGCTGTGGTTTCGGTGCATTATACATGACAGCTAGAAACTAAGTGTGAATGAATGCGGCCTTTGTTGTCTTTTCCTAGCGCTACCTCGCGCGCGTGCGGGGGAGGGGGTTGTCATTTCATGTGTGGCGGAATGGCGACGGGAATGAATAAAGGCAGCATTTATGAATTATGTACATGTGTATATGTGTATGTGTCTGCGCATGTATATATATGTATACGTTGAAATGTATAAGTATGTATATGTGCGTGTGTGGACGTGTATGTATGTATACATGTGTATGTGGGTGGGTTGGGCCATTCTTTCGTCTGTTTCCTTGCGCTACCTCGCTAACTCGGGAGATAGCGACAAAGCATAATAAATGATAAAGTAAAAAAAAGAATATATATATATATATATATATATATATATATATATATATATATATATATATATATATATATATATATATATATATATAGATAGATAGATAGAAGAGAGAGAGAGAGAGAGAGAGAGAGAGAGAGAGAGAGAGAGAGAGAGAGAGAGAGAGAGAGAGAGAGAGAGAGAGAGAGAGAGAGAGAGAGAGAGAGAGAGAGAGAGCCCTTTCGTACAACATCCGTTGTTAACTGAGTGTTGCGGAGAGGGCGTAGGCGTGGGAATAGGTAAGCGCTGCTGTGGTGTATATGGGCGTGGGGACTATGTATATGGGTTTGAGGACTGTATATTGGCGTAAGGACTGAATATATGGTCGTGGGTACTGTATGTATCGGCGTTGGGGTTGTGTATATGGGCGTAAGGACTGTGTATATCGGCGTAAGGACTGATCATCGACGTGTGGACTAAATCGTTTGGACTGATGGGCGTGAGGTCAAGGAAGTGGTCTACTGGCGACAGACAGGCATGGCCGTCCGCGCAACTCCAGCAGAAGTAACTAAGCTTCTAAACTTGTGAAGTTTAGATCTATGCCTTTCTATGTTGTTAGCTGAGCACAAACATTAAGTTGTATATATGTATCATTCTCATGGATGTCATCAACTGCGGGTATAACGAGCTGCAGACACAGACCAACTGATGTAAGACAGCGGATGTTGTCCATCACAAGTGCCGGATGTGTACAGCAGGTGGGCAGCGTCCGACCCACCGTTGCTGTAGTGTGGGACACATCCTAGTGGCTCATGGCATGGTTGATGAGTCCACCACTGATGAATTTTGATGAGTTGAGAAATGTGCCAGTGATGAGCTCCTTAAGAAGTAGTGATAGATATGCTATACAAAGAAATATAACATAATGATAATACCAGTATCATTATCTCTACTTTGGACACGATTATCAGAATATTTTGATCAGAACAATTTTCTCTAGTTAGATATCATTCGATATTTGATGATTATTTGTCATCCAGGATTATATTCATCCTTTGGTTGTCTGTGTTCTATTGCTTTTGCCAGTGAGTGTAGTATTAAAGGTCATGTATCAGGGAACTACAGGTAGGTATAATCTCTTCAAAGTTTGTAGGATTAATGGGACCATGGGATGGACAATATGGAAACGCTGAGTGATATTCTCTCTCTCTCTCTCTCTCTCTCTCTCTCTCTCTCTCTCTCTCTCTCTCTCTCTCTCTCTCTCTCTCTCTCTCTCTCTCTCTCTCTCTCTCTCTCTCTCTCTCTCGTTCTAGTTGAGGAAATACTTATAGTAGGATTGTCCTGCCCTTGACGGAGTTGTCGTGATTAATTACCCGTGGATGTGACGCGAGTGTGTGGGTTAAAGCGTGGGCGTGGGATTAAGGGCGTTTTATGTGAGAGAAATATTGCTTTGAAAGCGTGGAAAGCAGGATTAGCTGTAGGCAAGAGTGCGTGTGGGAGATGTTGACCCAGGAGGAGGATGTCCAGGTGGGCGAAGGCCTCAGCCGCTGCATCTGTCCCGGAGGTAATATCATGACGGTACCAGAGGCTCACTCACACGCACGACGAAATCTCTGCTCGGCTCAGAGTTTGGTTATAGGTTGTGGAACAACAAGGTGGGCGTGTGCGGGAGTGCGAGCGCGCGAGAGCGTAACAGAGAATCAACAATGGGAAGCAATGTTGCTGGTCTGATATCTCGAGTTAATCATTGTTACTTGTGCAGCATGTTGCCTCTCTCTCTCTCTCTCTCTCTCTCTCTCTCTCTCTCTCTCTCTCTCTCTCTCTCTCTCTCTCTCTCTCTCTCTCTCTCTCTCTCTCTCAACAACAGTACAGTGAAAGAAGCAAAGGAGCACGACAGGCAGTAAGCGCTCGTCCTGAAGCATAGCAAAGTCGCGTCGTAGATGCTGGAATGTAGGTATCCTCATACACACATACGCTCACACAGACTTAATTCGTGTGAACGCAAGAGCTTCCTAACAACTTTAGCTCTTTATTAATTCACTTATGCCATCCATGCCTAGTCTTTCTGTTAGAAAAATGTGTAGAAAAGAGCATGGAAGATCACCTCTTTCTCTCTTACATCACCTGCAAAGGGGCACTCTTTACACTCTTTCCAACCATCATGGACCGGATCAAATGTTTTGGGAAAGAATTACTCTAACATTCTCGTGACCTTCACCTCCTGCCGCTAGAGCTCCCTCATCCCAAAGCTGCAGTTCATCACCCCAACAGTAACGATCCCATTCGAACTGGTTCTGACCGGAACAGCCGAATCACAACCATTGTAGACAGTAGATATGACTGTAGACTCTACAGTATCACAACCCAAACATTTGTGCTGGTGTAAAAATCTGTAACATCCAGCTCTTTAGTAGCCAACTGTTTATTGTTGCTGTATTTTTCTGTATATTTTCACCATTAGGGTGCAGGTGATTCAACAAATCGTTAGCTGTCATTATTGCTCATTGTTGTATACACACACACACACACACACACACACACACACACACACACACACACACACACACACACAGTGTACTCCTAGTGCCCATGCATCTATACATTGAATTTACTGGTAATAATGACATTTACATAGCTTGTGTTGTGAATATAAGTTATAATTATCATTCATGGTAGAAATACAAACAAAAAAAACGAATTAATTAAAATATAACCATGAATTTGCTTGTACCCGGCTCGACATCTTCATCTGAAAGTAAGAATAAAGAAACATAGTTCATAATAGGTTTATGTATTTGGAAGATGCACCATCGTTTTGTTACACCGAAGAAATGTTTACACTAAGGTTGAAAGTAGGATCACCAAAGAGCATCAGGACCAGAGTGAAGGATCCTACACCAGCTTGCCCAGTAGGATGATCTAAGGCCATAAGGGCCCTAGACTGTAGGATCCTACACCAGCCTGCCTAGTAGAATGATCTGAGACCATCAGGACCCCAGACTGGGTGAAAGACACTCCGCCAGCTTGCCCAGGTGAGCCAGCAGCCGTATTGACGTGCCTGGAGCACGTCACTCTGACGTCATCCTGGCCGGTAATACTTCTCCAATGCTTAGGGAATTTAAGCCTCTGACGTCACTCTGGCGTTATTTGTGGTATTCGTAACATTTGTTGATGGTAGTGACCACGTCAGGGCCCAGGGTAAATCAACATGTTGGGGTCAATGACCACGTCTGGGCCAGTAAGTGACCAGGTCAAGGCCAGTGACCAGGTCAGGGATAGGTACCACGTCAGGGCTACCGACCACGTTAGGGGAAGTGAACACGTGAGGGCAAGCGACCTAATGAAGGCCAGTGACCTTGTCAGGGCAAGGGACTACGAGAGGGCCGGTGTTCTCGTCCAGGTCAGAGACCACGTTTGGGCCACTGACCTCCTCTACGCCTGTCTAGGATAGATATTGCTATACAGTGGGAAAGAGGCCAGCCTAGGCCGTCTGGTTGCTGCTGGTTGTGGTAGTGGTGTGGTGGTGATGGTGGTAGTGTTGATGGTAGCGTTTGTAGTGATAGTGGTAAAGATGGTAGCAGTGGTAGTGATGGTGCCACAGAGGAAAACATAAGTACAGTAGATAACAGAAGGCTTGTCAGCCTGTGACACTGATATTTCTCCTTCACCTTGATATTACATCTTTTGGTTGTGAGTTTCACTCCATTTGTTCTGGTGACTGTATTGTGCTGCACTTCAAAATGATCTTTGTATTTTAAGTGTCGAATTCAATCAGAATCTTGAAAACTACGTGACTGTTTCACGTTGTCTCTGTTTCCTAAAAGGAAAAGAAAGATCTTAGGTGGATTTCTCAGAATCGGAAATAGCGTTGTTGTCATTCTTTGCTGCTCTCGCTCTAACTTATTATCATACGTTTTTTCTAGAATGGTGACCAAAACCGGATTAGGTATACAAGATTTATTTATTGATCCATTGAGAAGAGATAGGATATTTCCGGTGCCTTGTTATCAATTATGTAACTATAAAATCTACTCTTTTGTTGCCTTCATTACTTGCTGCTCTACACTGTTGACGTCATCAGCTCAAAGTCACACCCAAGATCTTGTCTTTGAATTATGGACATCAGAGCATCGTTTAAAGTCGTTTCATTTTCCTCAGAATGTTTCATTTCCTACTGATCATATCACTCTCTTGATCACTTGATTATTGGCAGTCTTGCAGCTCCGTCGATGGTGGTGGTGCTGGCAGGACAAGTACAGGTCTCCATTTCTGAAGCATAAGAGCCTAAACTCATTACTCAGGTTCTCATCATCTCTCAGCAAGTCATTACCCTGACACAGGGTCACTCTCTGGCTGTTACAAGATAACTGGTTGCCTCTGAGCTAATCATAATCCTCATTTAGCCTTGTTTGCTGGTCGGTAATTGGTTTACCTAACTTAATTTCCCTGCAGTTGCATGCTAATGCAACGTGTAAAGACTCTATGCGTCGTGCATTCATGAATATCAGAAAACTAACATTATATCTAAATAACTGTGTCTACATCAAAAAACATCTAACTTCTTAGTTCCCACAACATTTCACATGAAACACTGTGTAAAGTTGTTGAAACTCCGTTTTCTATGTAGGTGAGCCTAAACATTAGCAGGAAAATAACAGTAAACTATATATTTACCTTTGTGTGAGTCATGGCTGCACCAGGCGGGTATACTGGATGGAATGATTTAATATGCAGGCAGTCAGTCTCTGAAGTAACCTCCGATCATTTTCTAGAAAAAACTATGATATTTCAACGTGATTTTGCTTTTTACACGAATTTTGATCTAGAATTGAATATTCAATCTAATACACCCATAAGCTTTGACCTTAAGTAAACATTTCAATAAGATAATTATCATGACACCGTTTTGCACGAACTTGAGGCAAGCACCATGTTGGTTGACGAAAACGTCCTGGGTCACCTTGGGCGTCGGTCGACTGATTGCTATACCGGGGAGATGATCTCGAGAGAAATTACTCTTAGTTGGACATTATTCACTCAGAAGCTTCTGCTTGGAGGTGGAAAGACAGTGTTGAGTACTGACGTGTATGGCATTGTGTTGTTAACTCTTATATATATATATATATATATATATATATATATGTTTATATTTCATTTTGCTTTGTCGCTGTCTCCCGCGGTAGCGGGGCAGCGCAAGGAAACAGACGCAAAAATGGCCCAACCCATCCACATACACATGTATATACATACACGTCCACACACGCAAATATACATACCTATACATCTCAATGTACACATATATATATACACACACAGACATATACATATATACACATGTACATAATTCATACTGTCTGCCTTTATTTATTTCCATCGCCACCTCGCCACACATGGAATAACATCCCCCTCCCCCGTCATGTGTGCGAGGTAGCGCTAGCAAAAGACAACAAGGGCCCCATTCGTTCACACTCAGTCTCTAGCTCTAATGTAATAATGCACCGAAACACAGCTCCCTTTCTACATCCAGGCCCCACAGAACTTTCCATGGTTTACCCCAGACGCTTCACATGCCCTGGTTCAGTCCATTGACAGCACGTCGACACCGTTATAACACATCGTTCCAATTCACTCTATTCCTTGCACGCCTTTCACCCTCCTGCATGTTCAGGCCCCGATCACTCAAAATCTTTTTCACTCCATCTTTCCACCTTCCAATTTGGTCTCCCACTTCTCCTCGTTCCCTCCACCCCTGACACATATATCCTCTTGGTCAATCTTTCCCCACTCATCCTCTCCATATGACCAAACCACTTCAAAACACCCTATTCTCCTCTCTCAACCACACTCTTTTTATTTCCACACATCTTTCTTACCCTGACATTACTTACTCGATCAAACCACCTCACACCACATATTGTCAAACATCTCATTTCCAGCACATCCACCTTCCTACGCAAAACTCTATCCATAGCACACGCCTCACAGCCATACAACATTGTTGGAACCACTATATATATATATATATATATATATATATATATATATATATATATATATATATATATATATGATAGAGTTGATAGAGATGCTCTGTGGAAGGTATTAAGAATATATGGTGTGGGAGGCAAGTTGTTAGAAGCAGTGAAAAGTTTTTATCGAGGATGTAAGGCATGTGTACGTGTAGGAAGAGAGGAAAGTGATTGGTTCTCAGTGAATGTAGGTTTGCGGCAGGGGTGTGTGATGTCTCCATGGTTGTTTAATTTGTTTATGGATGGGGTTGTTAGGGAGGTAAATGCAAGAGTCCTGGAAAGAGGGGCAAGTATGAAGTCTGTTGGGGATGAGAGAGCTTGGGAAGTGAGTCAGTTGTTGTTCGCTGATGATACAGCGCTGGTGGCTGATTCATGTGAGAAACTGCAGGAGCTGGTGACTGAGTTTGGTAAAGTGTGTGGAAGAAGAAAGTTAAGAGTAAATGTGAATAAGAGCAAGGTTATTAGGTACAGTAGGGTTGAGGGTCAAGTCAATTGGGAGGTGAGTTTGAATGGAGAAAAACTGGAGGAAGTGAAGTGTTTTAGATATCTGGGAGTGGATCTGTCAGCGGATGGAACCATGGAAGCGGAAGTGGATCATAGGGTGGGGGAGGGGGCGAAAATTTTGGGAGCCTTGAAAAATGTGTGGAAGTCGAGAACATTATCTCGGAAAGCAAAAATGGGTATGTTTGAAGGAATAGTGGTTCCAACAATGTTGTATGGTTGCGAGGCGTGGGCTATGGATAGAGTTGTGCGCAGGAGGATGGATGTGCTGGAAATGAGATGTTTGAGGACAATGTGTGGTGTGAGGTGGTTTGATCGAGTAAGTAACGTAAGGGTAAGAGAGATGTGTGGAAATAAAAAGAGCGTGGTTGAGAGAGCAGAAGAGGGTGTTTTGAAATGGTTTGGGCACATGGAGAGAATGAGTGAGGAAAGATTGACCAAGAGGATATATGTGTCGGAGGTGGAGGGAACGAGGAGAAGAGGGAGACCAAATTGGAGGTGGAAAGATGGAGTGAAAAAGATTTTGTGTGATCGGGGCCTGAACATGCAGGAGGGTGAAAGGAGGGCAAGGAATAGAGTGAATTGGAGCGATGTGGTATACAGGGGTTGACGTGCTGTCAGTGGATTGAATCAAGGCATGTGAAGCGTCTGGGGTAAACCATGGAAAGCTGTGTAGGTATGTATATTTGCGTGTGTGGACGTGTGTATGTACGTGTGTATGGGGGTTGGGCCATTTCTTTCGTCTGTTTCCTCGCGCTACCTCGCAAACGCGGGAGACAGCGACAAAGTATAAAAAAAAAAAAAAAAAAAAAAAAATATATATATATATACATATATACATATATATATATATATATATATATATATATATATATATATATATATATATATATATATATATATATATATATATATATATATATATATATATATATATACATACATATATATATATATATATGTATATATATATATATATATATATATATATATATATATATATATATATATATATATATATATATATATATATATATATATATATATATATATATACATATATATATATATATATGTATGTATATATATATATATATATATATATATATATATATATATATATATATATATATATATATATATATATATATATATATATATATATATATATATATATATATATATATATATATATATATATACGTGTATATATATGTACGTGTAGGAAGAGAGGAAAGTGATTGGTTCTCAGTGAATGTAGGTTTGCGGCAGGGGTGTGTGATGTCTCCAATGGTTGTTTAATTTGTTTATGGATGGGGTTGTTAGGGAGGTAAATGCAAGAGTTTTGGAAAGAGGGGCAAGTATGAAGTCTGTTGGGGATGAGAGAGCTTGGGAAGTGAGTCAGTTGTTGTTCGCTGATGATACAGCGCTGGTGGCTGATTCATGTGAGAAACTGCAGAAGCTGGTGACTGAGTTTGGAAAAGTGTGTGGAAGAAGAAAGTTAAGAGTAAATGTGAATAAGAGCAAGGTTATTAGGTACAGTAGGGTTGAGGGTCAAGTCAATTGGGAGGTGAGTTTGAATGGAGAAAAACTGGAGGAAGTGAAGTGTTTTAGATATCTGGGAGTTGATCTGGCAGCGGATGGAACCATGGAAGCGGAAGTGGATCATAGGGTGGGGGAGGGGGCGAAAATTCTGGGAGCCTTGAAGAATGTGTGGAAGTCGAGAACATTATCTCGGAAAGCAAAAATGGGTATGTTTGAAGGAATAGTGGTTCCAACAATGTTGTATGGTTGCGAGGCGTGGGCTATGGATAGAGTTGTGCGCAGGAGGATGGATGTGCTGGAAATGAGATGTTTGAGGACAATGTGTGGTGTGAGGTGGTTTGATCGAGTGAGTAACGTAAGGGTAAGAGAGATGTGTGGAAATAAAAAGAGCGTGGTTGAGAGAGCAGAAGAGGGTGTTTTGAAGTGGTTTGGGCACATGGAGAGGATGAGTGAGGAAAGATTGACCAAGAGGATATATGTGTCGGAGGTGGAGGGAACAAGGAGAAGAGGGAGACCAAATTGGAGGTGGAAAGATGGAGTGAAAAAGGTTTTGTGTGATCGGGGCGTGAACATGCAGGAGGGTGAAAGGAGGGCAAGGAATAGAGTGAATTGGAGCGATGTGGTATACCGGGGTTGACGTGCTGTCAGTGGATTGAATCAAGGCATGTGAAGCGTCTGGAGTAAACCATGGAAAGCTGTGTAGGTATGTATATTTGCGTGTGTGGACGTGTGTATGTACATGTGTATGGGGGGGGGGGGTTGGGCCATTTCTTTCGTCTGTTTCCTTGCGCTACCTCGCAAACGCGGGAGACAGCGACAAAGTATAAAAAAAAAAAAAAAAAAAAAAAAATATATATATATATATATATCCATGGTTGTTTAATTTCTTTATGGATGGGGCTGTTAGGGAGGTGAATGCAAGAGTTTTAGAAAGACGGGCAAGTATACAGTCTGTCGTGGTTGAGAGACATTGGGAAATGAGTCGGTTGTTGTTCGCTGATGATACATCGCTGGTGGCTGATACGGGTGAGAAACTGCAGAAGCTGGTGACTGAGTTTGGTAAAGTGTGTGAAAGAAAGCTGAGAGTAGATGTGAATAAGAGCAAGGCTATTAGGTACAGTAGGGTTGAGGGACAAGTCAATTGTGAGGTAAGTTTGAATGGAGAAAACTGGAGGAAGTGAAGTGTTTTAGATATCTGGGAGTGGATTTGGGAGCGGATGGAACCATGGAAGCAGAAGTGAATCATAGGGTGGGGGAGGGGGCGAAAGTTCTGGGAGCGTTGAAGAATGTGTGGAAGTCGAGAACATCATCTCGGAAAGCAGAAATTGGTATGTTTGAAGGAATAGTGGTTCCAACAATGTTATATGGTTGTGAGGCGTGGGCTATGGATAGAGGTGTGCGGAGGAGGGTGTATGTGCTGGAAATGAGGTGTTTGAGGACAATATATGGTGTGAGGTTGTTTGATCGAATAGGTAAGGAAAGGGTAAGAGAGATGTGTGGTAATAAAAAGACTGTGGTTCAGAGAGCAAAAGAGGGTGTTTTGAAATGGTTTGGTTACATGGAGAGAGTGAGTGAGGAAGGATTGAGAAAGAGGATATATATGTCAGAGGTGGAGGGAAAGAGGCGAGGTGGAAGACCAAATTGGAAGTGGAAGGAAGGAGTGAAAAAGAATTTGGGTGATCAGGGCATGAACTTACCGCAGGGTGAAAGGCGTGCAAGGAATAGAGTGAATTGGAACGATGTGGTATACCGGGGTTGACATGCTTTCAATGGATTGAACCAGGGCATTTGTAGCGTCTGGGGTAAACCATTGAAAGTTTTGTTGGGCCTGGATGTGGAAAGGGAGCTGTGGTTTCGGTGCATTATACATGACAGCTAGAGACTGAGTGTGAACGAATGTGGCCCTTGTTGACTTTTCCTAGCGCTCTTTCGCGCACATGCGGGGGTAGGTGGTTGCCATTTCATGTGTGGCGGGATGGCGACGGGAATGAATAAGGGCAGACAGTATGCATTATGCACATGTGTATATATGTATATGTCTGTGTGTGTATATATATGTATACGTTGAGATCTATAGGTATGTATATGTGCGTGTGTGGACGTGTATGTATACACATGTGTATACATACACATTATCATTATTATTATTGTTATCATCACTATTATTATTATTGTTATTATTATAATTATTATTATTTTAATTTATCATTATTATTATTATCATTATTATTATTATTATCATTATTATTATTATTATTATTATTATTATTATTATCATTATTATTGCTATTATTATCATTATTATTATTATTAATATTATTATTATTATTATTATTATTATTATTATTATTATTATTATTATTGTTTTTTTTTTTTTTTTTTTTTTTTTTTTTTTTTATACTTTGTCGCTGTCTCCCGCATTTGCGAGGTAGCGCAAGGAAACAGACGAAAGAAATGGCCCAACCCCCCCCCCCCCATACACATGTACATACACACGTCCACACACGCAAATATACATACCTACACAGCTTTCCATGGTTTACCCCAGATGCTTCACATGCCTTGATTCAATCCACTGACAGCACGTCAACCCCTGTATACCACATCGCTCCAATTCACTCTATTCCTTGCCCTCCTTTCACCCTCCTGCATGTTCAGGCCCCGATCACACAAAATCTTTTTCACTCCATCTTTCCACCTCCAATTTGGTCTCCCTCTTCTCCTCGTTCCCTCCACCTCCGACACGTATATCCTCTTGGTCAATCTTTCCTCACTCATTCTCTCCATGTGCCCAAACCATTTCAAAACACCCTCTTCTGCTCTCTCAACCACGCTCTTTTTATTTCCACACATCTCTCTTACCCTTACGTTACTTACTCGATCAAATCACCTCACACCACACATTGTCCTCAAACATCTCATTTCCAGCACATCCATCCTCCTGCGCACAACTCTATCCATAGTCCACGCCTCGCAACCATACAAAATTGTTGGAACCACTATTCCTTCAAACATACCCATTTTTGCTTTCCGAGATAATGTTCTCGACTTCCACACATTCTTCAAGGCTCCCAGAATTTTCGCCCCCTCCCCCACCCTATGATCCACTTCCGCTTCCATGGTTCCATCCGCTGCCAGATCCACACCCAGATATCTGAAACACTTCACTTCCCCCAGTTTTTCTCCATTCAAACTCACCCCCCAATTGAATTGACCCTCAACCCTACTGTACCTAATAACCTTGCTCTTATTCACATTTACTCTTAACTTTCTTCTTTCACACACTTTACCAAACTCAGTCACCAGCTTCTGCAGTTTCTCACATGAATCAGCCACCAGCGCTGTATCATCAGCGAACAACAACTGACTAACTTCCCAAGCTCTCTCATCCCCAACAGACTTCATACTTGCCCCTCTTTCCAAAACTCTTGCATTCACCTCCCTAACAACCCCATCCATAAACAAATTAAACAACCATGGAGACATCACACACCCCTGCCGCAAACCTACATTCACTGAGAACCAATCACTTTCCTCTCTTCCTACACGTACACATGCCTTACATCCTCGATATTATTATTATTATTATTATTATTATTATTATTATTATCATTATTATTATTATTATTATTATTAATATTATCATTATTACTATTATTACTATTATTATTATCATCATTGTTATTAGTATTATTATTATCATTATCATCATTATTATCTATTTATATTCATTTCATTATAGTTTGTCCCTGTCTCCCGCGTGAGCGTGGTAGCGCAAGGAAACAGATGAAAGAATGGCCCAACCCACCCACATACACATGTATTACATACACGTCCACACACACACATATACATACCTATAGATTTCAACGTATACATATATATATATACACAGATATATACATATATACACATGTACATAATTCATACTCTCTGCCTTTATTCATTCTCGTCGCCACCACGCCACACATGAAATGACACCCCCCCCCCCCGGCATGCGCGCCAGGTAGTGCTAGGAAAAGACAACAAAGGCCATATTCGTTCACACTCAGTATCTAGCTGTCATGTATGATGCACCGAAACACAGCTCCCTTTCCACATCCAGGCCCCACAAAACTTTCCATGGTTTACCCCAGATGCTTCACATGCCCTAGTTCAATCCATTGACAGCACGTCAATCATTATCACTGCTATCATTACTATTATAATTACTATTATCATTATTACCATTATTATCATTATTGTTAATAATATCATTATTATCATTATCATAATCATTATTCCCATTATTATTATCATCATTATAATAATAATTTGTATTATTATTATTATTATTATTATTATTATTATTATTATTATTATTATTATTATTACTATTATTATTATTATCATTATTATCATTATTATTATTTTTAGTAGTAGTAGTAATAGTAGTAGTAGTAGTAGTAGTAGTAGTAGTAGTAGTAGTAGTAGTAGTAGTAGTAGTATCATTATTATGATTATTATCATTATCATTATTACTATTATTATCATTACCGTTATCATCATTATTATCATTATTGTCATTATTATTATCATTATTACTATTATCTTTATTGTCATTATCGTTATCATTATTATTATCATCATCATCATTGTTATGATCATTATCATTATTGTCGTTATCATTATTAATACTATTATTAATATCATTATTATTACTATCATCACTTTCATCAATATTGAAATTATTGTTATTCATATCATTATTTTCACTATCATAATCTTTGTTATTATCAACTTTTGTCATGTGAATCACTTTCAACTCCCATCCTTTTTCTTCTTCCCATTCCCCACCTAAAGGTAAACCCTGCCCTTCACCCCATCTAAATATAACCCCTTTTATTATCCTCTCTCTCTCCTCCATCTAGTTATGAGCCTTCCCTTTCCCTTCCCCATACAAAGGATGAGTCCTCCCATAGTCATCCCCCTTCATCTAAGGATGAGTCCTCCAGTTCCCAAGTAATGATGAGCTCTCCTCCTGCTCCTTTCCCCTCCGTCTCAGTGGTTGACCCCTGGTGCAGCACAACATGGTGGTTGGTGTTCTGGTGGCTGCCCCACTAACTGCCGCGGGTTGTCAACTCCCCCTCCAGGCTGGCCACTGGACCATGCTCAACGCATCCGGTGTGTGAGGACCTGGAAAATTATCACTTGCTTGGTGAGGTGGTTGCTATTTTTTTTTTTTAGGGGGGGATGACGGCCCCACAAGGGGTCTGTAAGAAATGAGTGTGTGTGTGTGTGTGTGTGTGTGTGTGTGTGTGTGTGTTTGGGGTGAGATGTACCCGGTGTGTCGTGTAGAAGGTTAGAGGAACATGAACCTCAGAAAGCAGACCCTCACATGTGTAAGTTGGTAGACATCTCTCTATCCCTTCTTCATAAGTCAAGTAAATTGATTAGATCTATCAGCTTACGTGCCTATATATATATATATATATATATATATATATATATATATATATATATATATATATATATATATATATATATATATATATATATATATATATAGATATATATATACGTATATATATATATATATATATATATATATATATATATATATATATATATATATATATATATATATATATATATATATATATATATATATATATATATAAAGCCGGCAAGGCAGGAGGTTTGGATGTTATTGCAGTGGAATTTATTAAAAAAGGGGGTGACTGTATTGTTGACTGGTTGGTAAGGTTATTTAATGTATGTATGACTCATGGTGAGGTTCCTGAGGATTGGCGGAATGCGTGCATAGTGCCATTGTACAAAGGCAAAGGGGATAAGAGTGAGTGCTCAAATTACAGAGGTATAAGTTTGTTGAGTATTCCTGGTAAATTATATGGGAGGGTATTGATTGAGAGGGTGAAGGCATGTACAGAGCATCAGATTGGGGAAGAGCAGTGTGGTTTCAGAAGTGGTAGAGGATGTGTGGATCAGGTGTTTGCTTTGAAGAATGTATGTGAGAAATACTTAGAAAAGCAAATGGATTTGTATGTAGCATTTATGGATCTGGAGAAGGCATATGATAGAGTTGATAGAGATGCTCTGTGGAAGGTATTAAGAATATATGGTGTGGGAGGCAAGTTGTTAGAAGCAGTGAAAAGTTTTTATCGAGGATGTAAGGCATGTGTACGTGTAGGAAGAGAGGAAAGTGATTGGTTCTCAGTGAATGTAGGTTTGCGGCAGGGGTGTGTGATGTCTCCATGGTTGTTTAATTTGTTTATGGATGGGGTTGTTAGGGAGGTAAATGCAAGAGTCTTGGAAAGAGGGGCAAGTATGAAGTCTGTTGGGGATGAGAGAGCTTGGGAAGTGAGTCAGTTGTTGTTCGCTGATGATACAGCGCTGGTGGCTGATTCATGTGAGAAACTGAAGAAGCTGGTGACGGAGTTTGGTAAAGTGTGTGAAAGAAGAAAGTTAAGAGTAAATGTGAATAAGAGCAAGGTTATTAGGTACAGTAGGGTTGAGGGTCAAGTCAATTGGGAGGTGAGTTTGAATGGAGAAAAACTGGAGGAAGTGAAGTGTTTTAGATATCTGGGAGTGGATCTGTCAGCGGATGGAACCATGGAAGCGGAAGTGGATCATAGGGTGGGGGAGGGGGCGAAAATCCTGGGAGCCTTGAAAAATGTGTGGAAGTCGAGAACATTATCCCGGAAAGCAAAAATGGGTATGTTTGAAGGAATAGTAGTTCCAACAATGTTGTATGGTTGCGAGGCGTGGGCTATGGATAGAGTTGTGCGCAGGAGGATGGATGTGCTGGAAATGAGATGTTTGAGGACAATGTGTGGTGTGAGGTGGTTTGATCGAGTAAGTAACGTAAGGGTAAGAGAGATGTGTGGAAATAAAAAGAGCGTGGTTGAGAGAGCAGAAGAGGGTGTTTTGAAATGGTTTGGGCACATGGAGAGAATGAGTGAGGAAAGATTGACCAAGAGGATATATGTGTCGGAGGTGGAGGGAACGAGGAGAAGAGGGAGACCAAATTGGAGGTGGAAAGATGGAGTGAAAAGGATTTTGTGTGATCGGGGCCTGAACATGCAGGAGGGTGAAAGGAGGGCAAGGAATAGAGTGAATTGGAGCGATGTGGTATACAGGGGTTGACGTGCTGTCAGTGGATTGAATCAAGGCATGTGAAGCGTCTGGGGTAAACCAAGGAAAGCTGTGCAGGTATGTATATTTGCGTGTGTGGACGTGTGTATGTACATGGGTATGGGGGGGGGTTGGGCCATTTCTTTCGTCTGTTTCCTTGCGCTACCTTGCAAACGCGGGAGACAGCGACAAAGTATAAAAAAATATATATATATGTATATATATATATATATATATATATATATATATATATATATATATATATATATGTATATATATATATATATATTTTCTTTCTTTCAAACTATTCGCCATTTCCCGCATTAGCGAGGTAGCGTTAAGAACAGAGGACTGGGCCTTTGAGGGAATACCCTCACCTGGCGCAATTCTCTGTTCCCTCTTTTGGAAAATAAAAAAAAAAAAAAAAAAAAAAAAAAAACGAGAGGGGAGGATTTCCAGCCCCCCGCTCCCTCCCCTTTTAGTCGCCTTCTACGACACGCAGGGAATACGTGGGAAGTATTCTTTCTCCCCTATAAAGGGGATAAGAGTGAGTGCTCAAATTACAGATGTATAAGTTTGTTGAGTATTCCTGGCAAATTGTATGGGAGGGTATTGATTGAGAGGGTGAAGGCATGTACAGAGCATCAGATTGGGGAAGAGCAGTGTGGTTTCAGAAGTGGTAGAGGATGTGTGGATCAGGTGTTTGCTTTGAAGAATGTATGTGAGAAATACTTAGAAAAGCAAATGGATTTGTATGTAGCATTTATGGATCTGGAGAAGGCATATGATAGAGTTGATAGAGATGCTCTGTGGAAGGTATTAAGAATATATGGTGTGGGAGGCAAGTTGTTAGAAGCAGTGAAAAGTTTTTATCGAGGATGTAAGGCATGTGTACGTGTAGGAAGAGAGGAAAGTGATTGGTTCTCAGTGAATGTAGGTTTGCGGCAGCGGTGTGTGATGTCTCCATGGTTGTTTAATTTGTTTATGGATGGGGTTGTTAAGGAGGTGAATGCAAGAGTTTTGGAAAGAGGGGCAAGGATGAAGTCTGTTGGGGATGAGAGAGCTTGGGAAGTGAGTCAGTTGTTGTTCGCTGATGATACAGCGCTGGTGGCTGATTCATGTGAGAAACTGCAGAAGCTGGTGACTGAGTTTGGTAAAGTGTGTGAAAGAAGAAAGTTAAGAGTAAATGTGAATAAGAGCAAGGTTATTAGGTACAGTAGGGTTGAGGGTCAAGTCAATTGGGAGGTGAGTTTGAATGTCTTCATATATTTAATATTACTCTGAACAGCCTGATAAGTAAATCAACACTTCTCTCGATATCTTGTATGCACTTTTTTGCATCTTTTCTTGTAGCCTCTGTTGTATGGTGGATCAGGAGTAAGACTCAGAGGAGAGGCATTAGTGAGTCTGGGAAGAATGAAAGTCGTGTAAGTGTTCATGAATCTAGTCAGAGAGAGTCCATGTGCCTTAAACTGACAAAGATTGAAAAGACGATAGATGAAGGATGTGATAATGGCGCTAACGTCTTCCTTCCATCTTGGTGGACTGAAGAGCCAGGAGGGGACTGGGGCTTTATGAAACCTTAACTGTTGGGATATTACTGGAGTCGAGCCTGATGCTTATGACTAGTCTGTTGATTTAACTGATAGTAACGTTTATGACACTGGTCCAGCTCTGAAGTTGTGCAGGGTATTCTGGAGGGTTGTGTTGTTTAGACAGCTTTTGTTAATACACACGTCAACAGTACAAGTGTGACGTAATTCGATCGAGCAAATACATCCAAACATAACTTATCAGAATGGAGAAGCCCACGGAGCCTATCGTTATGCTTGGTGGAAACCTCAGGTTAAGAAATGGAGGATGGCGTCGGCCCCTCGGAACCGTGCTGGCCGAGCTATGGTGTGACGGAAGGTTAAGAGATCGGTCCCCAGTGCGAATCTCTCTCTCTTTCGGTATTGGAAGGGCTAGTGGCAGCTACGCAGAGCCAGCACTTCAGTGACTGTCATTTGTCTTTCCTGCGGTCTAGGCAAATGCCTTTTCTTTCTGTCTCATCGACACATGGGCTACTGGCTTTCAGTCCATAAACATAAAATCTCTTTTTCATACATATCACTTGATAACAGGTAACTCACACGAATCGTTCTTCTTGCAGCGAGAGCTACGTGCTAGCCCTGCCTTTTGGCAAAATCTTGCAAGAATTCGTGAGCACTCTCATTTGTAATAAAAGCCAGGCAAGACTCTGAAAATGAACCCATCTTTAATTATTAATATTTTCTTATAAAAGTAATCGTATTTCGAAAAGTGTAACAACCAGAAACAAACGTCACAACAATCCATAATCTGTGGGGCGAGTGGCCCCCAGCCCAGCCGGACACTAACCCCCACGGACCGACATAGAGCGACGTCACCTTTGTATAAAGTAGATCAACACGAGCGTTGCACCACTGTATTGCCAGGCGGTGCTACAGGGCTGCACTGCTAAGCTGTGAGAGGCACTAATTTTAGTAGACTGAATCTACCCACAGTGTGGCAGTTGCGTTGTGAGTATGCATTACAGATGACCTTGTCTGGACCATAACTAACGTGACCAGGACGTAACTAAGAAGAAGGCGCTTTTGCTGTTAGTCGAACAAGCGACACTCTACCTAGGACTCGGAATCGGACGCTACAGGAAACAGTTTCGATGTTAAAACTGAAGAGTTGAGAGATGGTACTGGGAGTGTGGGTCAATCTGTCCAGATATGGAAGTCTTTTGCAGCGAGTGTATAATGTATGTATGATTCATGGTGAGGTGCCTGAGGATTGGCGGAATGCTTGCATAGTGCCATTGCACAAAGGCAAAGGGGATAAGAGTGAGTACTCAAATTACAGAGGCATAAGTTTGTTGAGTATTCCTGGTAAATTACATGGGAGGGTATTGATTGAGAGGGTGAAGGCATGTACAGAGCATCAGATTGGGGAAGAGCAGTGTGGTTTCAGAAGTGGTAGAGGATGTGTGGATCAGGTGTTTGCTTTGAAGAATGTATGTGAGAAATACTTAGAAAAGCAAATGGATTTGTATGTAGCATTTATGGATCTGGAGAAGGCATATGATAGAGTTGATAGAGATGCTCTGTGGAAGGTATTAAGAATATATGGTGTGGGAGGCAAGTTGTTAGAAGCAGTGAAAAGTTTTTATCGAGGATGTAAGGCATGTGTACGTGTAGGAAGAGAGGAAAGTGATTGGTTCTCAGTGAATGTAAGTTTGCGGCAGGGATGTGTGATGTCTCCATGGTTGCTTAATTTGTATATGGATGGGGTTGTTAGGGAGGTGAACGCAAGAGTTTTGGAAAGAGGGGCAAGTATGAAGTCTGTTGGGGATGAGAGAGCTTGGGAAGTGAGTCAGTTGTTGTTCGCTGATGATGCAGCGCTGGTGGCTGATTCATGTGAGAAACTGAAGAAGCTGGTGACTGAGTTTGGTAAAGTGTGTGAAAGAAGAAAGTTAAGAGTAAATGTGAATAAGAGCAAGGTTATTAGGTACAGTAGGGTTGAGGGTCAAGTCAATTGGGAGGTGAGTTTGAATGGAGAAAAACTGGAGGAAGTAAAGTGTTTTAGATATCTGGGAGTGGATCTGGCAGCGGATGGAACCATGGAAGCGGAAGTGGATCATAGGGTGGGGGAGGGGGCGAAAATCCTGGGAGCTTTGAAGAATGTGTGGAAGTCGAGAACATTATCTCGGAAAGCAAAAATGGGTATGTTTGAAGGAATAGTGGTTCCAACAATGTTGTATGGTTGCGAGGCGTGGGCTATGGATAGAGTTGTGCGTAGGAGGGTGGATGTGCTGGAAATGAGATTTTTGAGGACAATGTGTGGTGTGAGGTCGTTTGATCGAGTAAGTAACGTAAGGGTAAGAGAGATGTATGGAAATAAAAAGAGCGTGGTTGAGAGAGCAGAAGAGGGTGTTTTGAAGTGGTTTGGGCACATGGAGAGAATGAGTGAGGAAAGATTGACCAAGAGGATATATGTGTCGGAGGTGGAGGGAACGAGGAGAAGTGGGAGACCAAATTGGAGGTGGAAAGATGGAGTGAAAAAGATTTTGTGTGATCGGGGCCTGAACATGCAGGAGGGTGAAAGGAGGGCAAGGAATAGAGTGAATTGGAGCGATGTGGTATACCGGGGTTGACGTGCTGTCAGTGGATTGAATCAAGGCATGTGAAGCGTCTGGGGTAAACCATGGAAAGCTGTGTAGGTATGTATATTTGCGTGTGTGGACGTATGTATATACATGTGTATGGGGGGGGTTGGGCCATTTCTTTCGTCTGTTTCCTTGCGCTACCTCGCAAACGCGGGAGACAGCGACAAAGTATAATAAAAAAAATATAATAAATATATATATATATATATATATATATATATATATATATATATATATATATATATATATATATATATATATATATGGCCCAACCCACCCACATACACATGTATATACATACACGTCCACATACGCAAATATACATACCTATACATCTCAATGTACACATATATATACACACACAGACATATACATATATACACATGTACATAATTCATACTGTCTGCCTTTATTTATTCCCATCGCCACCTCGCCACACATGGAATAACAACCCCCTCCCCCCCTCATGTATGCGAGGTAGCGCTAGGAAAAGACAACAAAGGCCACATTCGTTCACACTCAGTCTCTCGCTGTCATGTAATAATGCACCGAAACCACAGCTCCCTTTCCACATCCACGCCCCACAGAACTTTCCATGGTTTACCCCAGACGCTTCACATGCCCTGGTTCATTCCATTTACAGCACGTCGACCCCGGTATACCACATCGTTCCAATTCACTCTATTCCTTGCACGCCTTTCACCCTCCTGCATTTTCAGGCCCCGATCACTCAGAATCTTTTTCACTCCATCTTTCCACCTCCAATTTGGTCTCCCACTTCTCCTCGTTCCCACCATCTCTGACACATATGTCCTCTTGGTCAATCTTTCCTCATTCATTCTCTCCATGTGCCCAAACCATTTCAAAACACCCTCTTCGCTCTCTCAACTACACTCTTTTTATTTCCACACATTCTCTTACCCTTACATTACTTTCTCGATCAAACCACCTCACACCACATATTGTCCTCAAACATATATATATATATATATATATATATATTTATATATATATTTTTTTTTTTTTTCTTTTTTATACTTTGTCGCTGTCTCCCGCGTTTGCGAGGTAGCGCAAGGAAACAGACGAAAGAAATGGCCCAACCCCCCCCCCCATACACATGTACATACGTCCACACACGCAAATATACATACCTACACAGCTTTCCATGGTTTACCCCAGACGCTTCACATGCCTTGATTCAATCCACTGACAGCACGTCAACCCCTGTATACCACATCGCTCCAGTTCACTCTATTCCTTGCCCTCCTTTCACCCTCCTGCATGTTCAGGCCCCGATCACACAAAATCTTTTTCACTCCATCTTTCCACCTCCAATTTGGTCTCCCTCTTCTCCTCGTTCCCTCCACCTCCGACACATATATCCTCTTGGTCAATCTTTCCTCACTCATTCTCTCCATGTGCCCAAACCATTTCAAAACACCCTCTTCTGCTCTCTCAACCACGCTCTTTTTATTTCCACACATCTCTCTTACCCTTACGTTACTCACTCGATCAAACCACCTCACACCACACATTGTCCTCAAACATCTCATTTCCAGCACATCCATCCTCCTGCGCACATCTCTATCCATAGCCCACGCCTCGCAACCATACAACATTGTTGGAACCACTATTCCTTCAAACATACCCATTTTTGCTTTCCGAGATAATGTTCTCGACTTCCACACATTTTTCAAGGCTCCCAAAATTTTCGCCCCCTCCCCCACCCTATGATCCACTTCCGCTTCCATGGTTCCATCCGCTGACAGATCCACTCCCAGATATCTAAAACACTTCACTTCCTCCAGTTTTTCTCCATTCAAACTCACCTCCCAATTGACTTGACCCTCAACCCTACTGTACCTAATAACCTTGCTCTTATTCACATTTACTCTTAACTTTCTTCTTCCACACACTTTACCAAACTCAGTCACCAGCTTCTGCAGTTTCTCACATGAATCAGCCACCAGCGCTGTATCATCAGCGAACAACAACTGACTCACTTCCCAAGCTCTCTCATCCCCAACAGACTTCATACTTGCCCCTCTTTCCAGGACTCTTGCATTTACCTCCCTAACAACCCCATCCATAAACAAATTAAACAACCATGGAGACATCACACACCCCTGCCGCAAACCTACATTCACTGAGAACCAATCACTTTCCTCTCTTCCTACACGTACACATGCCTTACATCCTCGATAAAAACTTTTCACTGCTTCTAACAACTTTCCTCCCACACCATATATTCTTAATACCTTCCACAGAGCATCTCTATCAACTCTATCATATGCCTTCTCCAGATCCATAAATGCTACATACAAATCCATTTGCTTTTCTAAGTATTTCTCACATACATTCTTCAAAGCAAACACCTGATCCACACATCCTCTACCACTTCTATTTATCTATTTTATTTTACTTTGTCGCTCTCTCCCGCGTTTGCGAGGTAGCGCAAGGAAACAGACAAAAGAAATGGCCCAACCCATCCCCATACACATGCATATACATACACGTCCACACACGCAAATATACACACCTATACATCTCAATGTACACATATATATATATATATATATATATATATATATATATATATATATATATATATATATATATATATATATATATATATATATATACATATATATATATATATATATATATATATATATATATATATATATATATATATATATATATATATATATATATATATATATATATATACACACACACACACAGACATATACATATATACACATGTACATAATTCATACTGTCTGCCTTTATTTATTTTCATCGCCACCTCGCCACACATGGAATATATATATATATATATATATATATATATATATATATATATATATATATATATATATATATATATATATATATATATATATATATATATATATATATATATATATATATATATATATATATATATATATATTCCAAGAGGTTACAATGGTGCTCGTGCTTTAGTATATGCATATCACCACGAGGAAAAATGAGACACTCTAAGTTCCTAAGTGCACTTTTGTGTAATGATCACATCGTCGGGGGAGATACAAGAATGAGATGGAAGACGTAGAACAGTTATTTGATATACAAGGAAGAGACGTATTTCATACGCCATTGGTAAACAAGAGTTACCGGATGGTGGGGGTAGGTGGGGTTCGGGTCTGGCATCCTGCCTTCCATAAAACTTATCATGTGGACAAGCAAGGGAATGGTTTACAAATTTTGCCTAAGTCAAAGCTATCAAGTCTGTACTTAGTACCTTTTAAGCCATACTAGCACCAGGACACCAGGCCAGCACCAGGACACCATACCAGCACCAGGACATTATACCAGCACCAGGACACCATACCAGCACCAGGACATTATACCAGCACCAGGACACCATACCAGCACCAGTACACCAGACTAAAGCCATGACGCCTTACCAACACTAGGACACCATACCAGCACCAGGACATCATACCAACACCAGGACGCCATACCAGCAACAGGACACCAGGCTAACACCAGGCGACGCGATCGTGTAAGTTGCACAACAGATTGCGATTGGTGAGTTCGTCTCTGCTGGCGACGTATTGACGGTCTGATGTACGGCCGTTGCTCGGTCCTGTTCCAGGTAGCTCCCGGATCACCCAGGCTGGAATCGAGAATCAGGAATTGGAATAGCGCAATGTTGACACGCGCTACAGCTGATGAGTTGATAAAGGGACTCAGGGAATAGGTACGTGTATGTCCAGGAAATTGGAGCGTTGTAGGCTGATTGAGGGCGGCGGTTGGCGTGTGTGTGAGGGCAGGGTTGGAGGCACAGTGAAGTAGGGGTGTGGGGCGGGAGTTAATGCCACGGTGTTGTAAGAGAGAGAGAGAGAGGTGGTAGTCTTTGTTGTGAAGGAGGGTGGTGCTGGATGGGCAGTGTTGTGAGGGAGGGTGGTGCTGAGTGGGCAGTGTTGTGATAGGGTGGTGCTGGGTGAGCAGTGTTGTGAGGGAGGGTGGTGCTGAGTGGGCAGTGTTGTGAGGGAGGGTGGTGCTGGGTGAACAGTGTTGAGGGGGAGGATGGTGGTAGGTGGTCATTGTTGTGAGGGAGGGTGGTGCTGGGTGGGCAGTTTTGTGAGGGAGGTTGGTAGGTGGGCAATGTTGTGAGGGAGGTTGGTAGGTGGGCAGTGTTGTGAGGGAGGTTCGTAGGTGGGCAATGTTGTGAGGGAGGTTGGTAAGTGGGCAGTGTTGTGAGTGAGGTTGGTAGGTGGGCAGTGTTGTGAGGGAGAGTGTTGGTGGCAAAAATCTAAGCAAGTAAAGAGTAACGAAAGATCATAGCAAGAGATAAACAAGTAAACAATAACTAAAGACTATAGCAAGAAAATAAACAAATGAGGAATAACGAGAGGCCAAAGCAAGAACATAAGCAGGAAAATTATCAAAAAAGATGTGAGGAACTGGTACAGTAATATACTGGTGGAGGAAGAGAATAACTTAAGTGCTAAAGATGTGAACAATGGCTGTCTGTAGAGGTTTAGAAATTTGTATGATAATTTTGAAAGTTCAAGAACCCTAAGAGTGTAAAGCCCACTTCTCGTGCTGTACGTATAAACAACTGTCAGGAAGCAACTACATACACACACACACACCACACTACACACTCACATACACACACACACACACACACACACACACACACACACACACACACACACACCACACTACACACTCACATACACACACACACACACACACACACACACCACACTACACACTCACATACACACACACACACACACACACACACACACACACACCACACACCACACACACACATACACACACACACACACACACACAACACACTCACACACACACACACACACACACACACACACACACACACACACACACACACACACACACACCACACTACACACTCACATACACACACACACACACACACACACACACACACACACCACACACCACACACACACATACACACACACACACACACACACAACACACTCACACACACACACACACACACACACACACACACACACACACACACACACACACACACACACACACACACACACACACACACACACACACACACACACACACACACACACACCACACACCACACACACACACACACCATACACACACACACACACACACACACACTCACAGACAAGAGTTCTGACCTTGACAGGGAGGAAGATCATCATCAACTCACAACGAGGAACAATGTCTGACAGGCGACCAAGTTGTAAAAACGTCATCCTTGTCTTCCCTTCCAGCGGCAGACAAGACGACGACCTCCTTCATCTTCTCCTCCATGTGTGAGGAAGACGGCGTTATCACGTTCGGTTGGTCGTATCATCGCACTCGAAAGGTTCAGTCACGTATGGCCTCCTGGACAAGTACTTGCATGGGCTCTTGGATCCTTCTACAGTTGGCTGTGACTAAGTGGACTTCGTTACACCTCGAGTCTCTATTTCGTACACCCAAGCTTTATGTAAACTACCTTTATGTAGCAGAGCTTTATACAACCTATATGTTGATAGCCAAGCTTTATGTAACCTACAGTTATAAAGCCAAGCTTTATGTACCCTACCTATATATAACCAAGCTTTATGTAGCCTACAGTTATAAAGCCAAGCTTTATGTACCCTACCTATATATAACCAAGCTTTATGTAACCTACAGTTATATAGCCAAGCTTTATGTACGCTACCTATATATATCCAAGCTTTATGTACCCTACCTACATATAGCCACGTTTCATGTAACCTACAATTAAATAGCCAAGCTTTATGTACCATCCCTATATATAGCCAAGCTTTATATAATCTAGCTTTATGAAACCTAGCTTTACGGTAATTGCAGGATTTAGTAACAACAAACATCAGAACAAACATATTATAGTACTTGCATGAGAACATCGAACAGCCAACCACTTATTCCTTTAGCGAGACAGACAGGCAAACATATGACTGGGTCCATACCGCGTGATTAACATACCCTAGTCATTATGTCAAAACCCCAGAGCAAGTAATGTCACAAGAACACACACTCTTTTGACAATGACACGCGCTCATTTGTACATACTAGATAGAGTCTTAAGGATATAAGTGGAGTCATTACCCACAGATGTGTAGTGAACAGGAACTACGTATAGAGGAACCTTTGGGGATAACCAGCATGTGAAATGTATGGCCCTGTCCCCTGCCTCCTGAATTCTCCATCTCCCTCTACTTTATTAACCATTCTTCATTCTTCCCATTCCCCTTCTCATCCCTTCCCCCTCTCCTATCCACCTCCTTTCCCCTGTCCCTCCCCTCCCCTCGCCCTCCCGTTCACTCCCTCCTCCATTTTCCCTCCCCTCCTGGCCACCGGAGGCAGGATAATTGCCTCAGAAGAGTTACGACGGTTAAAGTCTGATTTACCGTTTTGTGAGTACTGTAGTGGAGGTTGTGCTTATTAGGGGGGTCCAGGGGTAATCTCCCACCTCTCTCTCTCTCTCTCTCTCTCTCTCTCTCTCTCTCTCTCTCTCTCTCTCTCTCTCTCTAAATGGCAGTAGCTGGTAGGCAGCCAAGACAAGAGAGGTATATTACCGGTACCACCCGCCCGGGTACCATGAGGGTCAACGACGGCTGAGCAGTGAACCAGGACTTCAGTGTCTATCCAGTTTAACTTCTTTGGCCCCACGTAGCTGTCATCTTTCATCCTCACCCACACGTGGGCTGCTGGCTTTAGGTCTACAAACATACAGTCAGTCTCCCTACCTTACGCTTGGCATGTAACTCACAAGAGTCGTTCTTTGTTACTCTACACTTTTATGCGGTGAGCGCTACGCGCTAGCTCTATCTTTTAAGATAATATTTTCTCGTAATTATTCTTAAGTAAAAGAACACTCTCATAGTACAATCTGGTCGGCGGTCGTCGTAGATCGTATCTAAACAAGCATTATCATAGTATGGACACCTCATAACACCAGAACCACTAAAAGGACACTGTCTCCCCCTTCCTCCTCCCTCCTCTCATATATCTCAAAACCCTCTTTCTCTCTCGCGCTCCCTCTCCCTCCCTCCCACGGTTGTCCCCGGATGCCGACACTCGCCATGGGTGGTGGTGGGAGAGGAGGGGAGGGTACACGGGAGGACATCCGCAAGAGAACGAGGAAGCGGAACACGGCGGTGAGCCCTGGTGGATGGAGGAGGTGTGGGTGGATATCCGGGCTCGTACCCCGGCAGGAGGCTCCGAGCCCATCCATATACTAATCGCTGTGACTCGAATAGGAATACCGACTTTATTTGTAACTCATACCTCAAACGATGGCATGAAATTACTTCCTTTACGTTCTTCTGCAGAATGAACCTCAAACTCTTCAGCATGATGATGCGACCCTTGGATATGTTGGTCTGGATTTTGACTTTATCTGCACAGGTCGGGTAAAGTCGCACCATCATACCCAAGGGTCGCACTACCGAGTTTAGGGAGTAAAAAGTCTTTTCACAGATGGTTTATGTTTAATGTTTATATCTGTGTCAACGAGACGCAGACCTGGCCTCAGACCAGTAACTGGTGTGCAGGTCACCCACTGTTATGGGTGTGGAGTAGTGGCTCCAAAATGGCGACCCCTAGGGGCCGGTGGAACTGTACTGGGGGTCAATAAATGTCTAGGGGTCAACAGGGGATCGATAAGATTTTAGGTATCAAAAATCTTTAACTTTACAAGTTTTAATACTTAATCGTATGCAAAACAAAGGAAATACAGAGCAGTTTTCTATTCTACATGTAATAAGATGGAAGTTTGTGATTTACGATTATCATTAGGCCCGTCAATCACATTGAATATGTAAACTTCCTCACTTAAAAGGTATTTCCGCTTGATAGTTCTGTTAAGCACTTGTTCGATTTTGCTAATGAAGTCTCTCTCTCTCTCTCTCTCTCTCTCTCTCTCTCTCTCTCTCTCTCTCTCTCTCTCTCTCTCTCTCTCTCTCTCTCTCTCTCTCTCTCTCTCTCTCTCTCTCTCATCTATGTGTCTATATATCTACATCTATCAATCTATCTATTTATGTCTATCTAGCTATCTATATATATATATATATATATATATATATATATATATATATATATATATATATATATATATATATATATATATATATATATATATATATATATACATATGTATATATATATATTTATATATACTTCCCACGTATTCCCTACGTGTCGTAGAAGGCGACTGAAAGGTGAGGGGGCGGGAGGCTGAAAATCCTCACCTCTCGTTTTTTTTTAATTTTCCAAAAAAGGAACAGAGAAGGGGTCCAAGTGAGGATATTCCTTCAAAGGCTTAGTCCTCTGTTCTTAACGCTACCTCGCCAATGCGGAGATGGCAAATAGTATATATATATATATATATATATATATATATATATATATATATATATATATATATATATATATATATACAATGTTATATGGCTGTGAGGCGTCGGCGGTAGACAAAGTTGTGCGGAGGAGGGTGGATGTGTTGGAAATGAGATGTTTGAGGACAATATGTGATGTGAAGTGGTTTGATCGAGTAAGTAATGAGAGGGTAAGAGAGATGTGTGGTAATAAAAAGAGTGTGGTTGAAAGAGCAGAAGAGGGTGTATTGAAATGTTTTGGTCACATGGAGAGAATGAGTGCGGAAAGATTGACAAAGAGGATAAATGTGTCAGAGGTGGAGGGAACGAAGAGAAGTGGGAGACCAAATTGGAGGTGAAAGGATGGAGTGAAAAAGATTCTGAGTGATCAGGGCCTGAACATACAGGAGGATGAAAGGTGTGCAAGGAATAGAGTGAATTGAAATGATGTGGTATACCAGGGTGGACGTGCTGTCAATGGATTGAACCAGGGCATGTGAAGCGTCTGGGGTAAACCATGGAAAGTTTCGCAGGGCCTGGATGTGGAAAGGGAGCTGTGGTTTCGATGCATTAGACATGACAGCTAGAGACTGAGTGTGAATGAATGTGGCTTTTGTTGTCTTTTCCTAGCGTTACCTCGCACGCACGCGGGGGGAGGAGGGGTGCCATTTCATGTATAGCGGGGTGGTGGCGGAGTGGATAAAGGTAGTATGTGTGAATATGTGTAGGTGTATATATGTATATGTCTGTGTATGTATATGTATGTATACGTTGAAATGTATAGGTATGCATATGTGCGTGTGTGGGCGTTTATGTATATACATGTGTATGTGGATGGGTTGGGCCATTCTTTCGTCTGTTTCCTTCCCCTACCTCGCTAACGCGGGAGACAGCGACAGAGCATAATGAAAGAAATATATATATATATATATATATATATATATATATATATATATATATATATATATATATATATATATATATATATATATATATATATATATATATATATATGCATATATATATATATATATATATATATATATGGAACCAGGGTTTGACGTGCTGTCAGTGGATTGAATCAAGGCATGTGAAGCGTCTGGGGTAAACCATGGAAAGCTGTGTAGGTATGTATATTTGCGTGTGTGGACGTGTGTATGTACATGTGTATGGGGGGGGGGTTGGGCCATTTCTTTCGTCTGTTTCCTTGCGCTGCCTCGCAAACGCGGGAGACAGCGACAAAGTATAAAAAAAAAAAAAAAAAAAAAAAAAAAAAAAATATATATATATATATATATATATATATATATATATATATATATATATATATATATATATATATATATATATATATATATATATATATATATATATATATATGCATATATATATATATATATATATATATATATATATATATATATATATATATATATATATATATATATATATATATATATATACATATATATATATATATATATATATATATATATATATATATATATATATATATATATATATATATATATATATATACATATATATACATATATATACATATATATACATATATATATATATATATATATATATGCATATATATATATATATATATATATATATATATATATATATATATATATATATATATATATATATATATATATATATATATATATATGATGTGCCTGAGGATTGGCGGAATGCGTGCATAGTGCCATTGTACAAAGGCAAAGGGGATAAGAGTGAGTGCTTAAATTACAGAGGTATAAGTTTGTTGAGTATTCCTGGTAAATTATATGGGAGGGTATTGATTGAGAGGGTGAAGGCATGTACAGAGCATCAGATTGGGGAAGAGCAGTGTGGTTTCAGAAGTGGTAGAGGATGTGTGGATCAGGTGTTTGCTTTGAAGAATGTATGTGAGAAATACTTAGAAAAGCAAATGGATTTGTATGTAGCATTTATGGATCTGGAGAAGGCATATGATAGAGTTGATAGAGATGCTCTGTGGAAGGTATTAAGAATATATGGTGTGGGAGGAAAGTTGTTAGAAGCAGTGAAAAGTTTTTATCGAGGATGTAAAGCATGTGTACGTGTAGGAAGAGAGGAAAGTGATTGGTTCTCAGTGAATGTAGGTTTGCGGCAGGGGTGTGTGATGTCTCCATGGTTGTTTAATTTGTTTATGGATGGGGTTGTTAGGGAGGTAAATGCAAGAGTTTTGGAAAGAGGGGCAAGTATGAAGTCTGTTGGGGATGAGAGAGCTTGGGAAGTGAGTCAGTTGTTGTTCGCTGATGATACAGCGCTGGTGGCTGATTCATGTGAGAAACTGCAGAAGCTGCTGACTGAGTTTGGTAAAGTGTGTGGAAGAAGAAAGTTAAGAGTAAATGTGAATAAGAGCAAGGTTATTAGGTACAGTAGGGTTGAGGGTCAAGTCAATTGGGAGGTGAGTTTGAATGGAGAAAAACTGGAGGAAGTGAAGTGTTTTAGATATCTGGGAGTGGATCTGGCAGCGGATGGAACCATGGAAGCAGAAGTGGATCATAGGGTGGGGGAGGGGGCGAAAATTCTGGGGGCCTTGAAGAATGTGTGGAAGTCGAGAACATTATCTCGGAAAGCAAAAATGGGTATGTTTGAAGGAATAGTGGTTCCAACAATGTTGTATGGTTGCGAGGCGTGGGCTATGGATAGAGTTGTGCGCAGGAGGATGGATGTGCTGGAAATGAGATGTTTGAGGACAATGTGTGGTGTGAGGTGGTTTGATCGAGTGAGTAACGTAAGGGTAAGAGAGATGTGTGGAAATAAAAAGAGCGTGGTTGAGAGAGCAGAAGAGGGTGTTTTGAAGTGGTTTGGGCACATGGAGAGAATGAGTGAGGAAAGATTGACCAAGAGGATATATGTGTCGGAGGTGGAGGGAACGAGGAGAAGAGGGAGACCAAATTGGAGGTGGAAAGATGGAGTGAAAAAGATTTTGTGTGATCGGGGCCTGAACATGCAGGAGGGTGAAAGGAGGGCAAGGAATAGAGTGAATTGGAGCGATGTGGTATACCGGGGTTGACGTGCTGTCAGTGGATTGAATCAAGGCATGTGAAGCGTCTGGGGTAAACCATGGAAGGCTGTGTAGGTATGTATATTTGCGTGTGTGGACGTGTGTATGTACATGTGTATGGGGGGGGTTGGGCCATTTCTTTCGTCTGTTTCCTTGCGCTACCTCGCAAACGCGGGAGACAGCGACAAAGTATAAAAAAAAAAAAAAAAAAATATATATATATATATATATATATATATTTTTTTTTTTTTTTTTTTATACTTTGTCGCTGTCTCCCGCGTTTGCGAGGTAGCGCAAGGAAACAGACGAAAGAAATGGCCCAACCCCCCCCATACACATGTACATACACACGTCCACACACGCAAATATACATACCTACACAGCCTTCCATGGTTTACCCCAGACGCTTCACATGCCTTGATTCAATCCACTGACAGCACGTCAACCCCGGTATACCACATCGCTCCAATTCACTCTATTCCTTGCCCTCCTTTCACCCTCCTGCATGTTCAGGCCCCGATCACACAAAATCTTTTTCACTCCATCTTTCCACCTCCAATTTGGTCTCCCACTTCTCCTCGTTCCCTCCACCTCCGACACACATATCCTCTTGGTCAATCTTTTCTCACTCATTCTCTCCATGTGCCCAAACCTTTTCAAAACACCATCTTCTGCTCTCTCAACCACGCTCTTTTTGTTTCCACACATCTCTCTCACCCTTACGTTGCTTACTCGATCAAACCACCTCACACCACACATTGTCCTCAAACATCTCATTTCCAGCACATCCATCCTCCTGCGCACAACTCTATCCATAGCCCACGCCTCGCAACCATACAACATTTTTGGAACCACTATTCCATCAAACATACCCATTTTTGCTTTCCGAGATAATGTTCTCGACTTCCACACACACACACACACACACACACACACACACATACATACACACACACACATAAATATATATATATATATATATATATATATATATATATATATATATATATATATATATATATATGATTGGTTCTCAGTGAATGTAGGTTTGCGGCAGGGGTGTGTGATGTCTCCATGGTTGTTTAATTTGTTTATGGATGGGGTTGTAAGGGAGGTAAATGCAAGAGTCCTGGAAAGAGGGGCAAGTATGAAGTCTGTTGGGGATGAGAGAGCTTGGGAAGTGAGTCAGTTGTTGTTCGCTGATGATACAGCGCTGGTGGCTGATTCATGTGAGAAACTGCAGAAGCTGGTGACTGAGTTTGGTAAAGTGTGTGGAAGAAGAAAGTTGAGAGTAAATGTGAATAAGAGCAAGGTTATTAGGTACAGTAGGGGTGAGGGTCAAGTCAATTGGGAGGTGAGTTTGAATGGAGAAAAACTGGAGGAAGTGAAGTGTTTTAGATATCTGGGAGTGGATCTGTCAGCGGATGGAACCATGGAAGCGGAAGTGGATCATAGGGTGGGGGAGGGGGCGAAAATTCTGGGAGCCTTGAAAAATGTGTGGAAGTCGAGAACACTATCTCGGAAAGCAAAAATGGGTATGTTTGAGGGAATAGTGGTTCCAACAATGTTGTATGGTTGCGAGGCGTGGGCTATGGATAGAGATGTGCGCAGGAGGATGGATGTGCTGGAAATGAGATGTTTGAGGACAATGTGTGGTGTGAGGTGGTTTGATCGAGTAAGTAACGTAAGGGTAAGAGAGATGTGTGGAAATAAAAAGAGCGTGGTTGAGAGAGCAGAAGAGGGTGTTTTGAAATGGTTTGGGCACATGGAGAGAATGAGTGAGGAGAGATTGACCAAGAGGATATATGTGTCGGAGGTGGAGGGAACAAGGAGAAGAGGGAGACCAAATTGGAGGTGGAAAGATGGAGTGAAAAAGATTTTGTGTGATCGGGGCCTGAACATGCAGGAGGGTGAAAGGAGGGCAAGAAATAGAGTGAATTGGAGTCATGTGGTATACAGGGGTTGACGTGCTGTCAGTGGATTGAAGCAAGGCATGTGAAGCGTCTGGGGTAAACCATGGAAAGCTGTGTAGGTATGTATATTTGCGTGTGTGGACGTGTGTATGTACATGTGTATGGGGGGGGGGGGGGTTGGGCCATTTCTTTCGTCTGTTTCCTTGCGCTACCTCGCAAACGCGGGAGACGGCGACAAAGTATAAAAAAAAAAAAAAAAAAAAAAAAAAAATATATATATATATGTATATATATATATATATATATATATATATATATATATATATATACATATATATATATATATATATATATATATATATATATATATATATATATATATATATATATATATATATATGTATATATATATATATATATATATATATATGTATATATATATATGTATTTATTTTATTTATTCATTTTGCTTTGTCGCTGTTTCCCGCGTTAGCGAGGTGGCTCAAGGAAACAGACGAAAGAATGGCTCAACTCACCCACATACACATGTATATATATACACGTCCACACACGTAAATATACATACCTATACATCTCAATGCACACATATATATACACACACAGACATATACATATATACACATGTACATAATTCATACTTTCTGCCTTTATTTATTCCCATCGCCACCTCACCACACATGGAATAACAACCCCCACCCCTCTCATGTGTGTGAGGTAGCGCTAGGAAAAGACAACAAAGGCCCCATTCGTTCACACTCATTCTCTAGCTGTCATGTAATAATGCACCGAAACCATAGCTCCCTTTCCACATCCAGGCCCCACAGAACTTTCCATGGTTTACCGCAGACGCTTCACATGCCCTGGTTTATTCCATTGACAGCAAGTCGACCCCGGTATCCCACATCGTTCCAATTCACTCTATTCCTTGCACGCCTTTCACCCTTCTGCATATTCAGGCCCCGATCACTCAAAATCTTTTTCACTCCATCTTTCCACCATCTTTCTTAAGTGGTAGAGGATGTGTGGATCAGGTGTTTGCTCTTAAGAATGTATGTGAGACATACTTAGAAAAGCAAATGGATTTGTATGTAGCATTTATGGATCTGGAGAAGGCATATGATAGAGTTGATAGAGATGCTCTGTGGAAGGTATTAAGAATATATTGTGTGGGAGGCAAGTTGTTAGAAGCAGTGAAAAGTTTTTATCGAGGATATAAGGCATGAGTACGTGTAGGAAGAGAGGAAAGTGATTGGTTCTCAGTGGATGTAGGTTTGCCGGCAGAGGTGTATGATGTCTCCATGGTTGTTAAATTTGTTTATGGATGGGGTTGTTAGGGAGGTGAATGCAAGGGTTTTGGAAAGAGGGGCAAGTATGCAGTCTGTTGTGGATGAGAGAGCTTGGGAAGTGAGTCAGTTGTTGTTCGATGATGATACAGCGCTGGTGGCTGATTCATGTGAGAAACTGCAGGAGCTGGTGACTGAGTTTGGTAAAGTGTGTGAAAGAAAAAAGTTGAGAGTAAATGTGAATAAGAGCAAAGTTATTAGGTGCGGTAGGGTTGAGGGTCAAGTCAATTGCGAGGTAAGTTTGAATGGAGAAAAACTGGAGGAAGTGAAGTGTTTTAGATATCTGGGAGTGGATCTGGCAGCAGATGGAACCATGGAAGCGGAAGTGAATCATAGGGTGGGGGAGGGGACGAAAGGTGGAGGGAAAGAGAAGTGGGAAAGCAAATCGGAGGTGAAAGGATGGATTGAAAAAGATTTTGAGCGATAGGGACCTGAACATGCAGGAGGGTGAAAGACATGCAAGGAAGAGAGTGAATTGGAACGATGTGGTGTACCGGGGTCGACGTGCTGTCAATGGATTGAACCATGGTATATGAAACGTCTGAGGTAAACCATGGAAAGTTTTGTGGGGCCTGGATGTGGAAAGGGAGCTGTGGTTTCGGTGCATTATACATGATAGCTAGAGACTGAGTGTGAACGAATGTGGCCCTTGTTGTCTTTTCCTAGCGCTACCTCGCGCACGTGCGGGGGGGGGGGGGGGGAGGGGGTGGTCATTTCATGTGTGGTGGGGTGGCGACGGAAATTAATGAAGGCAGCAAGTATGAATTATGTACATGTGTATATGTCTGTGTATGTATATATATATGCATACGTTGAAATGTATATGTATGTATATGAGCGAGTGTGGACATGTATGTATAAACATGTGTATGTAGATGGGTTGGGCCATTCTTTCGTCTGTTTCCTTGCGCTACCTCGCTAACGCGGAAGACAGCGACAAAGCATAATATATATATATATATATATATATATATATATATATATATATATATATATATATATATATATATATATATATATATATATATATATGTATATATATATATATATATATATATATATATATATATTATCCCTGGGGATAGGGGATTAAGAATACTTCCCACGTATTCCCTGCGTGTCGTAGAAGGCGACTAAAAGGGGAGGGAGCGGGGGGCTGGAAATCCTCCCCTCTCGTTTTTTTTTTCTTTTTTTTTTTTTTCTCCAAAAGAAGGAACAGAGGGGGCCAGGTGAGGATATTCCAAAAAAGGCCCAGTCCTCTGTTCTTAATGCTACCTCGCTAACGCGGGAAATATATATATATATATATATATATATATATATATATATATATATATATATATATATATATATATATATATATATATATATATATATATATATATAAATTAGATGGATAGACTGGTGTGTGAACAAATAGGTAGGTAAATATTGAGAAAGAGAAAGGAAGGGAGAGTACTAAGGTCAAGCAAATAACAGAGAGGTGGAGAGGGAGATAGAGGGAGGAAAGGAGGGAAGATAAGAGTCAGAACCAGAAACAGAGAGTCGCACTGCTCCAGTGAGGAAGGAATACACAACAGTAATGGTGTTCTCTACAGGAAACACACACACACACACACACATACACACACACACACACACACACACACACACACACACACACACACACACACACAAACACACACACACACACACACACACACCTCCCAAATACTGCATTTCCCACAGAACACAGCGCAGTCCATTTATTCCTGGGAGTATATTGATGTTTATCATGTTTGCCAGGTCAACAAACTTTTCATGTTGCTGATGCAACCAAGAAATGCAAGACTGGAGAGCCTAAGCAAGTCCGGCCGTGTTGGGACATGCTGAAGTATTTTTGCTTCTTGGGAATGAGTTTGGCTGATGGCGAACATATAAGGTCTCTACTGTTAATCATTTCTATTTCTGATGATGACAGCTGCGTCCTGTCAAATGATTAGTGCAATGACATACGTGGACAAAGTCAATAGAAAATTCTAAAATGTCATTAAGCTTTGAACGATGAAATTATATAATGAAATCTCAATAATGAATATTGGATTTCATTTTCCACCGAGCCAGTCACTGACTGGTACAGTCACTAACTGTGGTACGTGCCACCAGTGAGATTAATTGTCAGTCGACATTGTAAAGTTTCTGATCGAGAGGAAAGTCAAACAAAACACCAGCCAGTGGACTGGTAACTTTGGCATTATTCGCACACCGCCGGCTGTCTCCACACCAGGGCATCCCAAACTTTTGAATCTGTCGACCCCATTAAACACTTATTGAGCCTTCATCCAGCCCAAACCATATATTCAATAGATAATGATTATATATATATATATATATATATATATATATATATATATATATATATATATATATATATATATATATATATATATATTTTTATTTTTATTTTCTATTATACTTTGTCGCTGTCTCCCGCGTTTGCGAGGTAGCGCAAGGAAACAGACGAAAGAAATGGCCCAACCCCCCCCCATACACATGTATATACATACGTCCACACACGCAAATATACATACCTACACAGCTTTCCATGGTTTACCCCAGACGCTTCACATGCCTTGATTCAATCCACTGACAGCACGTCAACCCCGGTATACCACATCGCTCCAATTCACTCTATTCCTTGCCCTCCTTTCACCCTCCTGCATGTTCAGGCCCCGATCACACAAAATCTTTTTCACTCCATCTTTCCACCTCCAATTTGGTCTCCCTCTTCTCCTTGTTCCCTCCACCTCCGACACATATATCCTCTTGGTCAATCTTTCCTCACTCATCCTCTCCATGTGCCCAAACCACTTCAAAACACCCTCTTCTGCTCTCTCAACCACGCTCTTTTTATTTCCACACATCTCTCTTACCCTTACGTTACTCACTCGATCAAACCACCTCACACCACACATTGTCCTCAAACATCTCATTTCCAGCACATCCATCCTCCTGCGCACAACTCTATCCATAGCCCACGCTATATATATATATATATATATATATATATATATATATATATATATATATATATATATATATATATATATATATAAGACAAGGGAGCAAATGGGAACTTCAGTGAAGGGCGCAAATGGGGAGGTGATAACAAGTAGTGGTGATGTGAGAAGGAGATGGAGTGAGTATTTTGAAGGTTTGTTGAATGTGTTTGATGATAGAGTGGCAGATATAGGGTGTTTTGGTCGAGGTGGTGTGCAAAGTGAGAGGGTTAGGGAAAATGATTTGGTAAACAGAGAAGAGGTAGTAAAAGCTTTGCGGAAGATGAAAGCCGGCAAGGCAGCAGGTTTGGATGGTATTGCAGTGGAATTTATTAAAAAAGGGGGTGACTGTATTGTTGACTGGTTGGTAAGGTTATTTAATGTATGTATGACTCACGGTGAGGTGCCTGAGGATTGGCGGAATGCGTGCATAGTGCCATTGTACAAAGGCAAAGGGGATCAGAGTGAGTGCTCAAATTACAGAGGTATAAGTTTGTTGAGTATTCCTGGTAAATTATATGGGAGGGTATTGATTGAGAGGGTGAAGGCATGTACAGAGCATCAGATTGGGGAAGAGCAGTGTGGTTTCAGAAGTGGTAGAGGATGTGTGGATCAGGTGTTTGCTTTGAAGAATGTATGTGAGAAATACTTAGAAAAGCAAATGGATTTGTATGTAGCATTTATGGATCTGGAGAAGGCATATGATAGAGTTGATAGAGATGCTCTGTGGAAGGTATTAAGAATATATGGTGTGGGAGGAAAGTTGTTAGAAGCAGTGAAAAGTTTTTATCGAGGATGTAAGGCATGTGTACGTGTAGGAAGAGAGGAAAGTGATTGGTTCTCAGTGAATGTAGGTTTGCGGCAGGGGTGTGTGATGTCTCCATGGTTGTTTAATTTGTTTATGGATGGGGTTGTTAGGGAGGTGAATGCAAGAGTTTTGGAAAGAGGGGCAAGAATGAAGTCTGTTGGGGATGAGAGAGCTTGGGAAGTGAGTCAGTTGTTGTTCGCTGATGATACAGCGCTGGTGGCTGATTCATGTGAGAAACTGCAGAAGCTGGTGACTGAGTTTGGTAAAGTGTGTGAAAGAAGAAAGTTAAGAGTAAATGTGAATAAGAGCAAGGTTATTAGGTACAGTAGGGTTGAGGGTCAAGTCAATTGGGAGGTGAGTTTGAATGGAGAAAAACTGGAGTAAGTGAAGTGTTTTAGATATCTGGGAGTGGATCTGGCAGCGGATGGAACCATGGAAGCGGAAGTGGATCATAGGGTGGGGGAGGGGGCAAAAATTCTGGGAGCCTTGAAGAATGTGTGTAAGTCGAGAACATTATCTCGGAAAGCAAAAATGGGTATGTTTGAAGGAATAGTGGTTCCAACAATGTTGTATGGTTGCGAGGCGTGGGCTATGGATAGAGTTGTGCGCAGGAGGATGGATGTGCTGGAAATGAGATGTTTGAGGACAATGTGTGGTGTGAGGTGGTTTGATCGAGTAAGTAACGTAAGGGTAAGAGAGATGTGTGGAAATAAAAAGAGCGTGGTTGAGAGAGCAGAAGAGGGTGTTTTGAAATGGTTTGGGCACATGGAGAGAATGAGTGAGGAAAGATTGACCAAGAGGGTATATGTGTCGGAGGTGGAGGGAACGAGGAGAAGAGGGAGACCAAATTGGAGGTGGAAAGATGGAGTGAAAAAGATTTTGTGTGATCGGGTCCTGAACATGCAGGAGGGTGAAAGGAGGGCAAGGAATAGAGTGAATTGGAGCGATGTGGTATACCGGGGTTGACGTGCTGTCAGTGGATTGAATCAGGGCATGTGAAGCGTCTAGGGTAAACCATGGAAAGCTGTGTAGGTATGTATATTTGCGTGTGTGGACGTATGTATATACATGTGTATGGGGGTGGGTTGGGCCATTTCTTTCGTCTGTTTCCTTGCGCTACCTCGCAAACGCGGGAGACAGCGACAAAGCAAAAAAAAAAAAAAAAAAAATATTATATATATATATATATATATATATATATATATATATATATATATATATATATATATATATATATATATATATATATATATATATATATATATATACATATATATATATATATATATATATATATATATATATATATATATATATATATATATATATATATATATATATATATATATATACATATATATATACATATATATATATATATATATATATATATATATATATATATATATATATATATATATATATATATATATATATATATATATATATATATATATATATATATATATATATATATATATATATATATAGACTTTCGTGTAATAATGACGTCATCAGGGGAGATACAAGAGAGAATTATATGTCAGTTGGTATACACGAAGAGACGTAGCTATGACGCCATTTGGTAAACAATGAATGGAGAATGGAGAAAAACTGGAGGAAGTAAAGTGTTTTAGATATCTGGGAGTGGATCTGGTAGCGGATGGAACCATGGAAGCGGAAGTGAATCATAGGGTGGGGGAGGGGGCGAAAATCCTGGGAGCCGTGAAGAATGTGTGGAAGTGGAGAACGTTATCTCGGAAAACAAAAATGGGTATGTTTGAAGGATTAGTGGTTCCAAAAATATTGTATGGCTGCGAGGCGTGGGCTATGGATAGAGTTGTGCGCAGGAGGGTGGAAATGCTGGAAATGAGATGTTTGAGGACAACATGTGGTGTGAGGTGGTTTGATCGAGTAAGTAATGTAAGGGTAAGAGAGATGTGTGGAAATAAAAAGAGTGTGGTTGAGAGAGCAGAAGAGGGTGTTTTGAAATGGTTTGGGCACATTGAGAGAATGAGTGAAAAAAGATTGACAAAGAGGATAAATGTGTCAGAGGTGGAGGGAACGAGGAGAAGTGGGAGACCAAATTGGAGGTGGAAAGATGGAGTGAAAAAGATTTTGAGTGATCGGGGCCTGAACATGCAGGAGGGTGAAAGGCGTGCAAGGAATAGAGTGAATTGGAACGATGTGGGATACCGGGGTCGACGTGCTGTCAATGGATTGAACCAGGGCATGTGAAGCGTCTTGGGTAAACCATGAAAAGTTCTGTGTGGCCTGGATGTGGAAAGGGAGCTGTGGTTTCGGTGCATTATTACATGACAGCTAGAGACTGAGTGTGAACGAATGGGGCCTTTGCTATCTTTTCCTAGCGCTATCTCGCACACATGAAGGGGGAGGGGTTGTTATTCCATGTGTTGCGAGGTGGCGATAGGAATGAATAAAGGCAGACAGTATGAATTATGTACATGTGTATATATGTATGTCTGTGTGTGTATATATATGTATACATTGAGATGTATAGGTATGTATATTTGTGTGTGTGGACGTGTATGTATATACATGTGTATGTGGGTGGGTTGGGCCATTCTTTCGTCTGTTTCCTTGCGCTACCTCGCTAACGCGGGAAACAGCGACAAAGCAAAATAAATATATATAAGATGAAAGCCGGCAAGGCAGCAGGTTTGGATGGTATTGCAGTGGAATTAATTAAAAAAGGTGGTGACTGTATTATTGACTGGTTGGTAAGGTTATTTAATGTATGTATGACTCATGGTGAGGTGCCTGAGGATTGGCGGAATGCGTGCATAGTGCCATTGTACAAAGGCAAAGGGGATAAGAGTGAGTGCTCAAATTACAGAGGTATAAGTTTGCTGAGTATTCCTGGTAAATTATATGGGAGGGTATTAATTGAGAGGGTGAAGGCATGTACAGAGCATCAGATTGGGGAAGAGCAGTGTGGTTTCAGAAGTGGTAGAGGATGTGTGGATCAGGTGTTTGCTTTGAAGAATGTATGTGAGAAATACTTAGAAAAGCAAATGGATTTGTATGTAGCATTTATGGATCTGGAGAAGGCATATGATAGAGTTGATAGAGATGCTCTGTGGAAGGTATTAAGAATATATGGTGTGGGAGGAAAGTTGTTAGAAGCAGTGAAAAGTTTTTATCGAGGATGTAAGGCATGTGTACGTGTAGGAAGAGAGGAAAGTGATTTGTTCTCAGTGAATGTAGGTTTGCGACAGGGGTGTGTGATGTCTCCATGGTTGTTTAATTTGCTTATGGATGGGGTTGTTAGGGAGGTAAATGCAAGAGTTTTGGAAAGAGGGGCAAGTATGAAGTCTGTTGGGGATGAGAGAGCTTGGGAAGTGAGTCAGTTGTTGTTCGCTGATGACACAGCGCTGGTGGCTGATTCATGTGTGAAACTGCAGAAGCTGGTGACTGAGTTTGGTAAAGTGTGTGGAAGAAGAAAGTTAAGAGTAAATGTTAATAAGAGCAAGGTTATTAGGTACAGTAGGGTTGAGGGTCAAGTCAATTGGGAGGTGAGTTTGAATGGAGAAAAACTGGAGGAAGTGAAGTGTTTTAGATATCTGGGAGTAGATCTGGCAGCGGATGGAACCATGGAAGCGGAAGTGGATCATAGGGTGGGGGAGGGGGCGAAAATTCTGGGAGCCTTGAAGAATGTGTGGAAGTCGAGAACATTATCTCGGAAAGCAAAAATGGGTATGTATGAAGGAATAGTGGTTCCAACAATGTTGTATGGTTGCGAGGCGTGGGCTATGGATAGAGTTGTGCGCAGGAGGATGGATGTGCTGGAAATGAGATGTTTAAGGACAATGTGTGGTGTGAGGTGGTTTGATCGAGTGAGTAACGTAAGGGTAAGAGAGATGTGTGGAAATAAAAAGAGCGTGGTTGAGAGAGCAGAAGAGGGTGTTTTGAAGTGGTTTGGGCACATGGAGAGGATGAGTGAGGAAAGATTGACCAAGAGGATATATGTGTCGGAGGTGGAGGGAACAAGGAGAAGAGGGAGACCAAATTGGAGGTGGAAAGATGGAGTGAAAAAGATTTTGTGTGATCGGGGCCTGAACATGCAGGAGGGTGAAAGGAGGGCAAGGAATAGAGTGAATTGGAGCGATGTGGTATACCGGGGTGGACGTGCTGTCAGTGGATTGAATCAAGGCATGTGAAGCGTCTGAGGTAAACCATGGAAAGCTGTGTAGGTATGTATATTTGCGTCTGTGGACGTATGTACATACATGTGTATGGGGGTGGTTGGGCCATTTCTTTCGTGTTTCCTTGCGCTACCTCGCAAACGCGGGAGACAGCGACAAAGCAAAATAGAAAAAAAAATATATATATATATATATATATATATATATATATATATATATATATATATATATATATATATATTCTTTTTCTTTATACTATTCGCCATTTCCCGCGATAGCCGGGTAGCGTTCCCTCCACCTCTGACACATATATCCTCTTGGTCCATCTTTCCTCACTCATTCTCTCCATGTGAACAAACCATTTCAAAACACCCTCTTCTGCTCTCTCAACCACGCTCTTTTTATTTCCACACATCTCTCTTACCCTTACGTTACTTACGCGATCAAACCACCTCACACCACACATTGTCCTCAAGCATCTCATTTCCAGCACATCCATCCTCCTGCGCACAACTCTATCCATAGCCCACGCCTCGCAACCATACAACATTGTTGAAACCACTATTCCTTGAAACATACCCATTTTTGCTTTCCGAGATAATGTTCTCGACTTCCACACATTCTTCAAGGCTCCCAGAATTTTCGCCCCCTCCCCCACCCTATGATCCACTTCCGCTTCCATGGTTCCATCCGCTGCCAGATCCACTCCCAGATATCTAAAACACTTCACTTCCTCCAGTTCTTCTCCATTCAAACTCACCTCCCAATTGATTTGACCCTCAACCCTAATGTACCTAATAAACTTGCTCTTATTCACATTTACTCTTAACTTTCTTCTTTCACACACACACACACACACACACACACACACACATATATATATATATATATATATATATATATATATATATATATATATATATATATATATATATTTTCCAAAAGAAGGAATAGAGAAGGGGGCCATATGAGGATATTCCCTCAAAGGCCCAGTCCTCTGTTCTTAACGCTACCTCGCTAATGCGGGAAATGGCGAATAGTATGAAAAAAAAAAAAAATATATATATATATATATATATATGCATCCCGCGCGAGCGAGGTAGCGTCCGGAGCAGATGATTGAACCTTAGAGGATAAAAGATTCTCAATTGATTCTTTTCTGTTTTGGAAAGTGATAACATCGTAGAAGACTTACATCCCCCTACTCCTGCCACCCTTAATATTTTTTGTCAGATGACAACACCTCGAGGCTGTGAAGGTGCCAGGGAGTTATGAAGTGTGTCTCTATACGCTTTGAAAACATAATAATCTGTTCTTCCTTCATTTTCCATTTCATCACCAGATACACACCTCGCCTATTATTGTGAAAGAAACACAATACATTTAGCCTTAATTCTTACTTCCTTGTAATCTATTAATCTTTACATTGGTTCGAGCCCCACATACGGCTCAAATGTCTTGATAGATGTTGTATTCTTGTCAGTTTCAACCAGGCATTTGTCATATAAACTACTTTCATCCAGCACCCTGAGGAAGAAGAGGCAAACAACCTTATGTATTAGATGAGAGACATTCTTGTATAAATTCTTAAGCATTCTGAGTGTTTTATTTAGTACTCAAAGAGGCACTAGTTCCTCGGGTGTGATGCCAAGGTTGACCTGAGCCTGAGCAGCCATCTTGACTTGTCATCTTTGCGACCGCTAAAGGGGAAAGGGGCGATAACAGGGCTTCCTTCACGCTCGCCCATAACTTCTTTCCCCTTCACTGTATATAGTTCCTCCCCTCATCATTACTACACAAGTCCCTCTGTCCCCTCTGTCCACTGCTCCCCTCAACCACAACACTAGTCCCTCCCTCTACTGCAGTATATAGAGATTCCTCCCCTCAGCCACCACAGAAGTCCGTCTTTCCACTGCTGTACACTAAGGTTTTTCCCCTTAACCACTACACAAACTCCCCCAGTCCCCTTCCACTGCTGTAGTCAGAGATTACTCCCTTCAACACAAGCCGTTCCTCTTCTTTTATCTAATTCTCTTTTTCTTTTTCCCGTTTCTTTACCGTCTCGTTTCCATCAGACGTCGTCTCCTCTTCATCCAACTTTTGACCAGCCAACTACACGGGCCCAGGACCTTTACGCTTACTACCCTGCTGGATCTAACCCCAGACGAGAAGAGAACCAGTGTCTGATGTGGTGTGAGGTGGCCGCAACAAAGGGGCCTCGCTGTAACATTGCTATTTCAGGAGCCTCCGAAGTACCCTCCGTCATGTGGCTATTTATGTTAACTAGACCTCCAAGAGAGGAACGCTGCGGGACAGGCAAGCCGGACAAAACGTGCGAGATGAACAAACGATGTTGACTGATTGATGAAAAATTATTCATAAAAGATTCTATTAGAAGCTTGAAGAGAGGAAAGTTCGAGATGTAGCCTTAAAGTAACTATCTTCACCAACCATCCTTCATGTACCACTACCTCACCCATCCATACCATATGATAGTCTCAACGAACCATTGATAAAAACTGTCTCAACGAGCCACCTCAAGTTACTCTGTCTTAACGAGCCACACCGGGTAACACTAAACGAGCTAGTGAGGCAAACGTATTTCTAATTTGACTTTACGTGTCTGGAGTGTGGATTCCGTAGGAATCTGCCTGGCTTCGCTACGGTCGGCAGACCAGTCAGTCAACCAGTTAACATTAACCAGCTGGCCGACAAGCCAATTATCTAGCCTGGCGACGAGTCAATCAACAAATCAGCTAGCCAGCCAACCGAGCAGCCAAGTAATACTCAAGACAACCATAAAACCAACCATTCCATGAGCCAGGTGGCAGCAGTTTCCGTGGTCACCAGTTGGTGTAAGCTGTTCCTATATATATATATATATATATATATATATATATATATATATATATATATATATATATATATATATGTATATATATATATATATATATATAAATATTACATGTATAGG